>NC_137023.1:30645339-30687839 GCF_032717465.1 Coenobita brevimanus | reverse complement strand
TTATTCTCTCGGGCATGGAAGCATACATTCCTTCCTCATATCCTTTGACTAATGCAAGAAAGCCTTGGTTTAATCACGCTTGTTCTAATGCTGTCCGCAACAAGGAGAGGGCCTACAAAAGGTACCGGAGCCAACCCACCCCTGAATCACATCATCATTACGTTTCTGCCCGGAATCGTTCTAAGTCTGTTCTTCGCTCTACTAAAAATAATTTCATCCATACTAAATGCTCTCAACTCTCCAACTCGAATTCTTCCCGCTCCTTCTGGCACCTTGCCAAAAATCTTTCTAACAACTTTACCTCATAATCCTTCCCTCCTCTTTTCTACTCTGATGGTTCTGTAGCTATTTCTTCTTCTGATAAAGCAGATCTCTTTGCACAGATTTCTCCTCCAATTCCACCTTAGACGATTCCGGTGCTGTTCCTCCATCACCTCCCGCCTCTGACTTCCTCATCGCTGACATTAAAATTTCTTCAGTTGATGTATTTTCTGCCATCACTGGCCTCAGTACTAACAAGGCATATGGGCCTGATGGGGTCCCTCCTGTTGTTCTCAAGAACTGTGCTTCTGTGCTTACACCCTGCCTAGGCAAACTTTTTCGTCTTTGTCTGTCTACTTGTACCTTTCCTTCTTGCTGGAAGTTTGCTCTCATTCAGCCAGTCCCAAAGAAGGGTGACCACTCCCAACCCTCCAACTATCGTCCAATTGCTTTAACATCCTGTGTCTCAAAAGTTTTTGAGTCAATTCTCAATAGAAAAATTTTAAGGCATCTCTCCTATCACAACCTTCTCTCCGATCGTCAGTACAGGTTCCGTCAGGGACGCTCCACTGGCGATCTTCTCACCTACCTTTCAGACTCCTGGTCATCCTCCTTTCGGGACTTTGGCGAAAGCTTTGCCATTGCACTTGACATCTCAAAGGCTTTCGATCGAGTCTGGCATAAATCTTTATTTTCCAAACTGCCCTCCTACGGTTTCTATCCTTCTATCCGTGCCTTCATCGCTAGCTTCCTTTCTGGTCGTTCTATAGCCGCTGTTGTAGACGGCCATCGTTCTTCTCCTAGATCTATCAACAGTGGTGTTCCTCAGGGCTCTGTCCTATCACCAACTCTCTTCCTTTTATTCATCAATGATCTTCTAACCTGTACATCTAACCCTATCCACTCATACGCGGATGACTCCACCCTTCACCTTTCCATTCGGTTCCCGCAACATCCATCTCAACAGTTACTTCAGCAAACAAGGGATGAGGCTATGGCACACCTAATGTCTGACTTGGCTCGTATCCCTGACTGGGGTAAAAAAAATATGATTGTTTTTAATGCATCCAAGACTCAGTTCTTACACCTATCAACCCGACAAAATCTTCCACAGGTATACCCACTAATGTTTAATAATATTCAGCTTAATCCTGCATCATCCTTGAACATGCTTGGGGTTTCATTTACTCGGGACTTATCTTGGAAAGATCATATTACATCTCTTGTAAAATCTGCTTCCAAGAGATTGGGTGTGCTAAGCCGACTCCGCTCTTTCTTTACCCCGCACAATTGTTGACTCTATACAGGGGTTTTATCCGCCCCTGTGTGGAGTACAACTCTCATGTGTTGGGAGGCTCTCCACATACAGCTCTTCTCAATAGGGTGGAGTCAAAGGCTTTTCGTCTCATTAACTCTCCTCCTCTTACTGACTCCCTTCAACCTCTGTCTCTTTGCCGCACTGTTGCATCTTTATCTCTTTTCTATCGCTACTTTAATGGTCACTGCTCCTCTGAACTCTCTGCTTGCATTCCTCTACCTCTACGACGGGCGTGTACCACCCGTCTGGCAGCAAACTCTCATCCCTTTTCTGTCCAACTCTCTAATGCAAGAGTTAACCGTTACTCCCAGTCTTTCATTTATGCAACAGGTCAGCTCTGGAACTGTCTCCCTCTGTCTGTATTTCCTGCTGCCTATGATCTCCAGTCTTTCAAACGCAGTGTGTCCAGGCATCTCAAAATGATCGGATCTTGAACTTGGCTCTCTATTGTATTTTGTTTTTCTCTTGGAGGGAACTGTTACTGCGGGCTCATGGCCTTTGGTTCCTTCTTCCTCGCATTAAAAAAAAAAAAAAAATATGAGACAGGGAGGTGTGAGTTGGGAGCAGGGCAGTGAAATGGCGGGGGACAGGGCGACTTAGAGGCGATTTGTTTGTGGCCACCCCAAACTGGATTGAGACGTCTGGCAATAGATAGATAGATAGACTTTTCACTTTGCTGTGACCATCTCTGTGGAAAGGAAAGAACTCACAGCCAACTGTGGCAGGACAGGTGTTCAAATCAAAGTGCCAGTGTTCTCGTAGTCTTATGAGGTCCGGGCATGTTTCTCTCTCTCTGTCTCATATATATATATATATATATATATATATATATATATATATATATATATATATATATATATATATATATATATATATATATATATATATATCTGTTACGGTATAGGGAATATATGTAAACAGGGATTTCACTAATTCGCTAGAGAATCCGTGAAATGAGTTTAAACCGGGATGGATTATCGTGGGTTAGGTTCATTTGGGCTGTGGTTGGGTTAGGGAAGGATAATCTAGGTTAAGCTTAGGGTACGTTAGGCTAGGTTAGTTAGGTTGGGATAGGTTAGGTTAATTTATATGAATACTTAACATAGTTAAGCATTCATGCAAATTGACCTAACCTAACTTAACCTAAATACCCTAGCCAAACTTAACCTAAATACCCTAGCCTAACTTAACCTAGATCATACCTGCCTAACCTAACCAAAACCTAAATTAACCTTACCCTTATTAATCCATTCTAGTTAAAACTCTCATCACGAATACACAGGGACTTCGTGAAATTCCTGTTTACACAAAATCGCTTGAAAAAAAAAAAATATATATATATATATATATATATATATATATATATATATATATATATAGATAGATAGATAGATAGATAGATAGATACATACATACATACATACATACATACATAAATATAGATAGATAGATAGATAGATACATATATAGATAGATAGATTCATATATATATATATATATATATATATATATATATATATATATATATATATATATATACATACCATATATACATATCCTATATATATATATATATATATATATATATATATATATATATATATATATATATATATACTATATATATATATATATATATATATATATATATATATATATATATATATATATATATATATATATATATATATATATATATATATGTATGTATATATATATATATATATATATATATATATATATATATATATATATATATATATATATATATATATACCATATATACATATCCACATATATATATATATATATATATATATATATATACCATATATACATATCCACATATATATATATATATATATATATATTGTTAAGAAGCGTATATATATATATATATATATATATATATAGATAGATAGATAGATAGATAGATAGATAGATAGATAGATATAGGTAGTGATCATCAACTTGTTGTGTCAAAGATTAAAATAAAACTTAAGAGAAACGTTAATGGTAATTGTACAGGAGGTAATAATTATGATTTTGAATAGCTGAAAAGTGATGAGAGCACGAGGGAAAAGTTTCGGTGCGAATGTAGAAACAAGTTTCTAGTCCTGCAGACTTTGATGGAATCTGAAGACAATGATATTAATCAAATGTGGAGAGAGGTAAAAGAGGTTTTGCATGAGAGTGCTAAGGTTACTATTAAGAAAAAGGGAAAAGCGAGAAGGAAAAAGTGGATGTCAGCTGAAACATGGAATGTAATTCAGGAAAGGAAAGAGGCTAAGTTAAGAAGTGAAGAACAACATGTTGATGGCCAGGTAGTTGATGTACTTAGAGCAAAGTACTGGAGTTTACATTCTGAAGTATAAAGACTCGTTAGACGTGATAAGAGGAGACTATATGATGAAAAGGCGACAGAGACAGAAATTAAATTAAGTAAAAATGACGGTCAGAGCACAAGAGCAGCTTATCAGGCCAGAAAGGAGTTAACTGGGACTGAAAAGAGAAGGAAGGAAATACCTGTACGAGATAGAAATGGTAATTTGATGACTAAAGATTTGGATATAAAAGGAAGATGGAAAGAGCACTTTGAATCTGTTCTAAATAGACGAATCCCAGCTGAAGAGGACATTTTGCCAGCCGAGAGAGATTTGCAGATAGAAACAGGGGATATAACTTTGGAAGAGGTAGCAAAATCTATAAAAGAGTTAAAGAATTTTAAGGCTCCAGGTGAGGATGGAATATTCCCTGAAATGCATAAGGTGGAAAATGACGAGTTGATGAATGCGCTTTTGAAACTTTTTAATGTGGCTTGGGATAATGGTGGAATTCCAGAAGAGTGGAAAAATGGGGTGATTATAAAAATACCAAAAAAGGGAGATTTAAGTGTGTGTGGCAACTGGAGGGGGATAACTGTGTCACCTGTAGTTGCAAAAGTCTTTTCCAAAATCTTGTTGAACAGAATAGAGCCAGTAATTGATAAAATTTCAAGGGAAGAACAAGCGGGATTTAGAAAGGGTCGAGGTTGTAATGATCAGATTTTTATTGTAAGGCATCTAATGCAACAAGCTAATGAGATGAAAATGCCACTTAACATGTGTTTTGTGGATTTTGAAAAGGCGTTTGATAGTGTTTCACGTGAAGCTATGTTGAAAATTATGAGATTGTATGGTATACCAGAAAAGTTTGTAAATATTATTAGAAGCCTGCATGAAGATACTTTTTGTAAGGTAATGGTGGGTGGTTCTTTGAGTGATCCATTTCAAGTTAGGTCAGGAGTGATTCAAGGAGGAGTTCTTTCGCCATTGTTGTTTGTTTTGGTTATGGATTATGTTATGAAAAAGGTTGTAAGGAGAACAGGTGCAGGAATTAACTGGAAAGAAAATAAGAAGCTGATGGATTTGGACTATGCTGATGATATTGTACTGACTTGCGGAAGTATTTACGAGATGCAGAGGGTGCTCGATTGTCTGGTGGAGGAAGGAGAAAAAGTGGGATTGGTAATAAATTGTGGAAAGACTGAAATTATTAATATGAACGTGGAGAACCAAATCGATTGTGTAATTGGGAATAATGTGGTGAAGAATGTAGAAAACTTTAAATATCTGGGAACGATTGTATCATCTAATGGATCATTAAACAATGAAATTAAGGAGAGGATTAGACAGGCTTGGCGAGCTGTTGGAATGTTGAAATCTGTTTGGAATAATAATATGCTTTCGGTACATACTAAAGTGAAAATTTACAAGTCCATGGTTAGACCCATTTTAATTTACGGGCATGAGTCATGGTACAGTACAATTGCAACAGATCAGAAAGTATTAGGATTTGAGAATGAAATACTGAGAAGGATTCTTGGGGTAAAGTGGCATGACAGAGTTACAAATGAAAGAGTAAGGGATATTACGAGAGTGGAACCAGTTAATGAATATGTGAGACTGTCTCGCTGGAAGTGGCTGGGGCACATATACAGAAAAGAAGGTTGTTTAATACAGGATGTGCCAGAGTGGATTGCTAGAGGAAGAAGAGGTAGAGGTAGGCCGAGGGAAACCTGGTTGAGGACAATGAAAAAAGAAGCAGGAGAGGAGTGTTGGTGGGACCTGAAGGAGATGGCAAGAGACAAATATTGGTGGAGAGAGTTCATTGAGACCCTATGCATCCCGTGGGGTGCCACAGGAAATGATTGATTGATATATATATATATATATATATATATACAGTATATACATATATACATATGTACTGTCTATATATATATTTATATATACATATATATATATGGTAAGGGGATGAATATAGTTTTGAATGGCGAGTTGCTTGAGGAAGTAGAGTGTTTTAAATATCTAGGGTCACATGTTGATGTGGATGGAAGAATAGATGCAGAAGTGAAGTTTAGAATAAATGAAGTAGGAAAGGTGCTGGGAGGAATGAAAAAAGTGTTTAGATGTCGTTCGCTTAGAATGGATGTAAAGAGAAGGCTGTATGAGGGTGTTGTGGTACCGACTGCATTATATGGGGCTGAAACATGGAATATGGGTGTAGCAGAGAGGAAAAGTTTGAATGTGATGGAGATGAGGTGTCTGAGGAGTATGTATGGAGTGATGCGTATGGATCGAGTGCGGAATGATGAAGTGCGAAGGAGAACTGGAGTTGTTCGGGAGATGGCTGGTAGAGTTGAGCAGAAGGTGTTGCGATGGTTTGGGCATATGGAGAGAATGGATAATGAGCGATTGGTGAAAAAGATAACTAGATCTGATGTGAGAGGTGTAAGGCTGAGAGGAAGACCACGAATAGGATGGATGGACAGTGTGAAGAGAGCGCTGGATGCGAGAGGGATGTCTGTTGAGCAAGGAAGAGTGGATGTGCGTGACAGAAATAAATGGAGAGAAATTGTGAATGAATAAGTGATGACGCAGCCCTGGGGGGATATTCTCCCGCATTTGGTCTGATCAGCTAGTCAGGTCAGGTGCGGGTAAGGGGATGGGTCTGTTATGATGTGGCAGGGGTAAATCAGTTCTGCTGTCTGGCCCTGCTGCGGATGTCACTGATTGCATTGCGAAGTTGACCCTTGTGCGGTGTGGTGCGGTGAGGATCTGTCCGTTCTTCCCTTTGGGGCTAAGATGCGAATGAATGTGTTTGAATGGATGAGTAAATGGGGAGTGTGTCGTCCTGTCTCGGCTACCTCCCTTTCCTTTGGGGAAGCAGCCTAGGTATATATATATATATATATATATATATATAGAGAGAGAGAGAGAGGGAGAGAGAGAGAGAGAGAGAGAGAGAGAGAGAGAGAGATGGATATATAGATATATATATAAAGTATCACCTTTTTCTGTCTCCCGTTTTAATTCAAGAGTGACCAAAATTCTGGACGCAGCTGATTGACCGTGAAAATTTCATCCTCACACTGACTTCCTCGTCCACAATCTCCGGCCTTTCGAAAGTAAGGCGTCCACTCTTTTCTGACTGATTTACGCTCTCTCTTGTTTAGTTCCCTTTGGCAGAGAGAACTTTTGCAGGCTTCCAATATTTTATTTTTGCTTTCTTATGCAAAGTAATTATCACTGAAGTTTTCAAAATTATTGGCAACGTTTTATCATAAAGTACAATCGATCGAAGCATCGTCGGAACAAACATCTATTGTTATTCTGCCAAAATGCACAAAACGAAACCAGAGTCAAAGCATAAACAGTTGAGAGTCCATGGGAACCCAAGGAAGAGTGGGTGTGACCTGTCTTATTACTGGTCAGAAATGAAATTATAGGAGAGAGAGAGAGAGAGAGAGAGAGAGAGAGAGAGAGAGAGAGAGAGACAGACAGACAGACAGACAGACAGAGAGAATTGTCTATTATATATCTTACATGTTAATGGTCGCAAAACCACCTCGGGTAATATAGTGTTTGCGGAAATAGGTCTTTACTGTCATTGTGTAATCGAGTGGTTTTCTATCTATCTATCTATCTATTGCCCGACGCCTTAATCCCATAAGGGGTGGCCATAAACAAATCGCCAACATGTCGCCCGTCCTCCGCCATTTCAATGTCCAGCTCCCAGCTCGCACTCCATCCCTCCATCTCATCCTTGGCCTCCCCCTCCCTCTTCCCCCTCCACCTCACTCACATACACTCTCCTAGTCAGTCTCTTACTCTCAGTCCTCCCCACATGGCCCAGCCACCTCAATGTGTTTCCCTAACGCATCCTATCACCTCCACACCCACACCATAACGCTCCTTCACTTCCTCATTTGTCAGTCTCTCTCTCTCCATGTGACTCCACATCCTCCTCTCAAATATCTCATTTCCACTGCTCTCACTCTTAACTTTTGTCCCTCGAACAACGTCCAAGCTTCACCTCCATACGTTTGAGATGGTATCAGAATACTGTCATGTAGTAACTTTTTCACTTCCATGCTCACTTCCCTGTTTCTTATCCCTGCCTTCAAGGAACCAGCAACCTTTCTTCCCTGTTGTACCCTTTCAAGCACTTCATCCTCCAAACTTTCATCCTTACTCATCACACTGCCCAAGTACCTAAACGCACTCACATTTTCTGTTTCCTCCTCATCCAACATCACTGTACACTCACTGATTTCACTTCTCTCAAAGACCATAACTATCTCTTCCCTACAGTCACCTTCAGAGTCTGTTTCTTACACACTCTCCCAAACTCATCCATCAAGCCTTGCAGCTCTCCTGCATCTTAACAACACAGTATCATCTGCAAACAACAGTACAGGGAGTTTCCAAACACTGCCCTCTCGCATTAAGGCCTCTCCAACATTCACTGCCCTTCCTTGTATCTCTTTTATAACCCTCTCCATATACAGATTGAACAACCATGGAGACATGACAAATCCGTTTCAATCTAACCTTCAAATAGAATAATTTCACTCATTTCACAGTAACCGCATACTGCAGCCTTAGCACCCTCATACATACTCTTCACGGCATTCAACAGCTTCCCATCTACTCCTTATATTCTTAATACTTTTCACAATCCGCATCTGTTCACCCTGTCATATGCTTTCTCCAAATCCATAAAGGCTGCACACAACTTCTTTCCCTTCTCTAGAAGCTTATCCACTAAAGATCTAAGAATGAATATCTGACCTACACAACCTCTTCCCTTCAAAAAACCTCCCTGTTCTTCTCCAACTAATTCCCCTGTTATTTTCCTAACACTGTCAAGTAGTAACCTACCATATACTTTTCCTATTACACTAAGAAGACAAGTGCCCCTATGATTACCATATACTTCTTAACTTCTTTTTCCCTTTTCCTTTGTACAAGGGAATGATTATACCTGACTTCCAATCCTCCGGGACTCTACCTTCCTCCCATGCCAATCTGCATATCTTCCACATCCATTCTTCTACTATCTGTCCCCCATGCTTCAGCATTTCACCACACACTCCATTAATTCCTGGGGCTATCCCCATGTTAACTTTTTTCATTGCTTTCACGACTTCCATCCTACCGATTCCTTCCTCTCTTCTCACATTTCTCCATCTCCCAGCCACTTACACTCGCATTACTTTCATTCTCTGTGTTCAGCAGTTCCTTAAAGTGTTCTCTCCATCTGCTCACTTTTTCTCCCTTCTCCACTAGTAATCTACGATTTTTATCTTTCACTCCCCAAATAACTTCTTTGGCACCCTGTCTTACTCTCTTTACCTCTTTCCAGAACATTTTCTTATATTCCCTCCACTTTACACTCAAATTCCGTCCAAATTCCTCATCCTCTCTCCTCTTATTCTCTCATACCAATCTTCTCACCACTCTCTTCCTGTCTATATACAGTATAACACTCTTTTCCATCTCTCAACTTGTTCCACGCCCCTGTTTCTCAGCCCCTCACTATATGCTTTCTTCTTTTGTGCCACAGCCTCTCCCACCTCTTCATTCCACCATGCTGTTCCTTGCATCCCCTTTTGTCATCTCTTCACCCCACACACCACATCACATGCTGCACAGATTTCTTCTGTGAATATCTCGCACACACCTTCCACTTCCCCCATCTGCTCCAATCCATATTTACTCAATCCCTCCTCCACTTCTCTCTTTTATTCTGCCTGTCTTCCATTCCCTTGTAAGCTTTCCACCCTCCTTGTTTGACCTACTTCCTCCTGTCCTTCCCTTCTTCTATTTTCCCATTTCATTTGGACCTTGATTCTGACCACCACCAACTGGTGGTCAGAAAGTCCACTCCCCCAACCACTATATACTCCTGCATCCATTACATACCTTATCATCCTTTCATCCACACACACATAGTCAACTATTGCCTTCCGGTCATTCAGTTCACCACCCACCCTTCTCATCGCTCGCCACGTGTACCCATGGATCATTTTATGCCTGAAGAGGGTACTGGCTATCACCAACTCCCTCCCGACACAAATGTCCACTAAAACACTGCCATTCTCATCAATCTCTGCAGGCACACTCCACTCACCAACTATTCCAACCACCTTCACATTCCCTACTTTTCCATTCATATCTCCAATCAAAAACACTCTCATTCCTTTCGGATTTTCTGTGCACGTTTCCACATTTGTCCAGGACTTTTCTCTCACTCCGTTTGCACGATCTTGCGTTCGCGCATAGCCACGCACACAATCGCCCACATTTGTAGTCCAGCTTTCAGTCTTACCCACACAGTCCTTGAGCCAAGTGATCAATGAGTAGTTTTTAACCCCGTTAATACGATGACGTATTTCTTCACATAAGCTAGACGCCGTCATGCTACTTCATTCAGTTTAGTTCTCCTGTACTGTACTCGTGAACGAAGGTTAGGCTATATCTAACCCTTCGAGTGTGAAAAGTGTAAGATTAAGAGAAACGGCTGAAAATAGGAGGAATAAAATATAAAATATCTCCCCAGACTGATGCGGTAAAAAATAGTGGAACTGTATAATCACCCTTTCCAGCAGTATGCAAATTGGTTCAGTTCATCTCTGGCGGTAATTTCAGTAGTATCCTTCTCCTCTGTCCTTGAGGAATCAAAGAGAGTGCAGTGTGTAACTTTGAAGAGAGTTTGTAGTGACGGAGTTAGAAAGTCTCCATTAAACCCTTCATACCTGATGTCCCACCCTAAGCAGAATAAGCTCTCTGAATGTGACAAGAAAGTAAATAATACGTCCTCTGACTGAAGAGTTTAAGCAGGCAAGGCAAGGGGTGAGAAGGGGGTGAAGGGCGAGGATAACTTCCTTACTCGATCCCATCAGACACGATTTGAAAGCGTTCTTTGGATTAGCCACATCCCGTTGTACATTCCTGTTTACTGTGCCCGCGCATCGAATGATTTATGCTAAGTATTTGATGTTAAGATAAAGTTTAATACCCATACAGCACATTAGAAATATTAACGTGAAATTTGTGGAATGAATCTCCAGGGGAAGTGGAGCTAGGGAAACTCCTAGGTACTGTAATGAGTCACAAGGAGTTTGCGATTCACTCTGCAGAGAAATTTGCAGCATGACGTCTAACGTAATCCAGTGCTGTGGCAGAACCCAACAACAGTGATCTAGCGAATCAAGCTGTTTATGATCTGAGACCCATTTTTTCACAAAGCGAATGAGTCTCGTCTGCCATGGCATCGTAAATAATTGCGCAACATTTTGAGAATGACCTTCACAAAATTAAACGTCCCTCTCATTCTTCCAGTTTTGCTTTGATGGCCATCTTGCAAGTCCGTATTGCTTACCTGGCTGTGAGTAAGCTGCGGAGAAAAAGATTTTGCGTTTCAGTGAATAGGGGTAATTATTTTGCTTTAATATAATTTCCAGGTCAGTGCACTCACACTGCTTGAAAGTGAATAGTAAAATCAGGCACCACTGTCAGATACAAGCAGGCTAGTATATATATATATATATATATATATATATATATGTATATATATATATATTTATATATACATATTATATATATATAGATAGATATATATGCATATATATATATATATATATATATATATATATATATATATATATATGTATAGATAGATAGATAGATAGATCCCATTGGATCCCAGGGGTGCTGGGTGAGACATCGCACTGGGGGGGTACTAAGCGTTTCGCCCTCAGCCTATCGGCTCATAGTCGCGAATCTCATAGGTCCCTACCCGGGGGTTCCCTACTTTATACAGACCTGAAAAATCCCAGTTTTGTCCAATACGCGGGACACTGGGCTCCAATGGGACATATATATATATATATATATATATATATATATATATATATATATATATATATATATATATGTGTGTGTGTGTGTGTGTGTGTGTGTGTGTGTGTGTGTCTGTGTGTGAGTGTGTGTGTGTATGTGTGTGAGTGTGTGTGTGTGTGTGTGTGTGTGTGTGTGTGTGTGTGTGTGTGTACGCTGTTGTACTGTACATGCGTGCTGTACCTGCCAAAGTTACCTCAACGAGCTTTGCAATATACTAACCAAGATGCTTGCTATGAGAAAGGCAACAAGGTGTGTGTGTGTGTGTGTGTGTGTGTGTGTGTGTGTGTGTGTGTGTGTGTGTGTGTGTGTGTGTGTGTGTGTGTGTGTGTGTGTGTGTGTGTGTGTGTGTGTGTGTGTGTGTCTGTTCCACTGTGCCTGTTTCATTCGCTTTGTAAAGGGCAGGAATACGCCCTTTTACTACTCCAGGCCAACATAACTATTTTTAATCTCGCTGATGCAGCTGATTTTATGCACGTGAGGGAAATTCCAAAGTACAAAAACATTTAACAGTTCGCACTGGTTTGCTGTGGATGAGAAGCCACTTATCGGAACCCTGGCACAAAATGAACCATACCCTGCTGTGTTACCTTTCTCTGTTACCTCTAACTCACTCTTTCTTCATCAAATTCATCTGGCTAGGGTCGGAATTGACTATTAGAAGGCTCTGTAAGCTTTTCCTGTTTTTGTACTTGTTCTTGCCAAATATTTGGAAGAAACCTTTACTTCTCTTAGTTGCCCAGAAATCCTACAACACATATTTTCACGATTATACTCTCGTGGCTCTCCAAACCCCAACACAATTCCTGCTCAAGAAATAGCTTTGTCACCCACGCCCATTCCTTTGCCACCATGACGCATTCATTACTCGAGGATAATGTGATACAAGCCTTTGATACACTTAAATATCTAGTCGTACAATACTATTCCGCAAAGTATACTCTCCACTGCGAGCACCACCGCCAGCAGGAGTGTTACATCTCAGGTTCCGGTAACTAACTCTCAGTTGAGAATAATCGTCTGGCGTTAGCTGGAATAGATGACTGAAATTCCTCCTACCATTAGAGGGTTAACATGCATGTAAACTGCCAGCAACCCATTCAGGTTGAACTGTAGCAAGAAATTAACTTCTGAATGCGATGATGGTTTTGGAGAAGTATTGTGGAAAGATGCTGAGCCGTAAAACGCTCTTCTGCCACTAAACTATAGGAAGTAAGCTGGAAAATGACGGTACCAGTATGTCAAACTGATTCCTTCAACCTTGATGATATATTTATTTATTAAAGTTTTATTCTGGTTGTGTCTGGACGAGTTAATTCATGTTAGGAGAGCTTGAAGTTCTAAGGTCAGATATCGCCTAAAATAAAATGAATAAAAATTACATAACAGGGATGAAGTGGCTGTAGTGAACAAACTTTAGATGCTTTACCACCGTTTGGTCTATGCTGGGGAGCACGCTTGGCCCACCTCACCTGTGCCATCTTTTACTACCTTCACTATGGTCGCGTGCTTTTGCTTTGTTCTTGCTGCCACCAAATAATATAACTGAACATAAAAGGGGATTATCGAGCAGGAGGATTAGCTACACCCTAAATATGCTCCTTCTATACTGGACCTGAATAAAGCCGTGAATAAAATCACCTGAAAGTGCAAAGAACTATATATGAAATTCGTCAGCCGAGTGATCAGCTTATTCACCCCGGCGTCTTTTTCAATGGTTTCTATGGTTATTTCACACGACTGTAAGCAGCCTAGTAAAGATCTACCGTACCCAATCGGCTAATAAGGCTGAATTGTACTCTATCAGCTCGAAAAGTGTCATTGGATGAACAAAATATCTGTATTATGATCATTGCAAGAACAAAATTTTACAGATACATTATTTGAATGAAAATGTTAAGGTGTTCGTCTTAGGATGGTCACATTTATTTTATATTTCCCTGGTACTTCTACATTATATATACTGTACATGTCTGAGAATACTGAAAAGGTTTAATCATTATGATAATGTTACAGATGATTTGATGGAGCGCGCCAGCTAACCGTCTCGGTTCAGCATCAGACCTCAGGAAGGGCACATTTGTAATAATCTAGTCCACAATAAAACAGTCTAAAACCCGTGTGGACGTGTGGGATAAACCTTGATTTTCAGGAGGGCAACAGCATGTAACAGAAAGAAAGTGTGCTGATTGTAATTTAAGTCCGTCGTACACCATAAGCGACTTGATCCACACTATTTACATTTGCAACATTTCTCTGGTATGAGTTTACTCAGTTGTATTTCAAAAACACGTTGAAAACGCACTTAGATTGCTGACGTACCTTCTAGTGTGAGACGACATGAAAATCAAACATAAATTAATGTCATCTGCATTGTGTGGGCTATGATATGTTACAATGCATGGGAGCAAAAAAAAAAAAAAATTGTTCATTATCTCCTTGTTTATCTCTTCCCTATGCTGATGTCCTTTTCATGTGAACCTGCTACCATCAGATGGTCATATTTAACGTAGGAATGAATGAACTGGAGGAATTCAATAGCTTAATGAAGAAACCTAGCATTGCGAAATGCGCTGAATGATTCTCGTATATGTAGAGATGAAATGCGGATTTTGAGCACATTGATCATTCGTATGTAGAGAATATTGACCTTTCATGGCCAAGACAACTATATAATTCCATTCTAACTAACGCAGATATTTTCTGTGGTGTAGATTAGTAGTTTTGTAAATATAATTTATTTAGTTTAATTTCAAAACTCTCACCAGAAGATAGAAGCTGTATTATTGTACTTATGACAAAAGTTTGTATCAATTCTCAGAGTAATGTAGATGTGGTTATGGTCCCAGATTCATCCGGACTGTATCAATGGTCATTTCAGTAGTATACTGCAGAGGTATAGAGGAACCAGGTTCATCTCGTGACAAACACATGCAACCTTTTCAATCGAAAGCACCATTCATATTATGTTGTTGTTATCGCCAGGCGATTTTAATTAGGGAGGGAGCAAATGAAATTTCGTGTGACGCCTCCAACTACGTACAGTATGGTTCCCCTAAATCGGTAGATGACCAGCTAACTCCCTTGTCATTACATGACTGAAGACCTCTAGTCTCCTCTGGGGGTTCGAACACGTGAACATGGCAATGTTGTTATTACAATTGCTGTGTTCCAACAGCGATGCCTTCAACAAATGATTTTCGGAATACTAGTTTTCAAAATGGTTGCTTCTTCATTCTAAAGAGACATAAGACTCCCGCAACAGCGGTTGTAATGAAAGATGGACTGATAGACAAGTCTAGTAGATACCCAGCAGTGTCTGACATCTAATCAGCAAATCAGCTTTTCATGTATCACACTCAAAGCATGGGCTAAATAAGCCATTATTTGGGGGACAATAATTCTCCCATGTTCTGCCATCTTCTTCACAAGCCATCGCTTCGACATTGATACCAGCTGTTCCAACTGAATAAATGCTAGGGCTGCCTCATGGAGAATTAACGTGTTAGTATTAGCCCAAGTTTTTTATTATATGTTGTTGGAAACTGTAGATGTTAAAAAAATGTATACATCTTGATTAAGATCATCAGTCTGTTGCCTACACCAGCACAGAAGATCACGTGCCTTACCACATGGCCGCTGAGACGGGATTATTTCCGCCTCCCAGATATGTGTTTCTGTTACCTGAAAAACAAATGCCAATGCATTAATCTTGTTTATTTACATAGTTTGATTAAAGTAGTGCCTTTGGTCAACTAGCAAAACACACCACAATACACATCACAACACTAACACTGACAGTCACGAAACCATGTGGAAGTTGTTCTGTTACCGAGATTCAGCAGAAGTATAGAGAACTGTGGAAATTTTTGGAGTTTAGGGGGCCTATTCCAGTAGAAGCTAAAAGAAAGCTTAGATTTGTACTCACCGACAGCACAAGTCATCAAGGCTGGCTATCAGTTTTTGCTACGTCCCAGTCATCTCACAGAAAATAATCCACAGTGGTCGGTGATACATTCAGGCACCAAGCTCTACTGCTGGGCGAACAGGGACTCTGAAGAAATAACCTTTGTGCAAGTCTTACTGGCCTCATAATCGAACTCGGTTTTTCCTGCTGCGAGTGGGAACTATTTGTTCCATTCAGATAAATACCCGCTCCTATCTCAGTTTCTGTTTCTCACTAGTTTTCGTGCCGCTGCTGGTAAGCATCGATACTGGATTATGGGAATTAGGTTGGGAGCTGGCAAGTCAACAACACGATAACTGAGAAACTGATCGTGTTGGTCTGTGTCAGAATTAACCGTGTTGGGGAATTATGTGTTTGGGCTACACATGAAGGGATCATTAATCGTATTTGTCACGAGTTGGTGAGATCAAATATTTAAATAAACTCGTTACATTAATCCTTGGTGGGAAACCGTGAATTCTAGTGGAATCCCAGTATGTATCACTCAGTCAACCGCCACATATTCACCCGATCGGGAGTGTTTTCAGAACCATTTTTCACTGTGTCATAAGTTATCATCTTTGTGCGCGACATTAGCACCTCCGCTGAATGATTTGATATGAACGTGTTTCGCTCATTCTAGCCGTTAGTAAGTGTGGCTCGACACTTGCCTCTCACGATTTGAACTCAGTCATGATTTGAGCACCGTGGAAGCAGGTTAGCAGCGTGTGTGTGGCAGCGTCCTTCCTCAGCCGACGCCCAGTTCCCGTCGCCGCCGTTGTCCAGTTCCTGAATTCCCACCTAGTGTGATTTGGCGAGAGGCTCAGCGTGTGCAGCGTCCCTCCTCAGCAATGACGCCCAGTCATCTGCTTAGTCCACTCTCTGACCAGTATTTCTTTTCGTTTTCCTAGGTTTAAGAGTTTAGCTTTTGAGTGAGCGAGTGAGTGTGTTCTTATATTGAAATCATTTGAAACATGTAACATAAATTTATTTCATTGTAATCAATAAATTTAACTGTTCTTTTTCTTAAGCTTAATGTAATATAATCCGTGTTTTATTTCTCCATTAAGCTTATTTTAATTATAGCTCCTAGTTTGCATAAACACTTTGCATTATTCACAACTGGTACTTAGGCCAGTCCTTTTGTATTAAACTTAAAATCCATTGTGCAACCAGGAGTTAATTGCACCAGCAAGAACCTGTTTATCATTAATAGCATTAGTTATTGACTGTCAGGGGTGGAGTCATTTTCTCCAGAGGCCAACAGTGCTAATAAACAGCACGTGTGAATAATTAGTCTCTGCTGTGTACTGTTGAGAAAGTTTATAAATTCTCGTCCTTAGAGAATCGGCGAAGTAAGCCAGGTTTAAGTAAACATTGCTTTATTTTCACAAGTCAATTCTTTGTCCTGTTCTCAAGTATTATTGAATATTATACTTTAATATTGCATATTCTTAAGGACCCCATGACATTTGGCGACCTCATTCCAGGATATTAACTCCTAGCTCTAAAGTTATTCACGAGATAATACTCATTCACTCATACTTAGGTATTTATCATTAAAGTCTATAGGCACTATCTTACTGGTAATTATTGATTCAGTTCTATTAATTTTATATAATAGTTTTCACAGTCAGTTGTTTGTTTAATTTTCTTTCTTTATTAGTTTAATTAGATAAAACTGGTCACCACTAACCTGTGCCTATATTCTTTATTCTCGATTATTGGCATCTTTCTCTGCAAATTTGCAGTCAGTACAGAGATGCTAGTTCACTTAGATTGAGTTAGCATCATGGCTGCCAACGTCTATGTACAGGAAGCTAGAGATATGGGGCTTTGTGCCACCGAAAAAATTCAAAACTACGTCCTCTCATGGTTTAATTACGAGCAACAACTTGAGAAAGATGCTCGTGAAGAACGTGAACACGAGCGAGAACAACACGAATACGAGCAAAAACAACGCGAACTCGAGTTAGTACAAGAGCGAGAACAATGCGAATACGAGCGTGAACAACGAGACAGAGAACGAGAACACGAACGTGCCAAGCGAGATGCACGCAAAAAACATGAACTTGAAATGTTGAAGCTCAGGAGAGATTCCTTGGCTTCAGACACATCTGGTGCAGCTGGCCCAAGCTCCACGAGCGCTATCCCTGCACATATTATGGTAACCTCACACATCAAGCTTCCCCCATACAAGGAAGGCGAGTGAATCGAGCCATACATAGCTCGTTTTGAAGACATGGCTCAACTTTACCAGCTGGATGATGCAGCTAAGCAGCTTCAGTTTCTTAGCCTGTTTGAGGGCCCTGCCCTCGATATTCTCCACAGAATTCGTGGAGACAATCCCACGTATGAGGTGATGAAGGCTGCACTCGTCAAAGCGTATGGTCTCACAGTTGACGACACCAAGAGTCAGTTCATGAGGGTGCGTTTACAGGAAAAAGAGACTGCCATTCAGTTTCTTGACTGGCTTACTGCTTACTTAGGTGAGTGGATGGAGAAAGATGAAACTCCTTCCACGTGTGAGGAGATAATCGACATTATGCTACGCACACAGCTAGAAAAGTTGTGGCCTACTGAACTTATGGCTCAGCTTAAGATCTGACAGGTAAAGGATGCCAGCCAAATGGTGGAGAAGGCTGACACATTCTTCACTGCATACGGCTATCAAACTCGCAAGCAGCATACCTGGAACAGGAAACCTGATAAATCTGGGGAACCGTCTCAGACTGAACCCCAGCAACAAGGCCGTTCTCAGAATAATGGCCAAGGTCCAAAACCGCAGAAGAATGACTGGGGGCAAAGCACTCAGAAACGTGAGTGGAAGTGGTACAACAAGCAGAACCCTAACCAGCAGCAGTACCAGTATTTCAAGCAGCATCAGGGCAAGGACAAACCACGTAACCCTCAGTCAGGACAAATGACTTTAGTGTATCAGAGGCAGGATGCAAATGCAGCCCTTATGCCACAACAAGTGTACAGTGGTGCCAACCCCACCAGTACAGGTACTTCACAGTTCACTAGTTCCCCAGCGACAGTGAACCCTCCTCCACAGGTGGTTAATGCTCCAGTTCCTCAGATGGTGAGCACGACCCCTCAGGTATCAAGTTCTCAGGGCGCCACATTGGCTGCATCGTTTGTTCCGCTGTCTCAACAATGACTGGCTGCTACCTCCTCAGACCCTTCCACCAGTAACACTGCTTTTCTTGTTCAGCCAGGGTTTGTGAGAGGAGTTTCTGTAAATGTCCTGAGAGATAACGGTTCCTCAGGTTACTCCGTCAAGCAAAGTTTAGTTCTGCCCGACGAGTACATGGGTAAGCAGATCCAAGTTAGACTTATTGATGGATCATTTAGATTGTTCCCTGAGGCACATATCCAGGTGGCATCTCCTTTCTATACTGGCTTGACAGCTGCTGTTTTCATGCCAGACCCCTTGTTTGACCTCAATATCAGCAACATACCAGGTGTCAAAAACAGTTGCGCCGTAGATGTTGCTACTCAGACTTCGGCTGTTGCAGCAACACGAGCCATGGCCAAGGCTCCGAATCGTGTCACCCCGTTGGCCGTCGCAACGCCACAAGATTTGATTTGTAGTCAAGATGTTGTCCAAGAACAACAGTCTGACCCGACACTTGCCTCAGTGCATAAGAAGCTGGAGGGTAAAGTGATTAAGTATTCACGGTGAGGTCAAGCCAGGTTCCTTCGCAAGCGAGGACGGCTATACCGTGAGTCACAAACACTCCAGGGCAAGGTTTGACTGCAGTTCGTCGTTCCCGCAAAGTATCACTGGGCAGTGTTCGAATTAGGTCATTGTTCAGTGATGGGAGGTCACATGGGCCAAAAGAAAACTTCTGACCGCATCCATGCTGACTTTTTCTGGCCAGGAATGGAACAGGAAATGAAAAGGCTTGTGCATTCCTGTGATGTGTGTCAGAGTACCACTGACCGGGGATGTGTTCTGTCCTGCGCCATTGAAACCAATGCCTGTAATCTCTGAACTGTTCGAGAGAGTAGCAATTGACATTGTTGGGTCAATCTCTCCCAGGGCAAGTGATGGATCAAGGTATATCCTCACTATTGTTGATTTCAGCACATGGTGGCCTAAAGCCGTGGCCCTTAAGAATATAGAGGCCATCACTGTTGCTGAGGCATTGATCGAAGTGTTCTGTCGCGTAGGTATCCCCAAAGAGGTCTTAAGCGACCAGGGTTCGCAGTTCACCTCTGCAATGATGAATGAAGCATTCGAGCTGTTGTCCATCCGAGGCCTGCGAACTACGCCTTATCATCCCATGTGTAACGGGGTGTGTGAGAGGTTCAATGGGACTCTCAAGAAGATGTTAAAGCGCATGGCTGCCGAATAGCCAAAGGAATGGCAGCGGTTCATTGCTCCTCTTCTGTTTGCTTATCGAGAAGCCCCACAGCACTCCTTGAAGTTCTCATCCTTTGAACTGGTGTATGGAAGGTCGGTCCGTGGACCACTTCAAGTCCTTTGCGAGTTATGGGATGATGAAGAACTTGACCCTGAAGTCAAGACCACCTACACCTACGTCCTTGATCTAGCTGACCACCTCCAGTCGACATGTGAGTTAGCTAAGGAAGAATTGATCAAGGCGCGTGAAGTTCAGAGAGCCTATTATGATAAGAATGCAAAACTTAGAAAGTTTAGTCCAGACGATAAGTGCTTGGTGTTACTCCCCACTGCCCAGAACAAGTTGTTGGCGCAGTGGAAGGGTCCATTTGATGTAGTAGAGCGCATTTTAGACCTCAGCTACATAATTCAGATGGGGAATCTTCGCAAAAGGTTCCACATTAACATGTTGAAAGCTTATCATGAGTCAAACCCCGAGGAGACTGGCCTACGAGTAGCTGATGATAGTGACCAGCCACTGGAAGAAACCGGGGCAGCCGCGGTGTTCCCAGCTGATAACCATGATGACGAGCCCTTAACTGCTCAGTTCCATCAGGAAGAGACTGTCGGAGATGTTTTACTTAATGCTGACTTAGCATTAGGTGATCAGAATGCCATCATGTCACTGCTCTGTCAGTATGCTGATGTCTTCTCTGACCAACCTAGACTTGCAAAGGTTGATTGTCACAAGATTGAGTTGACCAGCGATACTCCCGTAAAAGTTAACCCATATCCGATTCCCATGCGACTACTGGGCACGGTAGACAACGAAATTGCCGACATGGAGATTGCAGGTATTATTGAAAAGTCCTCATCTCCTTAATGCAGTCCAATGGTAGTAGTCCGCAAGAAGGATGGTGGAGTCAGGATTTGTGGCGACTATAGGAGGCTCAATGCAATCTCCAAAGTGGATGCTGAGCCGATGGGTGACCACATTGCCTTCTTCTCCAAGCTGGCAGGGTCACGATATTTCACGAAGCTCGATTTGGCAAAAGGATTGTTCCAGATTCCCCTTCACCCCAAGAGCCATCAGTTCATTGCCTTTGCTACTCCTAGGGGGTTGTATCAGTATAAAGTCCTCCCATTTGGACTTACCAATTCCCCAGCAGTATTCAATCATGCCATGAGATAAGTGCTCCATGGTATCATAGGAGTAGAGATGTTCGTTGATGATGTCCTCGTTCATTCTGCCACGTTGGAGGAGCACCTCAGACTCTTGGAAATTGTCTTCAGTAGACTCCAGAGTTTCAACATGACTGTGAAGCCTAGCAAGTGTAAACTTGCTCACAGTGAGGTGGAGTTCCTCGGACATATTGTTGGTAACAATCGCTGCAGGTGTCAGGGTGACAAGATCAGGAAGGTTAGAGAAGCCCTGAGACCAGTGACCAAGAAACAGGTTAGGGCATTCCTTGGCCTAGTGGGGTATTATAGGAGTTTTATCCCCAACTTTGCTCTCATTGCCCAACCGTTGTACAAGGCGCTACGGAAATATGCTCCAAACACCATTGAATGGGGAGAAACGCAAGAGAGATCTTTTGCCGCCCTTTAGAACATGTTGTGCAAGGAGCCTACCTTGCAGTTGCCTGATTCCAACAAACCTTTCATACTGCGCACTGATGCCTCACAAGATGGAGTAGGTGCCGTATTGATGCAGGAATCGGAAGGTGGAATCTTCCCAGTGGCATACCACAATGTAAGCTAAAACCCGCCGAGAGGAATTACAGTACTGTTGAGAAGGAACTCTTGGCCATGGTTGATGGTGTTAAGAAATATTATTATTATTTATATGGAGCACCATTCACTCTGGAAACTGATCATATGCCACTCACTAGTCTCAGCGTGACCAAGACGGCTAACACAAGATTGACACGCTGGACACTGTATTTACAGCAGTTTAGCCTTGTTGTGAGATACATCAAAGGAAGTGATAACGTTGGTGCAGACCTGATGTCTTGATTGCTAACTGCTAACTAACACGGCCAACTGTTGTATGCTGGGTTCTGTAAGATAGGTGTTCTCAGAGATTTGATTAATCCAAGGACCAGCCTGGTTCCCAGTTAAAAGTGTACCAGTAATTGTTATGTCTCGCCCGTTGGTCCCACAGGACACGTTACTTCTAGGACCTGTATATACATGTATACCATAGGTTAAGGGGGATGTTTGAGAACCCCGCAGAGACAGTCCGAGGCTGTGTATGAATTACCTTGTGGAACGTCTCGAGCTGTGGGCCTCTCGCAGGATTTCCGGAGAATGCACATTATCCACATGAGTGTTCACACCCACAGTGGGTGTTAAATCGTGACCTGCCTGAGATTGCATAGGGATTCTCAGCTTCCTGTAATTAATCGTAAGTGTAGTGTTTGGTTAACCAGTAAACTGCTTGTTCTAAGAAATTTGTGAATTCAAGAACTGGCACGTTTCCTGGTTAATAATGTTAGGTTAACTAGTAAACTGCTTGTTCTAAGATTTTTGTGAATTTAAGAACTGGCACGTTTCCTAGTTAATAAGCATTAAGCAGTAAACTACAAGGGTTCTGAGAGATTTGTAAATCCAAAGACTACGTTTCCTGGTTAATCATAACAAAAGTACTGATTGCTAGGCAGAGAGAGAGAAATGACACTTTTGATGGTCCACCTTGATTCCTTTCGTGGGTGCAGCTGGCGGATGCAGCATTGCCATGCAGAACAGCTGATCATCCCTGATGGATGCTCCCACCTCTTCTCTTCTGCCTCGTCGTCATCATTTACTATTGATTTGCATTATGTAATTTTACACGTAGGTACAGTTACACCACAACTGTCACACCTACACCGTGTATTACATACATTACACTACATAACAATTAGTTGTTAATGTAAATGTAGCAAACTTTTATGCTCAGTTTGACCTGAGTACAGGATTTTTCACCGTCGTCACAGAGTTTTTCCCTCAAGCTTGCTTCTATTAACGTAAATACGAGTTTTTTTCATTCACTGGCGACTGTGACTTTCTCCTGTAGCAGGATAGCACACACACCACAGTGTGAATCTTGTGTGACTGAGTAGGATTTATATGTATGTATGTATATTGAATTTTTTTTTCTGAGAAAAAAAAAATTCATTTTTGATGGAGCGTAATGTCACGAGTTGGTGTGATCATATATTTAAATAAACTCATTACATTTAATTTTGGTGGGAAACCGCGAATTCTAGTGGAATCCCAGTATGTATCACTCAGTCAACCGCCACATATTCACCCGAT
Source organism: Coenobita brevimanus (assembly GCF_032717465.1). Lineage (NCBI taxonomy): Eukaryota > Metazoa > Arthropoda > Malacostraca > Decapoda > Coenobitidae > Coenobita > Coenobita brevimanus. The sequence continues at coordinate 30,664,437 of NC_137023.1, read as the reverse complement.
CGGGAGTGTTTTCAGAACCATTTTTCACTGTGTCATAAGTTATCATCTTTGTGCGTGACATTAGCACCTTCGCTGAGTGATTCGTTATGGGCGTGTTTCGCTCATTCTAGCCGTTAGCAAGTGCGGCTTGACACTCGCCTCTCTCTCACGATTTGAACTCAGTCATGATTTGAGCACCGTGGAAGCAGGTTAGCAGCGCGTGTGAGGCAGCGTCCTTCCTCAGCCGACGCCCAGTTCTCGTCGCCGCCATTGTCCAGTTCCTGAATTCCCACCTAGCATGATTTGGCGAGAGGCTCAGCGTGTGCAGCGTCCTTCCTCAGCAACGACACCCAGTCATCCGCTTAGTCCACTCTCTGTCCAGTATTTCTTTTCGTTTTCCTAGATTTAAGAGTTTAGCTTTTGAGTGAGCGAGTGAGTGTGTTCTTATTTTGAAATAATTTGAAACATATAACGTAAATTTATTTCATTATAATCAATAAATTTAACGATTCTTTTTCTTGAGCTTAATGTAATGTAAATTCGTGTTTTATTTCGCCATTAAGCTTATTTTAGTAATAGCTCCTAGTTTGCATAAACGCTTTGCATTATTCACAACTGGTACTTAGGCCAGTCCTTTTGTATTAATCTTAAAATCCGTTGTGCAACCAGGAGTTAATTGCACCAGCTAGAACCTGTTTATCATTAATAGCATTAGTTATTGATTGTCAGGGATGGAGTCACTTTCTCCAGAGGCCAACAGTACTAATAAACAGCATGTGTGAATAATTAGTCTTTGTTGTGTACTGTTGAGAAAGTTTATAAATTCTCGTCGTTAGAGAAACGGCGAAGTAATCCGGCATAAAGTAAACATTGCTTTATTTTCACAAGTCAATTCTTCGTCCTGTTCTCAAGTATTATTGAATATTATATTTTAATATCGCATGTTCTTAAAAAACCCGTGACAGTATTACTGTATTAAAATTCTTCTGTTTTTGGCTGTTGTTTATAGAAAGCGATAAACATCGGATGTGGTTAGCCTACATGCTACATTATGTAACGCATTCAACAAAGAAGAGGGTAAGCAAGATATGCTTTACTATCATCATGTTTCATAATGACTGCCAAATATGGGGGCTTATCTACACCTTTACGCAGAATGCTTTAACCCTTGAACCCGGTGACGTATATTCTAGTTTATTCTTCCCAACTCAGTGTAGTTTTACTCATTTTAGGTGAGAATTTTCGGTCTGGAGAAGATACATATATCGCTAATGAGCCCATCCAGTATCAGTTCCCTAGTAAGTTTAATAAAGTCGCCTGGCAGCACGAAACACAGAACTGTGGGGGTAATAATATGGCCCTGTGACCCAGACCTTGGTCATGGAACTGCTTATTTACAGCCAGTACCAAAATGGCTGTATTTCTCGTTGACTTAGGTTTGGTGACACCTCTCTTAAAATGTTTATTTCTGAGTGAAGCACATTAACGCTTTCAGGCTTGTTACAACTATATTATTATATTTCAGCTAACACAAAGTGACCATATTTAGCTGACTGTGAGTCATAGGAGTCTCAGAGTTTAACCTGTCACCATCAACCCAGTCATGGTCGGAAAAACTTTGTTAATCTATGCAGATGTAGCCAGATGGTGTTCTTCACTTGACGATTTTGGCCGTAAAAACATGAGTGTTGATATCTAGCTGCATGTCATTTATGCAAACTTTACCTTCATAAAAACAGACACAGAAATAAAATAAGAGACTAATAAGGTGTAATAAGCAGAATTCATTACTTAGGAAGAAGTCTTACTAAATCTCCTATTCCAGCTATACGAGTAATACAGTCTTCCTAGTCAGCACGATAACATCTTTTTCCGGTTTGTCATAAGGTAAGTTTATTTAGTCTGGGGAAGACATCTTTTAATTCTGGGAGTCAGTGAGGGCTTTATCTAACCCCTCCAGTAAGAGCCTGACTTAACTAGAAGAAAAAAAAAAGAGGTCGCTATATTCAAGGACTAAAAACAAAAACAAAAAAAGGATAACACTGTCAGTATTCATTTCCAACTGTTAAAAAAATCTACGCATTAAAAAAAAAAAAAAAACGACGTTAAAATGAAGCTTTTCACCCTTAATGAGATTGTAAATGTTGGGTCATTTGCGTTATGGCTGCCGTGTCTGGGAGAAGACAAGAGACTCTTCTTTTCTCCTGCGTGATTTATGTCTTCTGTTTTTTCTTTTTCTTTTTGTATTCGGGTCTTATTCTCGTTATCTTAGTAGGGTTTTTGGGACCGTGTCCTTAGTGATTAATTTTGAATATTACTCTTAAAAAGTCTCATCCACCTATTTCATACCAATTTAATGCCGACACGGTTTGCAGAAAATATAATACCAGACAATATGACCTTGTCATATGCTTAAATTTACTGAAAAGAAAGAAGCGTATGGAAACCTCCTTAGTTGACAAAAATGCCCAGTACTGGCACAAGTTGCCTTAGAATGGTAACAAAATTAGGCCTTTTAATGACTCATTGTGTTGTTTGACTCTTGCTAAATTCGGACGAGTTACGTCAGTTTAGAGACTTCTATTATGAAACGGTAAAATGGGGGACTCTATGTACCTTTTCACTACGATGACGGAATTATTCGCATAATATCTCACTTTCTATGGTTTGTTTTCATTTGAGGGAACTGGCTGGCTCGCAACTGGCTGCATGAAATTCGATTAGCCTTCTTTATGAGGTATGCATGAGTCTTCTTGGCAACCATTTAACTACATTTGCCCACAGACAAAGCTGAAAGGGAGTTATGATGTTGCTCAGGTGATAACAAATTACACCACCAGACCACTTTAACCTGCTCAGGAAGTTCCACTCGCATTGGGACAGTGAGATGCTAATAACTGTTGTACCATACGATCCCATATTTTTCATTTTATTCCTGTTGCTACCAGGTAATTTCATATAAGGACCACGTCTTGTAGCGAAGTAGTATTGGAGGTTATATTCATAACCTCCAGTTCAGATCTTTCCTAAACTTTATAAAAATAATCTTGAGGCAGCAATGATATAATAGAAAAAAGACGTTATCCGAATAAATGACTTATGTAAATTATATACTGATCTCAGAAGATGCAGTCCAATGTCACCATTTCCATTAAAAGTGACCTAAACCTATTTTTTCGTCGGGGCGTCCATAGGCATTAAAATAGAATTACTGTCCTTGCGAGATATTTTTTAAAGAGAAAATATAATGCATGAAAATTACGGACCTCATGTTTTTATCATAATCCCTTTCGCACGAAGACACACTTTCATTTAATTTTTACCACTACCAGATGATTTTATTGAACAAATGAGAGACACGTTGTGGGAAAGGAGTTAATGACGGTTATATAAAACCCTTCCAGTTCCTCATAAGAAGAAAACTTGTCTGAAGATAACAAGACTAATACATGAATAAATCTGTCATGGCAGGAAGGGGTTCCTCATGTGAAAGCTTCCCGTAATGAATGCTTTCAGTAAGTGGCATGGCAGCGCCTATGACCACAGTACGCTCCCCTAAACAGAATAGACGCATCTGGTTAGAATAACAAAATATTGCTAAAATGACGACATTATAGTGAAGGGATATTTAACCTCAGTAGAGTAACGCGTTATATTATTTTTGCTATCTGCTGAATATATCCAGTTTAGGACAGCCCCATCGTACACAAGAGGTTTGAATCAATATCCACTGACCCTTTAACAACTTCACTCCGATTTTTTAAATCATTGCAACATCAAAAATTTATTAGTGCTGGATATACATATGAACCAGAAAAATATAGATTCATCCTTCATTAATACTTTCACTGCACTACATTTCTCCCAAGCTGATTAACTGTGACTAATTTCGTTCTCAGAGTAAAATGATTAGTTGCGACAAGTCTTTAGTAATGATAAGGCAATCGTCTAAGAATAAACAAATGGGGAAATCATCGTGCAGACAGGCTGAAGCGCCTTGGATATTAGCCGCTTCAGTATGATGGTGGCATTTTCAAGTTTTTTCTCGCTACCTTCTAAATTTTTCATTCGACTCCTTAAAGGCCACTAGTGTTGCAGGATTTAATGATGGCTCATGTTCTCTAGGTCGAAAATCTTTCTAACTTGACTATTGACAACTGAAGGTAAAAACAGCGAACATAAGGAAAATCATCGTAGTAAAGGTGTTAATGGTAGTTCTTTGTGATCAGTATTAAGGTCATCATTAATTTTTCTTCTTCTTCTTCTTCTTCTTCTTCTTCTTATTATTATTATTATTATTATTATTATTATTATTCGCTTAAAGGCCGCTGAAGGCGGCCTTTCCGCTCGATGTCAAAAAGGCTGTTACGATAACTTCAATGTCCACTGAAGGCCGCCGAAGCCGCTCGATATCAAAAGACCAGAAATGAGTCATAACTCGGGAACCGGTGACCCTACTGGACTGGAAATTGTTTTATTCTTGAAGTTAGAGCATTTTAGTGGTACCTTGCTCTGACAAAAATTGCGCTACAGTGCGCCGATCCTGCTGTGTTACAGTAACAAATGGGCAAACAAAAAACACAGAATATGGATCATTATAATATAGTAGACAGCTTATTATAGCCCACCTTTATCAAGGCAAGGCTGTGTAGTTTTTATCAGTGTGTGTGTGTGTGTGTGTGTGTGTGTGTGTGTGTGTGTGTGTGTGTGTGTGTGTGTGTGTGTTGCCAAAATATCTCGAAAAGTTGTGAACGAACTTTCACCACACCTTCAGCAAAGAACAACTACATAGATGTGCAGAAGTCTATTACGTTTGGTTAGGATTTGATCAAACACGACCGAATGCCAGCCGCCATATGTTTTTAAATATGGACTGGCTTTTTGTGAAACGCGGTGACTGAATTCCGTTGAGTTATGCAAATTTTCTTCACAAGTGGTTTGTCGGTAGTAATCAAACAACATAATTTAGCGGGTGATTAGCATTCGGCCAACTGACATCTGCCTTTCAATGACGTCATTTTGTATTTTAATTTTGCTCTCACCGGACTTCGTTTTTTTTAAATCTTGGACACCTATGACTCATTCTTTGTCTATAAAAATCGTCTGGCGTTGGCTGGAATGAAATATCAGACGTGCCCATAACAAGAAATGTTTCAGGGTGACAGTATTGACTCTCTAAGACTCCTGTGACTCACTTACAACTGAATTAGGTTGTCTGGTGTTAGCTACAATATAATCACTGAAAAGACGTAACAGAGAAAGTGTTGAGTGCCCGAATCATCAGAATTTGAGAAAAGGAACAACAGGAACTCTACGCCATGGACATATAGAAGTGGTCGTAGCATTTTTAACACTGGAAACTGTATGGTTTCGTGGAGAATTATTTTTACATATTACATCCGCATAATCTAACGCTTGCTCTTAATGACAGTTTAATATCGACTTATTTTGCACACGTATCATAAATGGTACAGATATGATACGCAAAATCAGTCGCTGAGGAAGAAGTGGTACGAAGTCTATTCAGCCAAGAAGACTATGGCTAAGGATGGAGATAGGCAGAGCAGGACATTGGGGCTTGAGCTGATGTGATGATGTACTGTACAGTAGGTAGGGGAACGGATCTTTGACTCTTCAGCTCAAGCACCTCTTTTTACCTGTATGATTCTTACCGTTGGGCAATTTCATTCTGCTTAAGAAGGATTTCCCCCAGTAAAGGAATTGAGAGACAGGTTTTGCTGCTATCAATATCAGAAACCATTCCTAAGCAGAATCTTATCGTCTGTAGGTACCAGTGCTACGCTCTATTTACTCTAGATTGACGAAAATTTTCCATCACTCCATCTTGAATTCTAAATTGTAAGAATAGACTAATACTAGATTATGATGCTAGTCACAAAGAAGTGCAGTGGAAAGTATATAAAACCATGGTAATGTCTCCTGCCACAGAGTTACGTGAAATATGCTGGAAAAGGAAGACTGTTGGCCATATTAGAGTAAAAGCAGTAAAACTGGTCAGGCGTCATCATATTGAAGGAGTTTAATTCAGTAACATATATTCATAGTAATCCTGGTATATTTCTCAGAATGTCTTGTAAAACGCCAGCTATTAAATGCATCAGGCGATAAATTTGTTAAGAGCAACGCATAAGCGTGCATTTAATAGGCTGGGATAGGGGCAAGTCGTTCACGTCATATAAAAATAAATCTAACAACAACGGTAAATCTCCGGGACCAACGAGGCACTGGGCAATTATTGAAGTCTTAGCCAGCAAGACAGACGCCGATTATGCCGGCAGCTCTAAATTGCTGCTGAAGTATGAGAGTTCGGAGGGCAAATTGGAGTGCTTGTTTAAATGCCCGAGCGGGAGATTACACTGTGCGGCCTAATGAGGCTAACTTGCGAGCCGGGAAGGAAGGTGGGTCATGCTGAACCAGCTTAATTTTTGTATCATCAGTCACAGCCAAACTGGATAACTGCACATATGATACGCTTTCTCATTTAACCCATCCTATGCGATGATGCAGATTTATAGCACATTCTTGCTGCAGTCAGGCGTATTCCCTTCAATTTAGGATAGCCCCTGAGTATAATAGTAGATAATGATGATTGTACCTAACCCCTGCAATTGAAAATGTATCTGAAAGAGAGTAGAATCGGTTGGAAGAAACAAAAATAAATTACGGTAAGTTGAAAGACGTTGCCTGACTCAGGCGGCTAAATGCATTATGAAATACTGAAGTATTTATAATTGAACGTGATTCCTTGTTACACATATACATTAAGATGTTTGTTATGCCATAAATGCTGAAGAGTTAAAAACATCCCTCAGAACACTCATCACTTGCTGTTAATATCCTCATATGATCTGCTGGACTTTCTTGTAAAGTTTATGGATGAAAATGACATTTACTTTTCTACAGTATGGCGAAAAATATGCTGCTTAATGAATCACTGTATAAAGTGGTTGTTGGGGGCGCCCACCATCCAGTTACTAAACGTACTCTTAACTTCGAGTGACTCTGCGCTGAGTGAAATGCCAGTTGGTTTCTGGTAGTCCTAGAAACTATTTATTAAACTGGGTTGTAACCACATGATTAAAGGTACGCCCCGTGGTCTAGTGCGTTAAGGCGCTCTGACCAGGTGTAGCTCATAAGGGTTTGCAGCCGGTGGGTGGTTGGGGTTTGACTGTTCACGTAATGCCACTCATGACCAAAAAAAAAAAAAAAAAAGCTACTCTCACCTTAAAAGTACAATAAAGTAGCCAAGCCTGAGACTCAACGCTACTGATGGGACAACAAAGAACTGGATGAGAGAGTTGGCGTACTACCTTCAAGAGGTGAATTCTGAGGTCATACTAAGACATAAATCTTCCAGGATTATGTGTTGGATTTGCAACGGCGATGCAGAAAGAAGCACGGAAATTCAAATGGTGATAATGGGAGAAATTTTCAACCTCCACTTCTTGTTACCAACTTCTTTATTATACATTTCTTTATTTTTACTGAGAATAACCTAAGCCATAAACAATAAATACCATTTGAAAGTCAAACAAAGAAAATAGAGTGATGCATCGTATAGGCATAACAAGGGGGAGACGGAGACTAAAAATTCCTCTCATTATTACCACTGAAATTTAAATGTCTTTTACTCCATAACCGTTGCGAATCCGATATATATCCATAGAACATTTTTGTCTAAAAATGGCGTCAGCAATCACCTCCTGAAGTTTATACGTCAACTCCTAGCACACTCTATGCACACACACACACACACACACACACACACACACACACACACACACACACACACACACACACACACACACACACACACACACACACACACAGATAGATTGATAGACTGAATTTAATAAAATGATAAATATTGATGTATATATTTATTTTATCCCATATTTCTAAGGTAGTATGCAATATATTTAATATTCTAATCAAACATCAAGTAAACAATTGACATCTCAGTGGAATTAACAAGGTATAAAAGAAAACATGTCAAGGCAAAAACATCCGAAACAAGAAGCACTAAGAGTGCAACATCCGTCCATATATTGGTCCCTGAGCCAAACATTTGACTTTGCCCAGTGACCTTGTCCTTAAACTGATCGATCTCAAAATCGAATGTACTTCGTCCTTGCATGACCCTCAGCACTTCCATAAAATTGTCTTATTTGGATCAAAACAGAGTTAACCGTTCCTATTGTGCTTTATCTATGACGTAATTTTTAACGGGCTGAATATCTTCTTCCTTCCCTAACCTTCAACTGGTTCATCATATTTAGTTCGGGTCGAACGAAACTGTTTTAGTTTTAGGATAGAACTTGTGCATATGCCCTGTGACCTTGGCCTTTGTCTGATTTTCTAAATATTCTAATCAATTCGTCGTGTCCTAATTCGCAACGCCTTTGTTAATTATGGTCTTAATCTGATCAAAATTATTGAAGCTGAACTTGTACTGTGACCCTGACTTTTGTCCAACTGTTCTCAACACATCTGGGCATAAACCGAGCTAACCCTGGACTCTTCCACCAAGACTGGTTTTCGAAACTGTTTCTCTCTCTCTCTCTCTCTCTCTCTCTCTCTCTCTCTCTCTCTCTCTCTCACACACACACACACACACACACACGCCTAACAAACGAGATACCCGCAACGGTAAACAAGAGTTGATGTAGCTTACTGATAAACTAGCATAACTGGATTATGCTGTGTATTGGTTTGGAACAACACAGAGAAAATCTATATAATTCACTGCCTTATTGAATCATATCCCTCAGTGAATTAAAGATAAATCACTTATTGCACTGGTGACCCATCAGAGGCAAACGTCTTCGACCAGCGGATTATACGGATCAGCCAATAATTGAAGAATGCATTATATTCCATGGGTCTTCCTCTCTTAGTATAGCCTCCTGTTACTCAACTACCCCAATATACTCTAGTGATCCTCATCCTTCCATATAATTCTGGTGCCCACTTCTTACCAAATACTAGACTAATGCTTCTCCCTTCATGTACACCTATGACCCTCATACATACTCCCCTGGACCCCTTCCTCTACATCCTCAGATTTAGCAAGATTTATTAAGCGGGTCTCTGAACAGATCTAAGCAACCCCAATCTCTTATTTCCGTACTGCAAGGTATTTCAGCTTTGTGAGATTAACTTTTCTCATACTCGGACGATCGGACATATATTATTAAGCCATATCGTAATTTTATAAAACATAACCTAATCTATTTTTACCTCACTTTACATTTTATCACCCTGGCTCATCACTGTAACCTATCATACTAAAGTAACATCTTAAATTATCATGCTGATTTATCGCCATAATCTAATATCATAATCTATTATACCACCCAAGCATCCTAACTTAGTTCAGTCTGTGCCCTTCTGGAAAAGAAAAATGGCCAAACTCTCCTGCACTTTGGAAATTTGCTACTACTACTTGTTTGTGGAATGTATAGCAGCTCGTACAGCCCTCACTGAGGGAAAGCGAATGATAACTCCGTAACAACTAACTTATCAGACATTAAATGGTACATAGACGGTAACTCCTACATCTCAAAAATAATTGTTAATAGTAAGGAAGATATCACGCAATGACATGAAACTGCGCGTATCAGCGAAAATGGCCCTGATATCATCGTCAGTCATGAACAGATATCTGTGCCCGAATTTCGGGAAAAAAAAAAATGTAGTGTGGCTTAATGGACCTTTACGAAGAAATTTCAAGGGGGCGCATGAGGATTATGAGCATCTTGCCTGTGACAAAGGACCAGAGCAGGGACATGACGGACGTGCTCTTAACTCCCCTGCCCCAACCTCCACCTGTGGATGTGGCACTGATGTAAAGTATGTGTAAAATCTTTTATCACAACTGTCCTAGTCATCCTTGACTGGACAGCATGTCCCACACCTAGATAATACGTCGGCTAGATTTCGTAATAAGGAACACTGGTTACTCACAGTCACTTTAAACTTTTACCATCTCCATTAGGCTCAGCACTCACCTGAAAGTGAAGGAAAAGAAAGAGAAGAGTTAGGATTTGCTTTCCAGTACCTAACATTAACACATTAAATAGTGGACAACATCAATCAATACATCCAGTAATTAAACATGATTAGACACTGCTTAATGAAACTTGCTTATTGTTATATCGTTATTATGGCTTGTGAAGTCTATCCGATTAACAACCTATGCCCTGCCCGCTGGCCGGTGGTCTTTCAAGACACTTCTTTACTATGATAAACATGCGATGATCTCGGGCTGGTATGAATAACGTACAGATCTCCAGATCGTCTTGTTCGTGGTAGCGATATACACGCTCTTGATTTATCATCAACAGTAACAATGGTTTTAATTTTCCAAAATACTGCATATGCCATGCTTGCATTAAATAAATTTCAAAAATTAAAATACTTCATAGTAATCGATAATTGATGTGTAGACGACTATGTCCGTCATTTCAACGAGTAACTGATAGGCTACTCTTGATAAATCCAACTTGTCATCTCTTTCTTTCCTTATTTGTATGTATATATATATATATATATATATATATATATATATATATATATATATATATATATATGTGTGTGTGTGTGTGTGTGTGTAATCAACCATTGCAACTCTAATGCCAAGCAAAGCCCTCCCCCAATCTTTTCCACGAATTCCTTGATTGAGCTAATCTCTTCCACGTTTTGCCTCCAGACTTCTATCTTATCTGTCCGCCTCCTGTCTAGCCTTTTTCAGCAACAAAAATTATTACAAGCTCTTGGAGTCCTGTCAGTCAGACCCTTGCTCTGTTGGTTATCACTTACTCTTCTTACATGACCTGCCCACCTCCATTTCTGTACTTTTATAACTTCTATAATGTCTTCGACTTTGCTCTTTCACCGAAGTTGATCGTTTCCTCTATCTTGGAGATATACCTAACATTAACCTTTCCATTGGTCTTCGAGAACGGCTTAATTGATTTCCCATCGATATTGTCAGCTTCCAGGTCTCACAACCGTACGTCATAGCTGGGATTATACATTCGTTATAATTATACTTTTTGTGGTAGGTGGGGGCACTCACCATCCCCTCACTCGATGTAGTGATGCTCTCGGGTGTCCGCCCTTTCCTCTCCTCCATCCTTCTTTCCTTCCATCCTCTTGTTTCTTTACTTCAGTCTTTCCTCGTCCTTCTGTCTACAGGTGATTTTCACTCCCTCTTCCGTCTTTCTTTCCATCACTCTTTCCTTTTTCTTCTGCCTGTGAGTGGCTACACTGAGTGACAAGCCAAATGGTTTCCTGTACACTAGGAAACCATTTACTACTCTGGGTGGTAAACATATAACCAGATTTTGGCGCCTGGTGGTTTAGTAGGTAATTATTGCGTTCCAGTCCGATTGAGACGGTGAAGGTTTATATTCAAGGGGTGGTTGGAGTTTATTCCTCACGCAATGCCACTCAGGGTTAAGTGAGGCTGGTCACTCTCATCTTAAATGTCAGGACCAACTGCCTAGCCCCGGGCTCCTACGCTCCTTATGAGACAACGTAGGATTGGATGATGGATGGATGGAATATAATTATACTTTTCGTTTCATACATACTGGCAAGCTGCTTTTCATGATGTCTCTATGTTTACCGAAAATTTTCCATTCAACTGTAATGCGTCTTCTCATTTCGCCATCATGGCCTCTGGTTATTTTTTGTAATTTGCTCCAAGTAATTGTACTCCTCACCTTGTTCAATTAAACATTGTTTTAGGTTTACTCCTGTTCTTATTGAGCCATACTTTGAGACTTGCTCTGTTTATGTCATTTAACATTACTTGTAATGTCTCAGCTGTTCCTGAGAATATGACAGTGTTATTTGCAAATCTTAAATATTTAAGGATAAGGTTTTATCCATCAATGTTTACTCTTTTGTTTTCCGAGTCTAGCATTCTGAAAATATTTCGTAGGCATGCTGTAAAGAGTTTTGGTGAAACGGTATCTCCCTGATGCACGCCCAAATCAATCTTATTTTTTTCCGAGTCTCTGCATAATTCAACTGTAGCAGTTCCCTCTTAATATGTGTTTTCGGTCAGTTTTATAGTGTTCTTATTTACTTCTTGTTCCCACAGTGAACTTTTAATTCCTATATGCTCCACAGAGTCGAAAGGATTTTCGTAAGCAATAAAGTCTAAGTACAGTGGTTTAATATATTCTGTAGTTTTCTCAGTTAGGTGAACCATTGTGTGGAGAGTTACTAAATAACTGGAGAGTTTGTAAAGAACTGGGAATAAGCTAATGGTCGATAGTTACTAAAATATTTTGAGTCGCCCTTTTTGTAAAGCAAAAAAAAAAAAAAAAAGCTATTGCGTTACACCATGCTTTGGGAAATTTTTTCTTCTTTGTACACTAAGTAAATACGTGGGGAGGCATGTTTTGTACGTCTACTCCTGCAGCGACATTAAATCTGCATTATTCCATTTTTTCCCGGGGCCTTCTCCCTTTTCATACTTTTCAGAGAAATGTTTACCTCGTCCGGTGTTACCTCTGGTATTTCAACTGTGTCGGCTGAAAAGTTGTTGGCATTATTGTCTTTGATACATACAGGTCTTTGTAAAAATTTTCAACTCTCTTCACCATCCTATCTCTGCATTTAATGACATCACCACTGTTGTCTGTCAGTGATGTAATTTGTTGCTTTCCCAATGCCATTTTAGTTCGGACAGTTTCAGATTTTCTCATTTTAAATATAATTTCCTTGATTTCATCCATTTTTCTCTTTATTTTTCCTTCCCTCTGCCTATTCTTGATTAGCTTATTTAATTCCACTCGGTCCGTTTAATCTTTCTTTGTTTACACTATCATCTGTCTTGTTTTCATGAGCTCGATGGTTATTTTGAATACTTTTTGGGTTTCGTTGTTTTAGCTTTCCCTGCCTCCTCCTCTGATTCTTCCAGCACTTTTGTTAGTCTATCATTCGACACATCAATGTCACACTCATCATCATCATCATCCGGACCTCCTTTCCACCCTAGGGCGGGGTGAGGAGTAGCAATGTCCAGACAGCCCAAATTTGCCCATTCCAATGTGCCACACATCCATTCACTCAACATACAAGCCCCCGGAATCCTGGCTCAATCGGATGTGCCAAAAACATTCACCACATTTTGTAGCTTCACATAAACGTATCCGATGGGGTCAATCCGGACGCTGCCACGTTAAAAAAAGGGTGCCAAATCCCTGATCATGCACTTCTCCTCACAACATTCATCCAGCCAGCTCGACCAGTTCCCTAGCCTCACCGACTTCCAAACCTCTCTTCCTCACACACTCATCCACCATATCTCTTCATCTTCTCCTTGGCCTACCTCGCCTCCTCCCTCCTTCAGATTCGCTCAGATATACCTTTTTCACTACTCTATTGTGATCCATTCTATCCACATGACCATACCATCTCAGTACACACTCTTCGATTCTGGTGTCCACAAACTTCCTCACTCCACATCTTTCACTATCTATATACCTAGGCTGCTTCCCCCAAGGAAAGGAAGGTAGCCGAGACAGGACGACACACTCCCCATTTACTCATCCATTCAAACACATTCATTCTCATCTTATCCCCAAAGGGGAGAACGGACAGATCCTCACCGCACCACACCGCACAAGGGCCAACTGCGCAATGCAATCAGTGACATCAGCAGCAGGGCCCGACAGTAGAGCTGGTTTACCCCTGCCACATCATAACAGACCCATCCCCTTACCCGCAACTGACCTGAAATAGCTGATCAGACCAAATGCGGGAGAATATCCCCTCAGGTCTGCGTCATCACTTATTCATTCACAATTTCTCTCCATTTATTTCTGTCACGCACAGCCACTCTTCCTTGCTCAACAGACATCCCTCTCGCATCCAGCGCTCTCTTCACACTGTCCATCCATCCTATTCGTGGTCTTCCTCTCAGCCTTACACCTCTCACATCAGATCTAGTTATCTTTTTCACCAATCGCTCATTATCCATTCTCTCCATATGCCCAAACCATCGCAACACCTTCTGCTCAACTCTACCAGCCATCTCCCGAACAACCCCAGTTCTCCTTCGCACTTCATCATTCCGCACTAGATCCATACGCGTCACTCCACATACACTCCTCAGACACCTCATCTCCATTACATTCAAACTTTTCCTCTCTGCTACACCCATATTCCATGTTTCAGCCCCATATAATGCAGTCGGTACCACAACACCCTCATACAGCCTTCTCTTTACATCCATTCTAAGCGAACGACATCTAAACACTTTTTTCATTCCTCCCAGCACCTTTCCTACTTCATTTATTCTAAACTTCACTTCTGCATCTATTCTTCCATCCACAGCAACATGTGACCCTAGATAATTAAAACGCTCTACCTCCTCAAACAACTCGCCATTCAAAACTATATTCACCATCCTACCATCTACCAACCTCGTACACTTCATCACTTTACTCTTATTCTCATTTACTTTCAATTTCCTCATTTCACACACCCTTCCAAACTCCTCTACCAACTGTCTCAATCTTTCCTCTGAATCAGCCACCAGTGCAGTATCATCTGCAAACAGCAGCTGCTTCAGATTCCACTCTCCACCATCAACATTCACCAGACTCAGACCTCCACCTAAAACTCTTGCATTCACCTCCCTTACAACACCATCCATGTAAATATTAAACAACCAAGGAGACATCACACATCCTGTCGCAGCCCCACTCTCACAGGAAACCAATCACTCACAGCATTTCCCACTCTTACACACGCTCTACTATTTACATAAAAACTTTTCATCCCTTTTAGTAACCTACCATCCAGTCCATACAATCTTAAAACAGTCCACAAAGCCTCCCTATCAGTTCTATCATACGCTTTCTCTAAATCCATAAATGCCCAAAACACATCCTTGCCTTTCGCTAAATACTTTTCACACACTTGTCTCACCGCAAACACCTGATCCGTGCATCGCCTCCATCTCCTAAAGCCACACTGCTCATCACCAATCACTCCCTCTGTACCCTCTCTAACTCTCATAATTAACACTCTACCATACACCTTACCTACAACACTCAACAGACTTATACCCCTAAAGCTAGTACATTCATACTTATCACCCTTGCCTTTATACAATGGGATCACACAAGCACTTGCCCAGTCAACTGGCACCATACCTTTCACAAAGCACACATTCAACAATCTTACTAACCAGTCAGCAATAGTCACTCCACCACCCTTCAGGCATTCCACAGCACACCCATCCATACCTGCAGCTTTCCCTGTTTTCATCTCCTTTACTGCCTTCTCCACTTCCTCCTTCGTGATCAAAGAATCATTCAACTCTCCCAACACATTTATTCCTTGCACCCTTCCATCCGCCACAATCTCAGCCAAACTTTCCTCCTCTACATTTAACAATCTTTCAAAATACTCAGCCCATCTCTTCCTTACTGCATCCATCTCAATTAACATCCTTCCATCCTCTGCTTTTACTCGTTCTTCCTTCCCAGACTCTCCCTTTCGCACCCTTTTCACCTCCTTCCAAAACATTTTCTTATTCTGTTGAAAATTCTCTGTCAGCCGCCTACCCCATCTTTCACCTGCTGCCACTTTAGCATCACGCACAGCCCTTCTCGCCCTATTCCTCTTTTCCTTATACCTCTCATATGACATCTCATCTTTCCTCTGCAGCCACACTTCATATGCACGTCTCTTCTCAGCCACAGCCATACTTACTTCCTCGCACCACCATTCACTTCCTTTTCTTACACCACCACCCACACGTCTCACACCACACACCTTTTCTGCATACCCCACCACAGCACTCTTAAATAACTGCCATTCCTCCTCCACACTGCCATTTTCCTGATCTTTCACTGCGTTCCACTCATCTTTCAATTTCTCCTGATACTCTATCTTTTTCTCTCTTTTATCCAACTCACTCACTTTCAAAACCTCCCTGCCACACCTAACCCTCCTAGCTCTCACCCATCTCTTACCTACTCTTAACTTTCCCTCCACCAGGTAGTGGTCAGACATACCTCCACCCTCCCCTCTCAGAACTCTCACATCCAACAATCTTCCTATTGCATTCCTAGACACAACTACATAGTCCATCAAAGCTCTATCGACAACCCTTCCACCCTCCTGTCTCACCCATGTATACTTATAAATATCTTTCTTCTCAAAGTGCGTATTTTCAATCACCATCTCTCGCTCAATACACATCGCTATCATTCGTTCCCCATTTTCATTTCTTCCAGGCACACCATGCATACCAATTACACCTTTTCAACTGCTACATTTCCCACTCTAGCATTCAGATCTCCCATCATTACCACATTCACATTCGCTCCAAAACTCTGCAGACACTCATCAACATCATTCCAGAAAGACTCCCTCTCTTCTTCATCCCTTTCACTACCAGGCCCATATGCACTCACAAACACCCACAACTCACGTTCAAATTTCGCTTTCACCCACATCAGTCTCGATGACACCTTCTTCCATTCAATCACACACTGCTGTACTTCCGGACTCACTAACAAGGCCACACCTTCTCTTGCCCTTCCTCTATCAACACCTGACAATCTTCCATTCACACTTCCAAACATAGACTCACCCTTCCCTTTCATCTTCGTTTCACTCAAAACTAACACATCCAACTTTCTTCTGACAAACATTCTCCCAATCTCCTCCCTTTTAGCCTCAATCGTACTACATCCACTCACATTCATAAACCCAATCTTCAGGGTACGGGGATAATTCCATCCCCCATCCCTTTCTCTGGCCTGTCTCTTTTTAGGAACTAAAAAACAGAGGATGGGGTCCCTAGTCCCCTCACCTCGCCCCTTTTAGTCGCCTTTGACGACACGCAGGGAATACGGTGGCAGTATTCTTCCTAACACAACCTGGCCGCAGAGTAGCAGTACCACCCCATAGTGTGGCCAGATTGTGTCCCCCCCACGAATCATATTATTTTATATCCTATCCACCCTATGTACTTCACACAAATTCCTCAGCAGTCCCATCTCCATTGTTCTTACTCTTTTCATTTTCATGCCACACCATAGTATCATATCCATATGTTAAAGTTGACACTAACACTCCTTCACGTAAGCTTCGTGCAGCTGCAGCACTCAAGCCTCTGTTTCTTATCAAGGCCTTCATTGCACCAGCTACTTTTCTTCCCTGTGTCACTGTGCTTTCAACTTATTTTGCACATTTTCCTATTTTATCTGTCACTGTATCCAGGTATTTGAATTCTCCCACCAGTTCCAGTCTCTCGCCATTCACTGTAACATCCCACTAGGAATTACCTTCTCTCTCAGTAACCATCACTTTACTCTTTTCTACATTTACTCTCAAGGAACGACGCTCACAGACATCAGCAAAACTCTGCACTAGCCTACCAAGTTCTTGTCTGGTATTTGCAAGCAGTACTGCATCATCAGCATACGACAAATTTGAGATTTTCCATCCATCACGATTCATTACCAAAGCCATCCCTCTCTCCATTACTCGTGTTTTTACTTCTCTCATCACCCCATCCATATATATATTGAACAATCATGGGGACATCACACAACCTTGTCACACGCTCACACCGATCGTGAACCATTCACTTAGACTTACACATGCTTCACTACCATCATAAACACTCTTGACGGTACCTAGCAGCTTACCATCTACACCGTACATATGCAAAACTTTCCACAATCCTTCTCTGTCCACTTTGTCGTATGCTTGCTCTAGATCCATGAATGCCATAAACACCTTCTAGTCCTTCTCACAAGCTTTCTCTGCCATCTGTCTCACTAATAATATTTGATTCGCACATCCTCTGCCACTCTTAAAGCCACCCTGTTCATCACTCACTAGGACTTCTAATATCTCTCTTACTTTCTCTATAATAATTCTTTCATATACCTTCCCTACCACACTCAGTAAACTTATGCCACGAAAATTCTTGCACTCTTCACTCACCTTTATTTATGTACAGGGGTACAATTACAACCTTTTTCCACTCTGCTAGCTCAGTTTCACTCATTTATGCCTTCTTACGACCTCCAACAAGCACTTCATTCAACTCTGTCCACTACACTTAACCCATTTTTCACCGCTTCACAGCACTCTTCACCTGTGCGAGTGTCACGTTTCCTGACACTGCATTCCTTCTCTGCACACCCCCGAAACCAATCATGTTTACAGCCACTTTGCTCTCTCTTCCCGTTCATTAGGCTTTCAAAATATTCTTTTCATCTGGTCCTTACTACCACCTACATCCTTCACACCATCACATTTCTTTCCGTTTTCATTTCTACATTTCCGCACCTCATTCCAGAATAACTTCCTATTTTCAGAGTAGTTTGCATTCATTTTTCTTCGTAGATCATCATTTACCTCCTTCTTTTTCCACTTCACTAGTCTCTTTACGTGCTTCTTGCTCTCAGTATATTCAGTTCTTATTTCAACTGAACCCTTGTCCTGCAACCACTTTTGCCAGTTCTTCCTCTTTTCCTCCACTGCTCTCTTAACCTCATCATCCCACCATGCCTTACCTTTCTTCTCCATTGTTACTCTTGCCACACCACACACCGCTTTAGCATTCGTAACTATGCAATCCCTATACGCATTCCACAGGCTGTCCAGATCCATTTCATTCCAGTTCACTGATTCTAACTCCTCCTCTACTTTGGTACTGCAATCATCTGCCATTTCTTTGATCCTCAGCTTCTCAACTTTCAGTCTTTCTTCCTGACTGCTCCTCTCTCTCCTGATCCATTTCACTCCTCTCAAATTGATCTTGCATACCGCAATCATATGATCTGACAGGCCTCCTCATCGTCCTCTCACGGCCCTTGTATCAGCAACCATTCTCATCATCGACCTCTCTACGAGCACGTAGCCCAATCAATCAGGCTTCTTTCAACACTATCTCCATGTCTGAAATCTGTTCGTTATTTCTAACTGAAAGGCTGCTTTGTTTTTGCTTACTTTTATTGATCATATAATTCTATTTTTAATCACCTTCTTCCTTCCACTTCTGAAACTGAATCTGGCTATGCAATCCACCAGTCCGTGGACACATCC
>NC_137023.1:30582839-30642839 GCF_032717465.1 Coenobita brevimanus | reverse complement strand
AATGAAAGGAGCGACAGTGAGTACTTTCGTATATTACATCTTCAGCCAGAGTGAGACAGAAACGTAAAGGGTAGAGGTCTTTTATGCACACCCGCAGCAGGTAGTGGCACACAGAACAATGGATGACCTGAATTTTTACCTGCGGCCTAACTTATGGTCACCTGCAGCAGGGAGTGGAACACAACAAAGGATGACCTGAATCTAAAAATGCACGTGACAAAGGAGGAGGGAGTGGGAGGGGAGGAAAGGGGAGTGGAAGGGAGGGGGAAGGGGGAGGGGAGGAGGGGAAGGGGGGAGGGAGGAGGGGATAAATACTGCTGCTTAACTTAAGACCTAGAGGATTAATGCTTGGTGTGTCCCACACAGGTGTGACTACACCACCAGATGACAGGGAACAATCACGTGTTAGTCTGGGGGATATGGCTTTAAAATTAACTCAGTTAACAATTTATCACACTTAAAATGACCATAGCTCATGTTTACATTCTTTTCATATGTGCCAGAAATTAGACAAGATTCTGTTACATTTCTTTCGTCTAAGCTTTTTGATCTTGCTAGAATCTTGGAGCCTGTCCAGTCAATATGGTGATCACTGGATGCTTTGTGTTGAAATAAACCACTACTCTGTTGGGCTGTCCTTATATTGTATTTATGGTGTGAGATTCTAGTTTCCAAATCTTTTCCAGATTGTCCTATGTAAAATTTGTTACAGCTTTTACACGGGATTTTTGTAAACAACGCCTGAATTACTGAAAGGGCTGTTCTTGATGAGTTTTTTTTTTTTTTTTTATGGTGTTCTCATATTTGAATACTGCTTGTACATTGAGTTTCCTCAGTATGTGAACAACATCAAGAAAATTTTCATGGAAGGGGAGGACAAGGGTTATTTGAATGTTCTGGCGATCAGGCTAATTAGTTTTCCCTTCAAGGAATCGTTTCTTGGCTGTGTTGTGGCACTGAGTTAGTATGCTTTGTGGATATTTTAGCTTCTTTACAATATTCTGAATCATTTTTAGTTCATCATCTAAAAATTCTGGGTCTGAATTTCTATATGCTCTTAGGTACATGGATATGAACACAGATCTTTTTACATTAATATGATGGTTTGAGTAGTAATGAACATATGACATAATATTTGTAGGTTTTCTGTATACCTTAGTCTTCAAAACATTTTGGTCCCTAATAACTTTTATATCCAAAAATGGCAATTCATTATCCATTTCCATCTCATGAGTAAACTTAATCGACGGAACTAACGAATTTAATTGCAGGAGAAATTCATCAATGGGAAGACTGTTAGGCCAGAAGCACAGGATATCATCAACGTATCGGAGCCAAACTATGCTTTGCTCCTTTACGGAGGTCAGTAAATGTTTCTCAAAGTATTCCATGTAAATATTTGCCAGAACTGGGGAGAGGGGATTACCCATGACCATACCAAATTTTTGTGTGTAAAATTTACCTTCAAAGGTAAAAGAAGAGTTCACAATGCACAATTTAATTAGCTTGATAATGTTTTCAGAGGGAATACCATCAGTGTTACTACCCAGAATGCTTAGCAGGAAAGTTAAAACATCATCAACAGGGACATTTGTGAGTAATGATTTAACATCAAAGCTGACTAGTTTGTAAGGGTACATGACATTTAGAGATTTTAACTTTCTTACCAAATCCTCATTGTTTTGTACAAATGAATCAGAGATAGTGCCTACAACAGGGGACAACAGTGTTATATGCCACTTGGAGAGCTTGTATGTCGTAGAGCCTACAGAGCTTACAGTTGGCCTGATGGGGTTGTTTGATTTGTGAGTTTTAATCAAGCCATATATATATGGTGCAAATGGATTTTGCACAGAGAACTGTTTGATCAAGTCATTCCTTCCTAAGAAACGGAATCTAAAGGTAAATGTAGGGAAGAGTAAAGTGATGGTCTTTGAGAGAGGCGAAGTCAGTGAACGTACAGCGAGGTTGGATGGTGAGGAATTGGAAAATGTGAGTACGTTTAAGTACTTGGGTAGTGTGATGAGTAAGGATGGAGGTTTGGAGGGTGAAGTGCTTGAAAGGGTACAGCAGGGAAGAAAGGTTGCTGGTTCTTTGAAAGCAGTGATAAGAAACAGGGAAGTGAGCATGGAAGTGAAAAAGTTACTACATGACAGTATTGTGATACCAACTCTAACGTATGGAAGTGAAGCTTGGACGTTGTTGGAAGGACACAAGTCAAGAGTGAGAGCAGTGGAAATGAGTTATTTAAGAGGAGCCTGTGGAGTCACATGGAGAGACAGGCTGACGAATGAGACTATAAAGGAGCGTTGTGGTGTTGATGTGGATGTGATAGGAAGCGTTATGAGGAACACACTGAAGTGGTTTGGCCATGTGGAGAGGATGGAGAGTGAAAGACTGACGAAGAGAGTGTATGTGAGTGAGGTGGAGGGGGGAAGAGGGAGGGGGAGGCCGAGGATGAGATGGAGGGATGGGGTGGAGAGGTATATGAGAGAGGGGGGTGTGAGTTGGGAGCAGGGCAGTGAAATGGCGGGGGACAGGGCGACTTGGAGGCGATTTGTTTGTGGCCACCCCAAACGGGATTGAGGCATCTGGCAATAGATAGATAGATAGACTTTGAGAAACATTTACTGACATCCATAAAGGAGCAAATGATAGTTCGGCTCCGATACGTTGATGATATCCAGTGCTTCTGGCCTAATAGTCTTCCCATTGATGAATTTCTCCTGCAATTAAATTCGTTAGTTCCATTGATTAAGTTTACTCATGAGATGGAAATGGATAATGAACTGCCATTTTCGGATGAAAAAGTTATCAGTGACCAAAATGTTTTGAAGACTAAGGTATACAGAAAACCTACAAATATTATGTCATATGTTCATTATTATTTATATAAATAAATATAAAAAAATAAAATAATATATATATATATATATATATATATATATATATATATATATATATAGATAGATAGATAGATAGATAGATACTATACAGTATATATATATATATATATATATATATATATAGATAGATAGATAGATAGATAGATACTATACAGTATATATATATATATATATATATATATATATATATATATATATATATATATATATATATATATATATATATTTATGCGAGGAAAAAGGAACCAAGGCTAGGAGCCCACAAAACACTTCCCTCCAATAGAAAAACAAAAACAACACAAAAGAGAGGCAAATTCAAGATGCGTTCATTTCGATATGCCTGGACACACTGCGTTTGAAAAACTGGAGATCATAGGAAGTAGGAAATACAGACAGAGGGAGACAGTTCCAGAGATGACCTGTTTCATAAATGAAGGACTGGGAGTATCTGTTAACTCTTGCATTAGAGAGTTGGACACAACAAGGATAAGAGTTTATTACTAGACGGGGGCTATGCACCCGTCGTAAAGGTGGAGGGATGCAAGCAGACGATTCAGAGGAGCAGTGACCACGGAAGTAGTGATAGAAAGGAGATAAAGAGGCTACAGTGCGGCGAAGAGACAGAGGTTGAAGGGATCTGGTATGAGGGGCAGAGTTAATGAGACGAAATATCTTTGACTCCATCCTATTGAGAAGAGCTGTATGTGGGGAGCCTCCCCACACATGAGAGCTGTACTCCATACAGGGGCGAATAAATCCCTTGTATAAAGTCAGCAACTGTGCAGGGGTAAAGAAGATATGGAGTGGGCTTAGCACACCTAATCTCTTGGAAGCAGATTTTACCAATGAAGTAATATGAACTTTCCAAGATAAATCCCAAGTGAATGAAACCCCAAGCATGTTCAAGGATGATGATGGATTGAGCTGGATGTTACTGAACTGTAGTGGGTACTCCTGTGGAAGATTTTGTCGGGTTGATAGGTGTAATAACTGAGTCTTTGATGCATTAAAAACAACATGATTATTTTTACCCCAGTCAGACATATGAGCCAGGTCAGACATTAGGAGTGCCATAGCCTCATCCCTTGTTTGTTGAAGCAACTGCTTGGATGGACGTTGCAGGAACCGGATGGAAAGGTTAAGGGTGGAATCATCAGTGTATGAGTGGATAGAGTTAGATGTACAGCTTAGAAGATCATCGATGAATAAAAGGAAGAAAGTTGGTGATAGGATAGAGCCCTGAGGAACACCGTTGATGGATCTAGGAGAAGAACGATGGCCATCTACACCTGTGGCTATAGAACGACCAGAAAGGAAGCTTTAGATGAAGGCAGATATAGAAGGATAGAAACCACAAGAGGGTAGTTTGGAAATTAAAGATTTATGCCAGTTTTGATCGAAAGCCTTTGAGATGTCAAGTGCAATGGCAAAGCTTTCGCCAAAGTCCCGAAAGGAGGATGTCCAGGAATCTGAAAGGTAGGTGAGAAGATCGCCAGTGGAGCGTCCCTGACGGAATCCATACTGACGATCAGAAAGAAGGTTGTGATAGGAAAGATGCTTTAAAATTTTTCTGTTAAGAATAGACTCAAAAACTTTTGAGACACAGGATGTTGAATCAATAGGACAATAGTTAGGGGGCTGGGAATGGTCACCCTTCTTTGGGACTGGCTGAATGGGAGCAAACTTCCAGCAAGAAGGAAAGGTACAAGTTGAAAGACAAGGCGAAAGAGTTTACCTAGGCAGGGTGTAAGCACAGAAGCACAGTTCCTGAGGATAAGAGGAGGGACTCCATCAGGCCCATATGCCTTGTTAGTAATGAGGCTAGTGATGGTAGAAAATACATCAGCTGAAGAAATTTTAATGTCAGCCATAAGGAAGTCAGAGGGGGGAAGTGAGGGAGGAACAGCACCGGAATCGTCTAAGGTGGAATTGGAGGAGACAGTCTGGGCGAAGAGATCTGCTTTATCAGTAGAAGAAATAGCTACAGAGCCATCAGAGTGGAAAAGAGGAGGGAAGGATGATGAGGTAAAGTTGTTAGAAAGGTTTTTGGCAAGGTGCCAAAAGGAGCGGGAAGAATTCGAGTGGGAGAGTTGAGAACATTTAGTACGGACAAAATTATTTTTAACAGAGCGAAGAACAGACTCAGAACGATTCCGGGCAGAAACTTAAAAAAGATGTGATTCAGGGGTGGGTTGGCTCTGGTACCTTTTATTGGCCCTCTCCTTGTTGCGGACAGCATTAGAACAAGCACGATTAAACCAAGGCTTTCTTGCATTAGTCAAAGGATATGAGAAAGGAATGTATGCTTCCATGCCCAAGAGAATAACCTCCGTAATGGTCAATATATATATATATATATATATATATATATATATATATATATATATATATATATATATATATATATATATATATATATATATTTACATAACAGAACGGAGGAAGGAAAAACAAATGGGGGAAAAAAAATAATCCATACACCAGATTACTGGTGTCCTCTGTTCATAAAATATCTATAACAGTTAGACTTGAACAGTTGTGGGTTGAAATTTGGAGGAAAACAACTCTGGGGAAGCGAGTTCCAGAGAGATGCTGTTCGGGGAATGAAAGAATTCTGATAGGCAGAAGTTCTGCAATATGGCTGAGTGACATTCCAGTTATGAGCGCTACCAGATGCCCGTGTAGCACGAGGGAAGGCATGGAGAGGTGGCACCATGGACGCAACTTCATCTGAGCATTTGCCAAAAAAATATCTGTAAAATAATGCAAGGGAGGCAACATTCCTTCTTACTTGCAGGGGAGGTAGTTTATATGTAATGGCAGGGTTGTTAATGATTCTAACAGCTTTATTCTGATTTTTGTCTAGTTGTCTTAATGCAACCTCTCCACAACCATTCCACAAGGGTGAGCAATATTCAAGCTGAGAGCGCACATGACTCTTATAAATTATAGCTAACTGCTCATCGGCGAAGAAGTTACGGACTCTGTACAATAATCCAAGTTTCTTTGAGGCGGTTTTAACAAGTGATCTGACATGAGAGGTCCAGCTGAGGGCACTGTTAAGTGAGACACCAAGAATTTCAATACTTTTGGGGATGGGAATATTAGTAGCACTGAAGGTAATGTACGAATCTGGCAGTATCTGTCTATTAGTAAACTGTATATATATATATATATATATATATATATATATATATATATATATATATATATATATATATATATATATATATATATAATTTATTTATGTATGTATGTGTAGATAGATAGGTGTGGGTATATATAATAACAGTTTATTTATAACCATACATTTCAGAGCTTCGTTAATAGAGTCAGGGCTATAGGATTAGCAATTTTCAGACATGCATGGTACCCACTGGTATAGATGAAATAAAGGCGAGGTTCGGGACTTCAGTGCACTCCTGTTTCTCTTCATTTGCCATTGCAGGGCTCCAGCAATGTTAATTTAATTGAAACTTCTCCCAGCCAAACAACCAACCTTCAGCGACCCTAAAGAAGAAGGTGGATAACGTGACGATCAAACAGTTGCATAAGTCGTGCTTATACCAAAGCTGAATGGAATAGTGAGGCGATATGAGAACGTCTGAAAATAGTAAGAGGGGGCAAACATAATAGGATGAAAGCCCTTGATTTCATTCCCTCTAGAGGAGTTGTGAGTGGTGAGCCTCCCCACACATGAGAGCTCTATTGCACCCAACGGCGAATACAACCTCTGTACGGAGTCAGCAGCCACGTTGGTGTATAGATGGCACAGAGTCGGCTTAACAAGCCCATCTTTTGTAGGCAGAATTTGCGAGAGACAGCGTGCCATTTCCACAATCAGTCTTGAGAATAAGATATCCCAAGGGTACTTAGAAAAGATGAAGGATTTAGCTGTATACTGCTGAAAATTAAAGGATATTCATGTGGAAGATGTATGTAGACTGAAAGACGTAGGTATCGGACTTTTAATGCATAAGGTACAGAAAGTTACTTTTAGCATAACAGAAAAAAATAGTCAAGACGAGAACCAGATGATTTATATCCTCATCCTGTGATTAATGAAATAACTTCTGTAATGAGCGCTATGAGAAGCCGGTGCAAATGTGAAGGATGGCGTCATAATGAGGAGATAGTGCTAGCTGTGTAGATTAGATAATCACTGATGAACAGAAGGAAGAGTGTTGGTGACAGGAGAGAACTCTGAGGAAAACCACTATTGACAGCTTTAGAAGAACAGTGGTCGTCTACAAATGTCAGCTAGAGATGAAAGCGCAAACAGGACAAAAACCGCTTGAGGGCAATTTAGAAATTTAGGATTTTTGCCAGACTGTCAAAACCGCAAAATCACCAAGTGCAATGGCAATGGTTTCCCCAAATTCTCTGAAGGATTATGATCACAAGTCAGAAACGGAGGTAAAAAGATAATAAAATGGAGCGTCTCTGGCAGAACCCATAATGGCGGGGAAAAAAATGGTTATGTGAGAAAAGGTGTCCCAAAATCATCCCGTAAACCCTGCTCAGGTAGGGGTGGGTCTGAGAGCCCCCCCCCCATCCCATTTTCGAGTTCATTATCTTCTAAATACGCGTGAGCCCTGTTCTCACTAGCTTCCTAACTTTGTGTGTCCATGCAAGGGGTG
The DNA here is from genome assembly GCF_032717465.1 of Coenobita brevimanus. NCBI lineage: Eukaryota > Metazoa > Arthropoda > Malacostraca > Decapoda > Coenobitidae > Coenobita > Coenobita brevimanus. The sequence goes on along the minus strand of NC_137023.1, from coordinate 30,635,293 downwards.
AGGGAGTTACTTCAAGCTCTCTCTTCGTTTCCTCAATATAAAGTATAAAGGTACAGTACGTAAGTATAAGCTTACGTACTGTAGAAACCCATATCTACCCATATCTACCTGAGGTGTGTGAGATATTTTGTTCTCCCAGACTGCAGATATGAATGCAGTGTCTGGCAGCCCCTCTTCACATCATGAAGCACCATCCCATACCAAGCTTTGGGACCACCCAGGCAACTACTCAGATTTTTTCTTTATTTTCTTATAGAAGGCCAAAATTTATTTACTCTTTTTTCTCTTTTTCTTATTTTTTTTTTTAAATCTAAAAAGACAAGAACTTAATTTTTTGTACATGTTTGTGTTGCGGAAACATTAAATATGTTACTCTATTTTCAGTATTGGAATAAAGGAAACAAAAAATTTTCACCAATTTTTATATTTTTTGGGTCTGAGAGACCCACGTCTACCTGCTATACAACACACACCGACATCTAGCTGAGCAGGGTTAATGGAAAATGGAAACTTCAAAGATACCAGGTACTAAAGCAGCTTGGTGACAAGATTGAGAGCTATTACCCGTTTTAAGGACAGACTGGACGAAAGCAGACTTACAGCTAGAGAGAAAGGAACAGGCTGACAGACGAAGGCGAAAAAGTTTTCCTAGGCAGGATGTCAGTATGGAAGAACTAGTCTTGAGAACAGCAAGAGTGACCCTATCAGGCTCGTGTGCCTTAGTACTGGTGCCAGCGAAGGCAGAATGCACTACATTGCTTAAAGAAAATTTTATAACAGGTATGAGAATATTAGAGGAGGAAGGGGGTGGAGAGATGACACCTAAAACATCCAAAGTATAATTAGAGGAGAAAGTTGGATAAAGAGTTCTGCCTTATCTGCAGAGGAAACAGCCACAGAGCCACAACAGCAGAAAAAAGAAGAGAAGGAGGAAGATGTAAATTTTATTAGATAGGTTTTTGGCAAGGTGTCAGGGGGAGTATAAGGAAGCTAACTTAGAGAGTTCAGAGCATTTGGAATGAACTATATTTTTCTTTGCAAGACGAAAAACAGGCAGCTGGATTCTGGGCATGGAAATACGTTGAATGAGAAACAGCTGTAAGTTGGCACTGGGGCCCTTTTGAAGCCACTTCTTCTTGTGGCCACCATTAGAATAAGCCTGATTAAACCAAGGCATCTTTTGTACATGTCTAAGAGTAATAGGTTGGAATGTATGCTGCCACGCCTCAGAAATTGACATCTGTAATGTTCGAGGCAGACTCAGATGGCCTTCAGGCATGAAAGTTATCATCCCAGGTAAAGCTGATAAAAGCTTGCCGAATAGTCTTCCAATCCAAAGTCCCAAATCCAACAGACTCAGCTTCTTGGCAGGGCAAACAGGCCTTAATGGAGTGACCAGCCAAGTTACTGAAATAATATTGCAGTCAGAGGAGCCCCAGGGAAAGTAACTATTGACAAAGTAAGCAGAAAGATTAGTTGTAAGAAAAGGTCAAGTATATTAAGACTGTCTCAAGGCGAGTGAAGTGATCCATGCTCTTGAGTGATTCCATTGCCTTACATGCATAAGTTCGTAAAGCAAAGTGGGCTAGTGGATTTTTTTGGCATACATTGCCGCCAGGGGGTGTAGGCTAACCATTTATAAATAACCCCCTTAATTTCATGCTGCGTCGGGGCCGTGCCACAAAGAAACAAGAGGCAAGCGTCTTCCCAACTCTACACAGAGGATCTGAGCAACACCCACCTCCTCTCTTCCATCCAACACTGCATTTCACAAACACATACTTAAAGATGCAGCCTTTACAGACATCAAAACCCTTCAACCAAACAGCATCCTTCAAGAACCATCACAAGACAGTCCTTCAACATAACCTTAGTAAGAGATCTCTGAGGGTGACCAGTCGAAGGCGCTGATTTCCTGCTGTCCACTGAATTCACAACGAGATGGGCCTGGGGTTGTAACAGCAGCAATAACAACCCTCTCAACTCGAGGACAATATTGGAAGTTTAATGATACTGCTACCAAACGATTTTCTTTAAATCTGAAGAGACTCTTCAAGCTGGTGGCAATAGATACAATCTTCATTAACCTCTTCAAGATTAAGAGGTCCATCATACCATGAATAAAATCGTGTTGTAGGCCGAGTCACATATTATTTACAGTATGTCATCTAAGGGCACGTTCACACGTGCCCTCGAGCTTATGTTGGCAACACAGCTGGCAACATGTTTGGGTACATGTTTGCAGCAGTTTTTGGACAGATGTATGCAAATATGTTTCAATGTAGCTTGGAACACTGGCAGCGGAGGCGATTGGATAAGTGTGTCCGTACCAAGTAGCTCAGACTTCATCATGATCTGGACGCTGCTATTCCCGACATGTTTGCAGGTTGTTTATTACTGTGTTGCTTACATGTTGCCAGCACTTGTTCGAGCACACGTGTGGACGCACTTTTAGTGAAGAAGATAATCATTCTCGACGATGGTAACCTGCCCTGAAGCTTGCAAACATCCAAGGGGATTGAAAATGGAATTCATTGTTACATTATTTTTTTGACCTGGGGGAAATAGTCTTATGATGCATTATTATTCACTGTCCCCTGTAGTATGACAGTCTCTTTGATGAAGTGCTACTACTTAATTCACACGTGTAAAACCAGCCTGTGTGGTCGCAGCAGAGTAGCGAAAAATGAAGTGTTTAGTAAGCTTCTTTTCGTGTTGCTCTCTTTTATTTAGTTTCTGTGACGTATGTGAGTGCTGTATTTTGGTCCACACCATTATGCTTCCTACACTTCAACTTAGCCCAAAATTGTTATCTCTCAGTTTCAAATGCCTAATTCTAACAATAGATTAGCACTAGAACGTGGGGCTAGACACGAATAAGTGTAGTGGAAAGGAGATAAGCCGCAGTATTGTCTCACTCTGTCTTTGAGCTCAGAAAAATATCCTGCAAATGGAAGAAAATTACCACCAAGCTTAGGTGCAAGAACCGTACCATTGCCATTACAAATAAGTACAAATGTGTGAGAGGTGAGGTGTAGTGCGGAAGGGGGTCAGGCGTGAGGTAAGACAGGGGTGAAGTTCATGCTGGCACTGCAAGTTTGTCTCTCAAGTCTCGTATAACCCCAGCGTGTGTGTGACGGGGGAGAGGAATAGAATGAGGAGAGGGAACATGGGATGGAAGGGGAGAGGGGAGTTCGGTCGAAGGAGGAGAGGAGAGGGTACGGGGAAGGAGGGGAGAGGGAGAGGTACGGGGAGGAGGGAAGAGGAGGGGGACATTTCCTTGAAGGAGAGGAGGGCAAGAGGGGAGAGCAAGAGTTCTGAGGAGGAGGGAAGGGGAAAATTTCGGAGACAGAGTGGAGGGGGAAAGTTCGGGGACGGGGAGGGGGAGAAGTCTGAGGAGGAGGGGAGGGGAGGGGAGGGGGAGAGTTCAGGAAGGGAGGGGAGGGGGAGAGTTCAGGGAGGGAGGGAAAGGGAATAACGAGGAAGGAGGGAAGATGGAGAGCTTGGGGGAAGAGGGGGAGGGGGAGAATTCGAGGAAGGAGGGGAAATGGGAAAGTTTAGGAAGGGGCAACGAGGCAGCCCGCGGCAGGATGGTGGAAGAGTGGGAATACTTCGCAACCGAGATGGGTGGGTGTGAGGCGGGGCGTGGCGGCCACTAAAGCTGCGGTGCACCTTGGTCAAGTGACGCTACTTTACTGTTCACTACGTGCAGTATCAACATTGTTATTATTATATTTCTTTGTTCGGCATCTTACCACCGCATAACTGTAGTCAACTTAAAAGGAAGGTTTTGTAGTCCTTTAAGATTTTACACACACACACACACACACACACACACACACACATCCACACACACACACATATATATATATATATATATATATATATATATATATATATATATATATATATATATATATATATCGCATTGGAGCCCAGTGCCTCAAAATAGGACAGAACTAGGAATTTCCAACAGTTAATAAAGTAGGCAACCCCCGGGTAGGGACCTATGAGCTTCGCGACTGTGAGCCGATAGGCGGAGGGCGGTACGCTTAATACCCTCCGAGCCCAATGCCTCGCCTAGGAACCCTGGGATATATATATATATATATACAGGAGAAACACACATTACACGTGCATAGCCTACATATGTGGAAAGTTTTTGACGCTCCAACCGAGATTCGAACCCGGGGCCTCCAGACAAAAGTCAGGCACCGTTACCACTACACCACGGCATGATAAAAGCTAAACCACTTGAATTCTATGGACGCTTGTGTGTTGGCTGGGGACAGATTAAAACTGCGATGTCACTTGCCGAGTTGCGTGGGGATAAGCAAAAATCCTGATGTGTCTGAAAAAATTCTGATGTGTCTCAAAAAAATACTGATATGTCTGAAACATGTGTCTGAAATATGTATGTGTTTGAATTATGTATGTTTCATCCTATGTGTTGGGACTGATGAATATCCTGCCACAATGGATTTACCCGATTCGTCATAGAATTCAAATGGCTTAGCTTTTATCATTCCGAGGTGTTGCGATAACGGTGCCTGACCTCTGTCTAGAGGTCTCAGGTTCGATTCTCGGCTGGAGCGTCAAAAACTTTCCACACACACACACACACACACACACACACACACATATATATATATATATATATATATATATATATATATATATATATATATATATATATATATATATATATATCACACACGTAGCCACTGGGGGGGCAGGGGAGGCAGTTTGCCCCCCTGGGAAAATTTGGGGGAAATACTGAAAGAGATTTTTGGCATAGTTCTTGTATGACAATACAGTTTTCCTAATTTTACAACTTGTATGTTAAACAATATTATCTGTTCCCAAAAAATATTTATTTGGGAGCATAATTTCCATTGAAATTCAAAGCTAGACTAAATATTATAAAACTATTCAGAAAAAATGACCAATTATAACCTCATTTCCATTATCACCTTAGATTATATGGTTAGTATTAGAGCTCTAATGATGTTTTGCACTTGAATCCTGATGAGGTGTATAAATGGCCTTCCTATCCTCTCAACCACATCCTCTCACCCTGTAGCCAGTTGCAAACAATTACTGTTACAAACAGCTGAAACAATCAAAATTTTTGAAGTCTGCAGGAAGTCATTTTGATCACCTCAGACTACATTTAAGAAGGTAAGCAGATATAAATATGTGCGCCAAGGGCCTCACTGGAGTGGGGAACAGGGAGACATGTCCCCACCACTTTCTGGAGCCTGGGGGACAGAGGATCTTTTGTTCCCCCCCCCCACACACACACTTTTCTAGGTGAGAATTTTCAGGATGAATGGCTTTACGCTGTTTGTTTTCTTCTTTTTTTTTCCTTAATGGAAAACTCCTCTCTATACAGTACAGTACAGCTCAGGTGATATAAAAATCATTCCCTGCTGAGCAGGGCAGGTCGAGTGATCACCTGAGTCAAAGATTAAGAAAGGTTAATCCCACCAGATGTATATACTTAGGTCAGTCCTGACGTACGCACCACCCCTAATGCCTGAGCCAATGAGAATCAAACTAAAGAATAAGTAGTGGAAAACAATTTCTACTGGCTACCACCACAGCAGTAGTACAAAACAGAATATCAGACGGGGGGGTGGCTGCAGCAGGGAATTTTAATTTACACATATGTGCTAAGTGGAGAGAGAGAAAGAGAGAGAGAGAGAGAGAGAGAGAGAGAGAGAGAGAGAGAAAGAGAGAGAGAGAGAGAGAGAGAGAGAGAGAGAAATACATAACCACAAAGGAAAATAGAAAAAAGCGATAGTATCACGAATGTGGGAAAGTGTGTGTGTTCGAGACACTCACGCCAGTGTGGTGACAGATATTCGGGGAAATATTCCAAATATTTGCCCCCCCCTGGCCAAAATCCTGGAAACTTCACTGTACATATATATATATATATATATATATATATATATATATATATATATATATATATATATATATATATATATATACACAGTATATATATAAGTGGCGTATCCAGGATTTTTGCCGGGGGGGGGGGGGCAAATATTTGGAATATTTCCCCCGAATATCTGTCACCACACTGGCGTGAGTGTCCCGAACACACACACTTTCCCATTGGATCCCAGAGCTGCTGGTGTCATGACTCTAAAATATCTTAATACATAATAGCTAGCAACATACTGTACATATATAGACTAGAGATTAGATCAATGTCAAACCTAGGGGCCAAAAGGAAATGACGTTAGCATCTCTCCAGAATGTCTCATACCAGCACAATAGCCCACAAACAGCGCCTCGTGACTATACACACACACATACACACATACACACACACAGGCTTCTAGAACATTTCACGACAGTATAGTACACGTGACACGACCCCTGCTAAACGAGAATGTAGGAATCAGAGCTCAGAAAGGGACTGGCCATAGAACCGGCAGGTAGTGGAGAGAATGAATAAGAAGAGGGGTCCAACTAGATTTAGTTAGTATATGAAGTCCCTGTATAATACATATGCTGCTCAACTTAGACTTTCTCTGAAGATAATAAATCAAGATCAACTCCCTGTATTCATCTTTACCTCCTCCTGCTCTTCAGTTACCAAAATAACTTTAACAAAAACTCAAGACTAACCTATTACAAGATTAAAGAGTTAAAAAGTTATAAACGGTGGCTACGAAATCCAACAATGAATGGTGGCAGCAACGATCGACTCTACGTCTATGAAACATCATTTCAACAAAATCAGGCGAAACTGTAACCAAGGTCAGCTCCAGTTCTACAGCTGATTCTACATTACTACAATTTTACGATCAAGCAAGCGAGTATACAGCAAGAAGAACGAGTTAACAAGTTTACGAGATTAGCCTACGAGTCTGTGAGTCTAAGAGTCTTCAAGCCTACGAGTCTACAAGCCTACGAGTCTACGAGTCTACAAACCTACGAGTCTACGAGTGTACAGTTGAGTCTACATTATCAAGATAGAAAACAAACAATACCTCTCACAACCAACAACTCACAACCAACTCCTGACAGTATTCTCTTCAACCCCCCCTCCGTCTCCCCGATCATCATGCTGATGTACCGGTGAAGAGGTCACACGACTCCTTGCCAGTAGTTTAACAAAATACTGATACAAACAATCTTCCAATTTCTACGACGAACCAACGAACTACAACCATCTATGATCAACTACAAGTTACAAGTCTACAAGACATCTCCATAATCTTCTACATGCACCTACAAGTAGCGGCAGTCTTCATCCCACAACGACTAAATCATAAGAGGAAAGGACCGAGAATACACTGTGAAAGAAAAACGAAACAAGCAAACGAAAAGCAAGACCAGAGCAACAAGCACTAGAACCCCAACGCTCTCTCCTACCGCCCCCAACCTCCACCACTGAAGCAGGAGTGCGAGAAGGTCAAAACGACGACAGCAAATACCAAGCCCATATTCACAACTCATCTTACTCACTCATCTTCACTCAAGTTACTCATCGCTACTCATTTACTCACCACAGTTACCAGTGTGGGAAGTCGATGTCATCATGCGTGTTTGCCTAGACTACGCCACGCTTATCAACGTGTGTCTGACACCTCACAACACGTCAATCAACCAGTGAAGGACAACTCTATCACCACGTGCAACACCACTCACACCATTCCCACCACGGTAAAAATTAGTGAGTTACATATTTACTTCATTTATACAATACACAGTAATAGACACAGTGGTAGACACCTTCTGCACAAACATATAAAACGTGCTGTATAGTTACAACTTACGTACACATACTTACTTCAATTATCTGCATAATTCAACCACTAAATAATCACCAGCAATAAATATTCTACACCTTATATATTCATTCATTTATCATAGCATTTATTTACTACCAACAGTGCTACCATTTCTACCTACAGAAAATACGTGTTTCATACATACAACTATACATCCACAAAGTAATAAAGAAAATATAATATCACAGTTACTCAGTGAGCGATTAAAAGAACTGTATTAAACATTTATTAATTAAAGCTACCTAGTGGAAACAGACAAATTAAGTTACAAAAAAAAAAAAAAAATGGCCAACACAAATGACGTTAGCAAGAATGAACATCTTCCACACAATCGTGATGACAAAGATTTCCACACAGTGCTGACATTGCCCTCGATAGGTACAAGTGAACAACAAGTCAGTGTATATAGTTTATACTGTATATAGTGTATATATATTTTTTATATAAAATAAATTATGGGGCTATATAATATCATTTTCAGAAATACCTGTGCAATATAAACTAAACCTTAAAAAAGGGTCCCAAGGGAATTAGCCAGCAATTATGCAACCTCCAACAACACCGAAAAAGCGTAGACAAACGAAGAAAACAAACTATAGAAAATCGATACCTACAAAAAAAAAAGTAAGATCACATAACAAACAAATGAAAATAGGTGTGTTACTACAAATGCCAAAATACCACATAAACTCCTTCTATAAGTGAAACAAAAAGCAAATTGTTGTTTTCCACGAGCCAGTGGCGTGACACATCATCACTATCATCGACTGCAGCATGACCGGATTAGCGATGTCACGACTGCAGTTATTACAATTATGTAACGACAAACGATTGCATTATGTTACACTTGCTACAGTTATGTAACTACAAACGATATGTAACAATTACAGTACAATTAGGTAACAATTCATACAATGTTACAATTATGTATTACTACAATGTTACTATAATATTATGTAACAATTCATACAATGTTACAGTTATGAATTACTACAATGTTACTACAATATTATGTAACAATTCATACAATATTACAGTTATGTATTACTATAATGTTACTACAATATTATGTAAAAATTCATAAAATGTTACAATTATGTATTACCACAATGTTACTACAACATTATATAACAATTCACACAATGTTACACACAATTCTGTATTACCAGAATCATCACACAAGTTAGGTGAAATATTAGGCATTATTAAAGAGATAACTCCATATGAAATGTAATGACCTAGCAGTATTACCATCGCACAATTATATGTGTATATCTGTTATACATACACATCTTACAATATGTCATACAAGAACAAATTTAACCCTATTGCATTTGTTCAGTTATGTATAACTTGTTTAAAATGTAATGTTACTGGATCATTGCAATATTACCATGAATATTCTATCTATACAGTATTATAATCAATATTATGTAATAAGAGTGAAGAAGAAGAATATTATGTATTAATAGATTAGCATATGTCAATGATGACTGCTGTCGGAGGACCGCCAGCTGCGTGACCGAACGATGTCACTTCTCAAAAATATCTTAATACATAATAGCTAGCAAAATACATATAAAACCTAGAGGTTAGGTCAATGTCAAACCTAGGGGTCAAAAGGAAATGACGTTAGCACCTCTCCAGAATGTCTCATACCAGTACAATAGCCAACAAACAGCGCCTTGTGACCATGCGCACATATACACACACATACACACACACAGGCTTCTAGAACATTTCATGACAGTATAGCACACGTGACACGACCCCTGCTAAACGAGAATGTGAGAATCAGAGCTCAGAAAGGGACTGGCCAGAGAACCGGCAGGTAGTGGAGAGAGCGAGTAAGAAGAGGGGTCCAACTAGACTTAGACCCTGTATAATACATATGCTGCTCAACTTAGATTTTCTTTGAAGATAATAAATCAAGATTAACTCCCTGTATTCATCTTTAACTCCTCCTGCTCTTCAATTACCAAAATAACTTTAACCAAAACTCAAGACTCACCTATTACAAGATTAAGGAGTTACACATATTTAAATGGTGGCTACGAAGTCCAACAATACTGGGTGAGGCACTCTTCCAGGAGGGTATTAAGCGTACCGCCCTCTGCCTATCGGCTCATAGTCGCGAAGCTCATAGGTCCTACCCAGGGGTTCCCTACTTTATTAAGATTTGAAAATTCCCAGTTCTGCCCAATACTGTGGACACTGGGCTCCAATGGGATATATATATATATATATATATATATATGTGTGTGTGTGTGTGTGTGTGTGTGTGTCCAACTGAGTAAAACAGTATAGAGATGACAAAAATAAAGTAAAAATCAAAACTCACTTGTGTTTTCGTCTTTGTATTAATCAAGTTACCACCATTTATTGTTGCCAAATTAGAAAGGAAAGCTGGGAATGATTGATAAACCTGAACAACATTTAATCCCTCCACTTCGAAAAGTCTCTCTTAAGCTGGATAAACATGTGTCAAGACAACACGATAAATATATAAAAAACTTTCCTTTGCCAGGATGGTTAACTAACTCGTTTTCATCAGCTCATTATTTTGATTCTCTCTCTCATATATATACAAGCATACACACAAATATAATTCGACACAGATAGACAGATATATAGATAAAGCCAATGACCGTATTTTCGTTAGGTTAGGGGACCCCATCTCAACTCATTCTTACTACCGTTTAATTTTCAAATATGACTGAGTTGTATTTTCTTTTATACTGTCTATATAACTCTGTACACACACACACACACACACACACACACACACACACACACACACACACAGCAAAATATAGAGGAATATTCACTATGTTCTTGTGTGGTTTCCAGCGTAGCAGTAAAATTGTATGGGGTAACTACAGTAGAAGGTAAATGTGCTAAAGATTGTCCAAAGATATTCATCGTTGACATTCTTTCCATTAACCCATTCAGGGCAATGCCCATTTATTTAAAACATTTTATGTACTCTCTGTCTATCATTAGACAGAAGACAGAATCCTTAAAGGATGGACACAGATCAATCACCTCCACTTCGGTATGTAAATCATTATCAGGCAACCCTTTCTCCCTCACAGGACTCTCACTCATACTTCTCCATCTCTTTTCTCCACCTTCTCTGTCTCTCTCTCCTGTCTCCCTCCATCTCGCCCACAAAGTCTCCCAGTCTCTCCATATGGCCAAACCATCTCTGGATACTTTTAACACTTTCCAGGACACAACGGTCATCCCGAATCCCTCATTTGTGTGTGCGTCTCTGCACGTTATTCCACACGCTCATCTCGTATTACTCAGTCATTTCTCCCGCTGTGACTTGTGTATTTCAGCGCAGTACAGCACAAGTTTCACGGTTACACCTTAGTGTAGGGATTGCATTACAATCTTGCAGTGATTTTTTTCTTCACATCATATTCACTTTTCTTTTATAGAAAATGAATGGAGGAAGGAAAAACAAAGGAAACAAAATAAGTCCACGTGCCTAAAGGCATCCTCCATTCATAAAATATTTATGACAACTGGATTTAAACTGGAGTGGATTAAATGTTTGTGGGAAACAACTCCCAGGAAGTGACTTCCAGAGAGTAGTAGTTCAGGGAATAAAAGAATTTTGATAAACACTGCGGGGGAAAGAGTGAGTTCATGGGCGCTCCCAGCTGTCCGAGTATTTCGGGAGAAAATGTGAAGGGGAGGCACAATCGAAGCCAGTTCGTCAGAGCACTTATGGTAAAAATATCGATAAAATAATGCTAAAGAAGCAAAATCTCTAAGTACTGATAATGGAGGAAGGTCCTGCATAATGGCAGGATTATTAATTAATGGCTTTATGTTGAATTTGGCCAACTGCCTCAATGCAACTGCTCAACAGCCACTCCATAGTGGTGAACAGTATTCGATCTGAGAACGCACATGACTTTTGTATATTGTGGCCATCTTCTCTATTGCCTGTTCCATCCTCAGTGTACTTGCAGATCCCATTCCATGCTATACCCTTTCCTGCACTTCATCCTCTAAACTCCCATCTTCACTAATGACACTACCTGCTTACTTATAACCACTCATGTTCTCCATATCTTAGTTATTCAACCTCATTGCACACTCCATTAATTGTAATAACTGTACTGTTATCTGCATTCAAAGTTCGATGCTTGCACATACCACTTATTTAATTTTCACCAGGCTTGCAGCTTCCATCTTTCTTCACAGAACACAACAGTCAATATCCATACCATACTCTCTCTCACAAAGGAAACTCCAGTATCAAAGTCTGCCTTGTACCGTACCTTATAACACTGTCACCAACCAGAGATACGCAAGACATCTATCACTCGCATAGATGCTTCTCCAAACGTATTGCCTTCCTGCCTCCTAAATACATACTCTTAACAGCATTTAGCAATCTGCCATCAAACCTACTCCAACCTCATCACCTTCCACGTCCCGTCCCTTGTTTCCATACTCTCTGGACAGTAATCGTAATTCTTAATTAATATCTACACATTTCATATATATCTGTTGCATTATCATGTTCATGTGGTCAGATATTTTATAACCGCAATCAGGATATTATATCACATAACGTTGAGTTGAAGAAGAATTCTGTGCAACATTGTTGTTTTCTTTGTTTCAGGAATCGTAAGCATATGTATCCAGATACTATCTACAAATAATCCTTCAACTAACCAAATGAACACTAGCTCATAATAGCGTGTACTGGCACAGGAAGCTTGCCTTAACGGCTTGGTACTTGCTATTTTTCTGTGCCTCGCCCTCCTCCCCCCATCCTTTCAAGCAACAGAAAACCCCGTGATCCGGCCATTATCACCACCGTCGCCATGTGGTGGCAAGTATTTAACAGGCTACACTCACCACACACCGCATTAGCCACGATCGCTTGTAACATCTGGCAAGACATATTCATCATCTAGCACAGTTACTGAGAAATATATAATCCTGTCTAACATTTAACAAGCTACGTTCATCACACAATGAAACACATTTTTACTTCGGCTCCATCTAACATTTGTCAGGCTTCATTAACTAAACATCACATTTACCGAGAGCTATGTTTTCTTTGGTATCACTGGAGAGACTACATTCTCCACACAACACATTTACTAGTAGTTGCGTTGTTTAAACTAACATGTAGCAGAAATAAATTCGCCATACAACACATTAACTCAGAGCTTAGTGGTTGGCTTTAACATTTAGCAGACTACATTTACCACTAACACATTTACTGGGATCTGTGTGAGTTTAGTGGTTGTCTTTAACATTTAGCAGACTACATTCACCACAAAATACATTACTGGGAGCTGTCTGGTTCTCTTTAACATCTGTGAGACTAGACTCACCACACAGCACAGGAGGCCACAGAACTTGCCCTCCTCAGGTCTTTAACACATAGTGATTATCTGCCTCAATGGCTTTTTTTTTTTATGCGAGGAAGAAGGAACCGAAGGCTGAGCCCGCAAAACAGTTCCTTCCAAGAAAAAAAAAATACAAAAGACACCCAAATTCAAGATCCATTCATTTCGAGATGCCTGGACACAATGCTTTTCAAAGACTGGAGATAACAGGAAGTAGGAAATACAGACAGAGGGAGACAATTCCAGAGTTGACCTGTTGCATAAGTGAAGGACTGGGAGAAACAGTTAACTCTTACATTAGAGAGCTGGTCAGAAAAAGGGTGAGAGTTTGTTGCTAGACGGGTGCTACACACTCGTCGTAGAGAGGATGCAAGCAGACAGTTCAAAGGAGCAGTGACCATTGAAGTAGTGATAGAAAAGAGATAAAGATGCAACAGTGCAGCGAAGAGACAGAGGTTGAAGGGAGCCGGTATGAGGAGGAGAGTTAATGAGACAAAAACCCTTTGACTCAGCCCTATTGAGAAGAACTGTATGTGGGGAGCCTCCGCACTCATGATATCTGTATTCTAAACTGGGGCGAATAAAACCCATGTATAAAATCAACAACTGTGCAGGGGTAAAGAAGGCATGGAGTCGGCTTAGCACACCTAATCTCTTGGAAGCTGATTTTACAAGAAATGCAATATGATCTTTCCAAGATAAGTCCCGTGTGAATGAAACCTCAAGCATGTTCCAGGACGATGCAGGATTGAGCTGGATATTATTAAACTTTAGTGGGTTCTCCTGTGGAAGATTTTGATGGGTTGATAGGTTTAAAACTGAGTCTTTGATGCATTAAAAACAACAAGATTATTTTTACCCCAGTCAGAGATACGAGCCTGGAATTCTCTCTTATATACTAGATAAAAAAGTAAAAGGCCGAGTCCTCCTCAGATCTATAACATATAGTGATTATCTGCCTCAGTGACTTTTGTCCAGCCAATAGAAGCGAATCTGTTGTGACTAAAACCTAACTTATTTACAAGGAAGCATATACATCTTTCCGCAGTCTAACACACAATGTTATGTAATACCCTGACCACCTGGAAATTTCTCTTATATACTACATAAAGTCGTCTGACTTTATATGAAGAAAATTTTAGTAAAAGTACGTCATCATACTGAAGAGTAAAATTGGGATAATTTTTAGCTTCCTTCACTAGAAGGATCATTTTGTAATCAGAATGAAACAATTTGTTAATATCAAGACTATATTAACGCCCCGCTTGCCAGTGCCTTTTTAAAAAGGTTTGACATAACTCAACGGCCAGTGCCAGTGCTGTTTTAAAACAGTTTAAAAAAAAAATCACTGTGACCACATTTTTCAAGATTCGCTGGCAAAAATTGGCAGGCATGTATGGTAACTGTTCCTCTACCATCCCCTAGGCTGTCAAGGCCATACACTCACCTGCTCCCCCCCTCACGCTCACTCTGCCTCACGCTGCCTTTGTGCCTCACCCAGTGCTGTATATAGTGAAGACATTTTGTAAATATTCTCACATAAGTGTAAGTTGTAAATATTTTCTTGTAAGTGTAAGGACTATATACAAGTATAGTGAAGTCAAGTTGTAAATACCCTCTTGTAAGTGCCAGGTCTGTACATAATGAAGTCAGGTTGTACCTATCTTCAAGTAAGTGTAAGATAATGCATTCACAGTGAGAAAGACACACAAATTGTGATAGATGTTGAAGTAATAAGTAATCAGAAAAGTACTGAACATTGCTATACCTTCCCAGCATAAATACCTGAGTATAACTTACATAGAAAACGGCTTTCTCTCACATATGTGGTGAGAGTGAGAGAGTGGGTATACCTGTATACGAGTATGTAGGACTCAATAAAACTCATTTCCGAGCTGGCATTTTAATGGTGAAATTCGTTGTTTTCACATCAAAATCTATCATTATAGCCAATAAAAAAAAAGGTCGAAAACTGACTGGCACGGGGGCAACCCATAGGGCTAAAAACAGCTGGTATGTGGCGGGTTAAATGTTGCATGTTGCACATAAGCTTGTCTCATCTCTCATTACACTTTCTTGGGGTAATCCCCCAACCCACCTATTTTTCCACTTGGAGCTAATTTCCTCATGGACCTATTTTCACCTCCTTGGTCCTACAGAAGCTTTGCCCTCGAATCTAACTTACCCCAGAGGCCTATTTTCCCCAAAGGCCTCTTCTCCCTTACAGACTTATTGTTCCCACGAACATACTTCCTCCATTGGCCTTTTTTTTAATACCACATGGACCCATTTTTCCCTCTAAACCTATTTTTCCCTATGCACCTCTTTCCTCAATGCATCTATTTCCCCGTGGACCTGTTTTTCCCCATTGACTATTTCCTCCATGGAACTATTTTCCCCATCGACACTACTTTTCCTCCATTAAACTATCTGCCAGCATGTACATATTTTCCCTTACTGTACTTACTTCACTCCGGACACATCTTTCCCTCCATGGATCTGTTTTTACCATGGACATATTATCCCTCCATTTGCCTGTTTACCCTATGGTCCTATTCTGACCATGGATTTCTCTTCTTCCGTATTCACCTACTTCCTCCCCATGGGGATACACCAAATCCCTATGTTGACCTGTTTTCTCCTATGGATCTTTTTCCCCATGGACCTTTTTTACACACAGGACTCATGGTTCAACACCGTCCAGTTTCCCCATAGGACCAATTACCCATGGATCTATTTCTGACATGGACCATTTCCCACCAAGAGTCTATTAACCTCATGGACCAATTTCTAATGGACCTCTTTTCCCCAGTCCACCACCCAACAACCCACATACCCACATTCCTACCCACTCACCTAGTGTAGTAATAAGTCTGTCTCCTGCTTCTCACCTAGGGAGCCACACATCCAACCATCCACACACACACAAAGCCTACACACCCAACTCACATACCTTCTTTCAAATTCCTCCCATCCATTCCACCCCACCCCACTTGTCCACTATCCTACCCTACCCATCCATCTGGCTCAATCACTTTTCTTCCTGCCCACCTCACCCATCACCAAACCCTCCTCACCCACCCCCTTCCACTCATCCACCCTATCCACTGCTCCTGCCCACACACCAACAAATCTAACTCACCCAACAATCCCGCCCACCACACTTTCACCCCCAAACCCAACTCACCCACCCCATCCACTCTGCCAACCCCACATGTCCATCACCAGCCCCTTCTGCCCTCCCACCTGTCTACCAAAGTCTTCCTGCCCTATGACTTGCAAGTTCACACACACACACACACACACACACACACACACACACACACACACACACACACACACACACACAAGGACAGAGAGGCACAGTTGCGGTCCCATCGTATAAATGCATTATCGTGCAGGAGGGGTTAATGGAGTGTATATCAACCCCTTCACAACCAAAGTCTGTTTGAATCAAATCGCCTGGCAGTAGAAACGAAATAAATAGACGTCACCTTCTAACTCCCTCTCTCTCTTAAAAAAAAAAAAAAAAAAAAAAAGAAATGAAAAAAAGAAACAGAGACAGGAAGACAGACAGACTGATAAACAGGCAGATAGGAAGATAGATAGATAGATAGATGGATGGATACATAGACATATATTCTTTCTGGACTGGGGGAAATGAAGTAGTTATTCTATTCCAGTTAATGTCAGACGATTTTATTTAAGAGTGAGTCACGGAGGCCTCAGAATGTTAGTAATACTGCCATTAATCCTCACACCAATGGGACAGCTTAGTACTCAGTTCTGGGAACGGTTATGCCTGATTATATTACTCAACTGAATGTGGAGTGTATCATATGTCTCGAAGCATGAAAGTCAGTGAAAAGTTTGTGCAGTATCATCACAATATAGTACAATACGTGGGAAGATGTCTCGATTTCTCAGTGTTGTGGAGTGTTCAAAAGGCCGTATTAAAACCACTTACTGGAACTGTGCTTACTGTGATGATACAATAATATCCCTCCGCCTTGGACCCCCTTCTGTTATATCATCACATTAATACTTTCAGTAAGAGGAACTTGTTTTTCATTATTTTACACAGCTTAACACGAGACGACCCATCGACGTATGGGTATGTTGCAACATTTTGCATTTGCCAGTCCCAACGACGTACTGGTACGTCGTGCAATTGTAAGGTCCCTAATTTGCACATTTTTCAATTTTCGCGCGTGATTTTTCGTATGTATACACGGGACACCTTCCTCTATTCCTCTACAAGATGCCAAACAGGGACAATGTCTTACACCGCATAACCTCTCCCCCCCCACACGCCATTGTCTTGGCAATTCACCTGTTACCAGTGACCTGGCCAATAAAGACATTCAGGGCCAGAGTGATTCCCCAGTCGATGACGATATGGAGGACAAAGTTTACATAGCATTAGAGGAAGAAACAGTCAGAAATGATGATCAGGTACTGTGGCAAAAGAAGGTCAGCTATGGTGATGAGTTAGTGAGTGAAACAATGCTTATAATGCCTATATTACTGTTTGAAAACCAATATACTCTCGTAGTACATATAAATTCGTACCAAGTAAATAAATAAATACTGTTTATGAGTGGTGTGAAGTAGTTACCCTCCCATAGAACTCGTCTTCTTTGGTGCCAGCCTGTTAGAAAACCCAGTCAGGTAAGGAGGTACTGCTACCTGGATCGAGTATTTTAAACCTCAGGTGAGCGATTTCTCTATGAAATTTCGATGTTTCTCACCAAAAGCAGAGGTTTTAGCGAAAATTTTTTTTTTGAAAATACCTTGGGATTGGGGGGCGTCAGACGTGCGAAATAGCTCGGGACGTGACAGGTTAAGAGACACTTTTGAGCTGGACGAATCCGATGTAGCTTTCAGCAGCCATTTCATAACCAAGGAACTTTAAGCTGAAGAAACTGGTCTGGCAGTATGAAGAAAAAGCTTAAAATATTTCACCATGTGCAAGGTATCAAACACAATGACAGTATATGAATCTAAATATTATGTATGTGGGAACGCCCTACATGGTGGATCGGGATTCATACCTTGTGAGGTATATCCTAAGCCAGACACTCCAACAGTAACATTCACGAGCGCCTTCATCGACCACATACAGTACCTGCATCGTGCTGGCATTACTATCATCCAAAAAAACTGTGTGAACAATAACAGTCAGATTGTCCGATGGCTTTCCTGTGTGACCTAATAATCTCCCCTGGTCCATTTAGGCCCATCCAATCAAATCTGATTCAGATAGGATGACTTAAGTTCATTTAAGTTAACTCATGTTCATAATTAAGGTTCATTCAGTTCCATTCACAACTATGCAGGCTCAATGAGATCAGCTGAGATTTATGCAGGTCCATTCAATATAAGCACGGTACGCTGAGGTAGAAACTAGGTCTATCACTGTTATTTGAGGTTTACACAGGAATGCCACATCCATTTCAGACCAGTTAGGTTGATATTGGCCAGATTACGACCAGTCAGCTTTATTTGGGTCCTATTATGCCCGTCAGGTGTATTAAACGCAATGTGTTCGCATATCTCGAGATGAAAACATCAAATTCTTTACTAACTTTTGTTCAACTTTAATTGGCTGTCAGCCTTTGGTTGTTTATGATCTTCTTATTAAACTGGGCCAGTCAGACCATTTAGATTCGCTTAGGTCTGCCACTTCCATTCAAGCTCAGTCAAATCAGTTCAGAGCCTTTCAGTTAAATATAGGACCATTTAAACTGCAGGTCTATTCGAACATCTAAACAATTAACATCTAGTTAGGGTGGATTACATCCGTTTTAATCATTCCTGTTCCATTAAATGCAGATCAGTCGAGATCTATATCGGTCAACTTAAATTATACTAGGTCATGTCAGGTGACTTCAGATCAGTCAGGCTAGCTGATTAATTCAGGTCATGCCGATGAAAGTATAAGTTAGAAACCAACCTCAATGGAAGTAGGGTCTTCCAGAAACGAAATTATGAAAAAAATACAAATCATGATGTAATGTCGGAAATTTTTATCCTGCCACTCCAGTGTAAAACTCAGAGATTTTTAGGCCACCGCTACCCACCAGGATAATAACGAAAACATTTTTATCCACCACCAATATGATACTGACACCAGTGTAATAACGGGAATTTTTAGATACGCCCCCACTATGATACTGAGGATTAGTCACTAGTGTAACGATCAGAATTTAGATACCTCCACTGTAACACCGAGAATTTTAGAGATTATTGAGGAATAGGGTAGCCTGATCTTATTTGAGAATATATAGCTTTATGAGATATGAGGTAGCATGATCATTTGGAGAGGGCGTGAGTAGTTAGATATCAGCACACCTTGCGGGCCACTCAACCTCGTCTGTACCACTCCTTGGAGGATAGCAAAATTCAAACTCAAAATGACTTAACCTAAGATCTACTAATTATTAAGAACTGAGATACAGATTACTCTTCAAACTGGGAATGATACCAAACAAAATATAATGAGGATCTATATCAACAGAAATATGAATCTTCTCAAACTGAATAATCAAAGAATACTGTTATACTTTTCAGAAATATGAATCTTCACGAACTAAATTAATATTCAGTAATGTGGATTTACAGTATAACTCCCCACACTAGATTAATATTCCAAGAATACTGATACACATGGATATAGTCCACAATAATCAATAGGATCAGTAATCACATGGACCATAATCAAGTGGACAAATGGACCAGCCGATGTTCACTTTGATTCCCTGAACTAAAGGGGGGGAGGTGATTTACTGTGTTAGCGGTTAGGCCACGGCTAGAACGCTCGAATCCTTGGGATGCGAGCCACGGCCCTCCATATTTCTCATCTGCAACGATGAGGAGAGGATCAGCGATCTCATTATTCAGTACAAGAAGGATCAGAGGAGATTATCAGTAATTTAACTCACGAATGTATATGATGACTTAATACACGAGGGAGAGAAAAGGGGGAGGGCGTGAGAGCTCGGGAACTAACCTGCAGCGATGAAAAGGAGAAATGATCTGATTTGTTTGGCATGGCTTCTCGCCTTTTATAAGCACCAAGACTGTATTCAGAAATCGGCTAAAACTTTACTGATTACTTTATACTATTATCGATTCTCTAGGATCTT
This sequence comes from Coenobita brevimanus, assembly GCF_032717465.1. Classification (NCBI taxonomy): domain Eukaryota; kingdom Metazoa; phylum Arthropoda; class Malacostraca; order Decapoda; family Coenobitidae; genus Coenobita; species Coenobita brevimanus. Next base: position 30,614,947 of record NC_137023.1, on the reverse strand, counting down.
CAAAGAATATAAAAGATATGTTTGCACTCAACATACGTAGAAAAGTGACTTAAGATATTGAAATGTTTGTAATAAGCGTATAGGAACTTAAATCATAATGAAGCCAAATTAATTAAGAATTCTAACAGTTTTATTACCCGTGTCGGTTATATGCCTACATGACTGTAACCTCGACTCAGTAACATGAATTTCACGCTTCACAAATGACAATCTTCAACATTCTTATTTCAGTCAACTCTCAATCACCACTGCATAGTTCAAAAGGGGAAATCTATTAACTTCGGCAAGTAAATCTCTAGGTCAGAATATAAAGGCAGGCATTAGCGATTTTTAATTCTTTGTTAAAATTTCCGCGGTTATACGTCTTTGTTGAAAACGGCTGGTTCATTATGTATAAACATTAGTCACATCCACACCAAAACTCGACTTAGCACTATCAATAGCAGAATCATGTTCAGATTATGAATATCAACTAAGACTATACTTACATGTAGAACTTAACGATAAAATTATGAGCTATACTTATAATACTTAAACTTAAGATTACACTTACAACACTAGCTCACACTAAGTTACATTAATACGTAAAATTATGGCACTACAATGAAAAACAATATGATTAGCAAAGTAAGTAAAATATTACCACTGTAATTAAAGCAAGGAGCATGTGATCAGTACACCTTGTGAAATTGGGCGTCATATGGGAAACGGCATTTCTAGAGAGAAGGAGTTTCTTACCCAATTTCTATATGAAGGAGTTAGGTGGAAAAGGTCAGACGTGTGGAAAGTTATAGGTGGAATGAGCTGGGATGATGGAGGGGCAGGTCGGGGATAGTGCAACCTGTGAGGCAGATTTTGCGGGGAGACTTTTATTGGGATGGGGAAGGCTTCAGTCATAGTTTCCCGAAGTAGAACAAAAAGTAAACAGAAGAATGTAATCGTTGGTCACATGTACCTGTCATCCCACGACATATGTAAGACCGTCATGGCAATGAAGCGGTAAATAAAATGTGTAATGGAGGGCCAGTACCTTTGCACACCAGCCACGGCATCTGGTACCTTACTAGATAAGTAATTATGCATTGCTATAGGTCATGCATCTTTATTTGGTGGAGATTTTCGTCCATCTGCATCCTCTTTGCCATGGCTCATTGGCAGAATAAGATAGCACTACTGCTTTACCCCTTTTCAAGTATAATTTTTCGTGACTGTCACCATTTTCTAGTGTTAATATTTTGTTACGATTCAGCATTCAAGATGGAGAGACTGCAGTTTTATGCCTATTTCAAGAGAATAAAATGTGGTTAGGCTTGTACTTTATAATCAACCCCATGTCTTGTTTTCAACTCCACCAACGAAGCTGGACGGAGGTTATGTATGCACTCGTCTCTGTTTGTCTAGTTATGTAGCAACTAGATATCTCAAAACTTGTGGGATTTGAATGAAATCGGGTGAACAGGTCGGAAGTGAGTTAAGAGAGTTAAATTGATTTAGAGGTGGATTCGGATCTCCAAGCGGGATTAATAATAAATCTTATTGGCGCTGGCGGAGGTATGCTCTCTCTTGCATAGTGAACAGGGCAAACTAAGACCTTAGAATTAATTGGCTATGCAAAAATGTAAAAGCATTCGTCTGGTGGGACAATGGAATTTGATTTTTTTTTTTTTTTGCTTTGACGGAGGAAACACGTTCTCAGTGATTTTTAGATTATTGTTATTCTTACTATCTCTGGACAATATTACGCACTTAAGAAAGATTGTTCGAACTTGAGATGTAAGATAACAGCCTAAATTAACCTCATCATTATTTCGGTGCCCCCCTCCATAAGAAGAAAAAAAAATCAGAAAGCAACAAAAATAAAATATGAGATGCACCAGGAGTTAAGACAGTTATTTACAACTAGCAGAACAGGTACACTACATAGTGAACCCGCAGCATATCTATAATAAAGTGTTCCTTTGCTGAAATGGCACTGCAATAAAAACCAATTAAGTAAACTCTTCGTCACTGCAACAACGCGAAGTAAAACTGAGGTACAAGCGTGTTTTGTCTTCTAGTAATGTCTGTGCGGCCAGTGGGTTTTCATGCTGCCTGGCATTGCCGTGGAAAACAGTGTAATATCAAAAATACTGAATTTATAGAAGAATAAATAAGTTAGGCAAAAATATTCTGTCTCAAGTTTCATATAGCAAAAAGAGATGGAACTAGTATTCTGCAGAAGGCAGCAACTTTGTCACGAACAATAGATTTCTCAAAGTAACTGACTGTTAAAAAAAAAAAAAAAAAAAAAAAAAAAAAAAGGTTAATCGGGGAAGACAGTGAGCGGGGTGGACATGCAACGACCCAGAAACAAGCTCAATAAAAGACGTCATTGACAGCACAGCGTCTCACACAATTGCACACACACACACACACACACACACACACACACACACACACACACGTTTACTTTCACTTAGTTATACACAGTCATTTTTTGGATATAAACCAGCATAGTACATTAACACTGCATGTGTTTGGAGGCGCATACACTTACCTCGTTAAATAAAGCGCAGGCTTACGAGTATAACTTCCTACTTGCACTTAGTGCACGCACATAAATATAAACATTTCTCTAATCTTATTTACATGCCACGCTGCACGTCCCACAGAATATTTGTTCTAGAGTACATACAGGACACTCTTTGCATCTACTTTGCTCGTTATTACCTACAAAAGCAAACGTAATCCGTTTTATTCTGTCAGCTTTAACTTTCCTCCAAACTGCCACCTCTCTGTCTTTAATGACGGACTGTTACAAGAGATTCACACTAGAATATGATGCAATTCATGACACTGGGGAGCGGGGAATACTCTGTAAAACGGACAAAAAATTCCATCAAGTTAATATGAACAGGCTTTACACATCGTTTGCGTTAAAACGATCGCAGAATGGGATTGCATTTAAAGAAGTGTTTGGTACGTAATAATGAAAGGATTTTGGTATTCTGTACAAAAGAAATCCTTGCTGATAGTGACGAAACTTGTCTGAATACTACACCTAGTAATTAGATGAGAATTGTCAGACATCCTCAGTCTTATTATCATTCAGGCGAAGTAATACCAAATTCCAGGGTCTAGGCTACAGTCAGCAGCTGTCACATCTACACCATCATTCCAGCCTTATTCGCACGCTATAGATGTGATGGGTATGAGCTACTAACAGGAACAAGGAATAACAAGAAAACAAAAGACTGAAAGGTGGAGAACCAGTTATGTCACGGAGGAAGTGGGTGAGAGAAGATGGAGTTGTAGGAGGAGAGTGATAATGCGGAATGAAATGTGGAAAAAATAGGTGAGCTGGAAGAGGACACTGCGCGCATAGGAAGACAGAGATGAATACTAGCCGACTCCAATGGGAGATAAAACTGAGATGAAGACTATCGCTGGGATGCTCGGCCATTCATTCGTTATTCAAGACTTAAAAGTTCTCTGTTTCATCCCGCAAGCAAAACATTCCACGTTAGTGTACTGAATAGGCAGTTCTCGCAATACACGTGAAGTTTGGGCATTAACATTACTATAAAGTTAACCTGTTCATTAGGATGGCGTTTTATTTAGTACGTTCATGTTTCTTCATACCCATTCCATACGACGTAGGGTTATAATTACTTATTTCACCACGTCTACCATGGCGATTTACTTTGCTTATCACCCCTTTACTCTCACAGCCTATCATAACTTAGTTTCAGTTGAATAAATCGTCTGGTGTCAGCTGGAGTACAATCTACAGTTGTCCGGATCTTGAGTGGGTTAATGGTATCAGTGTTGACAATCACAGGATCGTATGCTTACTTTCAGCCGATAAAAACTGTCTGACGGACCTTCGCCGGAATAATATACGAGTACTAGACTTGTTTCAGGTATGGGAGTGTTTTTACGTTAAACAAATCGGTGAGGAAAAAATGTTACGAAATCTCGCAAGCAATAAGATAACAGCCCAGAGTCGGGTTAAGAGAGAGAGAGAGAGAGAGAGAGAGAGGCAGGGGGGAGTGAGGGAGAAGTAAGGTTCTGTTGATTCCCGCTACCGCCTCAACAAACTCCACCCTTGATTGTACCTGCAGGCCCGACCCCGGTGAAAGAATCTGCCAGCCTTTGTTGGTCCTCTTTCAGTCTCCCTTCTTCCGCTATAACTGCATACACACTTGCCAGTTTTAATTCGCCACGACGAAATTTCTTGAACGACGGGAACATTTTGGAGAAAGAAAGGAAAGTGGGGGGGGGGGAGGAGAGAGAATGGGTCTGCAATTTTTTTTTTTTTTTTTTATGCGAGGAAGAAGGAACCAAAGGCCATGAGCCCGCAGTAACAGTTCCCTCCAAGGGAAAAACAAAATACAATAGAGAGCCAAATTCAAGATCCGATCATTTTGAGATGCCTGGACACACTGCGCTTGAAAGACTGGAGATCATAGGCAGCAGGAAATACATACAGAGGGAGACAGTTCCAGAGCTGACCTGTTGCATAAATGAAAGACTGGGAGTAACGGTTAACTCTTGCATTAGAGAGCTGGACAGAAAAAGGATGAGAGTTTGCTGCCAGACGGGTGCTACGCGTCCGTCGTAGATGTGGAGGAATGCAAGCAGACAGTTCAGAGGAGCAGTGACCATTAAAGTAGCGATAGAAAAGAGATAAAGATGCAACAGTGCGGCAAAGAGACAGAGGTTGAGGGGAGTCAGTAAGAGGAGGAGAGTTAATGAGACGAAAAGCCTTTGACTCAACCCTATTGAGAAGAGCTGTATGAGGGGAGCCTCCCCACACATGAGAGTTGTACTCCACACAGGGGCGGATAAAACCCCTGTATAGAGTCAACAATTGTGCAGGGGTAAAGAAAGAGCGGAGTCGGCTTAGCACACCCAATCTCTTGGAAGCAGATTTTACAAGAGATGTAATATGATCTTTCCAAGATAAGTCCCGAGTAAATGAAACCCCAAGCATGTTCAAGGATGATGCAGGATTAAGCTGAATATTATTAAACATTAGTGGGTATACCTGTGGAAGATTTTGTCGGGTTGAAAGGTGTAAGAACTGAGTCTTAGCTGCATTAAAGACAACCAGATTATTTTTACCCCGGTCAGAGATACGAGCCAAGTCAGACATTAGGTGTGCCATAGCCTCATCCCTTGTTTGTTGAAGTAACTGTTGAGATGGGCGTTGCGGGAACCGAATGGAAAGGTGAAGGGTGGAGTCATCAGCGTATGAGTGGATAGGGTTAGATGTACAGCTTAGAAGATCATTGATGAATAAAAGGAAGAGAGTTGGTGATAGGACAGAGCCCTGAGGAACACCACTGTTGATAGATCTAGGAGAAGAACGATGGCCGTCTACAACAGCAGCTATAGAACGACCAGAAAGGAAGCTAGCGATGAAGGCACAGATAGAAGGGTAGAAACCGTAGGAGAGCAGTTTGGAAATTAAAGATTTATGCCAGACTCGATCGAAAGCCTTTGAGATGTCAAGTGCAATGGCAAAGCTTTCGCCAAAGTCCCGAAAGGAGGATGACCAGGAGTCTGAAAGGTAGGTGAGAAGATCGCCAGTGGAGCGTCCCTGACGGAACCCATACTGACGATCGGAAAGAAGATTGTGATAGGAAAGATGCCTTAAAATTTTTCTATTAAGAATTGACTCGAAAACTTTTGAAATACAGGACGTTAAAGCAATTGGACGATAGTTGGAGGGTTGGGAGTGGTCACCCTTCTTTGGGACTGGCTGAATGAGAGCAAATTTCCAGCAAGAAGGAAAGGTACAAGTTGACAGACAAAGACGAAAGAGTTTGCCTAGGCAGGGTGTAAGCACAGAAGCACAGTTCTTGAGAACAACAGGAGGGACCCCATCAGGCCCATATGCCTTGTTAGTACTGAGGCCAGTGATGGCAGAAAATACATCAACTGAAGAAATTTTAATGTCAGCCATGAGGAAGTCAGAGGGGGGAAGTGATGGAGGAACAGCACCGGAATCGTCTAAGGTAGAATTGGAGGAGAAAGTCTGTGCGAAGAGATCTGCTTTATCAGTAGAAGAAATAGCTACAGAACCATCAAAGTAGAAAAGAGGAGGGAAGGATGATGAGGTAAAGTTGTTAGAAAGATTTTTGGCAAGATGCCAGAAGGAGCGGGAAGAATTCGAGTTGGAGAGTTGAGAGCATTTAGTATGGATGAAATTATTTTTAGTAGAGCAAAGAACAGACTTAGCACGATTCCGGGCAGAAACGTAAAGATGATGTGATTCAGGGGTGGGTTGGCTCCGGTACCTTTTGTAGGCCCTCTCCTTGTTGCGGACAGCATTAGAACAAGCATGATTAAACCAAGGCTTTCTTGCGTTAGTCAAAGGATATGAGAAAGGAATGTATGCTTCCATGCCCGAGAGAATAACCTCTGTAATGCGCAAGGCACACTCAGATGGCTCACGGCCATGGAAGCAATAATCATTCCAGGGAAAATCAAAGAAGTACTGCCTGAGGGCCTCCCAGTCTGCGGCTCCAAAATGCCACAGACAACGTTTCCCTGGAGGGTCCACAGGCCGTACCGGAGTGATAGGATAGGTTAAGGTACTAAGGTTGTGATCGGAGGATCCCAACGGAGAGAAAAGATTAACAGAGTAAGCAGAAGGATTAGTTGTGAGGAAGAAGTCAAGTATGTTGGAGCTCTCTCCAAGGCGGTCAGGGATACGGGTAGGGTGCTGTACAAGCTGCTCTAGGTCATTAAGGATAGAAAAGATGTAGGCTTGTTCACCAGGTGGATCCGTGAAAGGAGAGGAGAGCCAAAGGTGGTGGTGAACATTGAAATCTCCAAGAATGGAGATTTCAGAGAAAGGAGAAATGGATAGAATGTGTTCCATCGTAGAAGTAAGATAGTCGAAGAATTTTTGATAGTCAGTAGAATTAGGGGATAAGTACTCGTAAACAGCACAGATATATTTAATCAGAGAGTGACAGGAAAGCCGAAGCCAGAGTGTGGAGAATTCAGAAGAATCAAGTTCAGGAACACGGGAGCAAGATAAGTCGTTGCATATATATACACAACAGCCACCTTTGGCTTTGAAATGAGTATAGAGAAAGTAGGAGGATACAGAAAAGGGTTTGCTGTCAGTTGCCTCAGACAGCTGAGTCTCCGTTAGAAAAAGAAGGTGAGGCGACTAAACGAGGCAAAGGCATCGCTAAGGAGAGTTAAATCCATTGTAGTGTGTGGAGGTGTGTGCAAGAACTCGCGCGTGTGACCGTGAGAAAGAGAGAGAGAGAGAGAGAGAGAGAGAGAGACTGCTTAAACTTTCTTACAAAGCAGGATTTAAAGTGGTCCCTTACCTTTGGAAACTGGGACAGGCACAGCACAAAAAGGGAGAGGAAAAAAAGGAAGTAGGAGCATTCGCAAAATTATCTAATGACAACGATTTTAATTTGCCAGCAGCCTCTCTGGATAGTTCTTCCACTTTTGTGCCTTCTTTTTTCTGTTTCTTCATTCTTTCATGATGTTTTTTTACGAGAAATTGGTTTAGAATGCTGCTGCTGCTGCTGCTGCTGCTGCTGCTGATGATGATGATGATGATGATGATGGTGGTAGTAATGGTTATTCCCATGATGGTGAAGCAAACTATAATTGATAACGACGATGAAGAAAAAGAAGAGAGATGATCTTGATGATAATGAACACCCACTTCACCTTACCTGGGTTATGGAGTTGATGCTTATAATTCTGTTGCGATCGGTGATACTTTCAGCCGAACACTTATGAAAATTTTACATAATATTCTGAAAAGTTTGCTATCCAGCATTGTGTTTCGAAAGACATCGCCTACTGGCTTGTTATTTATCTCAGTGAAGTGAACCAGTACCATATCCGAAACTATATATCCTGTGCAGCATGTTTACCTGGTCGCTGACCAAAATAAAACTGTTCATTCATGATATATAGTTTGTAATGCATTTTATCGTGGTGAGGCAAATATCTATCTATCTATATACCTAGGCTGCTTCCCCCAAGGAAAGGGAGGTAGCCGAGACAGGACGACACACTCTCCATTTACTCATCCATTTAAACACATTCATTCACATCTTAGCCCCAAAGGGGAGAACGGACAGATCCTCACCGCACCACACCGCACAAGGGTCAACTGCGCAATGCAATCAGTGACATCCGCAGCAGGGCCCGACAGCAGAGCTGGTTTACCCCTGCCACATCATAACATACCCATCCCCTTACCCGCACCTGACCTGACTAGCTGATCAGACAAGTTGGGACAAGTTTTCACGTATAATTCCCCTTTTTACGACTCTCACTTTCCTTCGCTATCTAAAATTCTTAGCTGAAAGAGGCGTGGCAGTTTCTTCGGCTGTCAATGATTCTCTATGATGTGGTACGTGAAGGAGGAAAGTGATGGACATGCCCTAAGAGTGCAGTAGACGCAATGGGATATTAGGCGAACTTTTATTGTTATATATAAATTCGCCATGAAATTTTATTTGTGCAGGATATGTACAAGATCACTGACTGAAGTAAAACTGCTAGTTCATGATATTTTTTTTTTTTTTTTTTTTTTTTTGTGATGCCATTGTAGAGAGATTTGCAGATATGTGCAACGCTCCTCACAAACTTGCACAATACCACACAGAATCGTAAAGAGGCTCTACAAGGCAAACCATTGTGTTACTACCAAGACAGTAAATAGCAGATGATACACACTTGGCTTTTTAGCAAAGGTCTGGTTGTTAGAAAAGGTGTGTATTATTCAGGCTACATGATTTGTAAAAAAAGGCTACAGTTATGGGCTTTTCTTTCTATCATCGCCACGCCTCTCACTGATTCCCTTCTGTTTTTCTGTCTTCGGTGTATCACTCTGTCTTTACTGTGGCAATTCTGAAACTCTACCTGCATGCCGTTCCCATTAAGGCAGGCGTACAGCACCTATTTACCCGCATACTTTCCCCCTTTTGTTTGTTTATTTGTTTGTTTGTTTTTGTGCATGACTGTTCTACCTGTAGCAGACTTCTCAGTCTCTCTCACCCTGCCTATGACCTCCAGTCTCTCAAACGTAGGATGTCCATGTGTCTCAAAAAAAAAAAAAAAAAAAAAATGTAATTCATTGGTTGATCTTTGGTGGGTCCATATAATACCGACTCTCATTCTTCGGTTAAATCTGCTTGCTGAATTCATAATATCAATGAAAAACATATAATAATTACTAACTGCAATAAATCAGATACATTTCTAGCTTTGAGTCCGCGCTGTTATCATGTTTCCTTCAAATACTAGACACGGGAAACCAGGCGACGTGGTGTATTATGAAGATTTCTGTTTTTGTTTACAAAATCAGATCTACATACTGTTTTGCGTTCATAGTATATTCCCTGTTGCTGCAATGTGGTCTGAGGCTAGGTTGTCTAATCAGGATGCTAGTTCGGTAGCCGAGGCGGTAAAAAATACTGCACCCTGAAACTTTACTGAATGTGTACATCTTGTGAAAATATATATCAACTCACAAAATGCATCGTACGCGACAAAATATAATTCTTTTGCCATACATGCTTCAGAGTAATTTTTTCATTCATATCCATCGTTTATTCGCCAAAAATTTATACAATTAATTCAGTAATATATAATTCGTCACAATATTTTTTTTCTTCCATTCATTTTTCACTAAAATTCCTTGTCGAATTCACCTTTGAATATACATACAAACACAAACGCGCCCCCACCCGCACGCACACACACACACACACACACACACACACACAACATATATATATATATATATATATATATATATATATATATATATATATATATATATTTATGTATATATATATATATATATATATATATATATATATATATATATATACATATATATATATATATATATATATATATATATATATATATATGTATGTATATAACTTACAAACCACTTTTCTACAGGGCAAAGGTTCCTGCCGTTGCATTCATACTTCAGCTTCTGATGTTTATGTAAGTGACTGTTATGTTGTTGCTTGAGTGTGGATATGCATCAGTATAAACTCCTGTCCCCCTCTCTGATGCCCACAACATGTCTTCTCCCTCCTTCACTGTCAAACATCCTCACACAACTCCTTTTCCTCTCTCACAACACACGTTCACATGCAATACCTTTTCCCCCTCTCTCATTCTCACAACACACCTTCACACACATACAGTTCTTGCTTTCACTCTCAGACACATTCACAAACCTCCTTCCGCTGTCTCACTCTCACAAGTTACCCTCACACATCCCTTTTCCCACTCTCAGTTTAATAACACCTCCTTACACACCCTGTAAATTCTCTCATTCTTGCAGCACACATTCAAACACCCCTTACTTTCTCTCTCACAGTACTCCTTTACACAACCCTTCCTTCCCTCCTTGCATCCATAACACACACACACACACACACACACACACACACACACACACACACACACACACACACACACACACACACACACACACACACATCACTTGTGCACAAAATAACCCTCTTTTCTAATACATAACCAAACTAACTACGGTACACCTAAGCTATCCTGCTATGTCTGTCTAGTTTAGTACCTCCTCTCTCCTTACCTACTAACCTAAAGACTCTCCGCTTACCTTCGTAACCTGACTGCTTCCTGAATACCTGCTTAACTTAAAGCCTTCCTCTTTACCTACCTAACCCAATGCCATTCTTCATATCTGTCTCACCTAACGTCTTCCTCCATACCTGCCTCACCAAACGCTTTCCTCCTTGCTTTCCTCGTCTTACGCTCTCCTTTTTTACTTGCTTACCCAAACGTCTTCGTCTTCTATATGCGTATCTAAACCAACACCCTCCTCCATATATACCCCACCTCTCACCTCTCTCCACATCTGACTAACCTAACACGTTTCCATGGCTTACTGAACTAAAGCCTCTTTCTAAGTTAGTTCAGACAATTGTTTCCTTAGTTCACACCTTCCGTTCAATTTGGTGAGAAGTCCAACTTTCTGATACGGTCCTTTTCAGTACGCGCTTCTCGCCTACAATAACCGAGTTGACCAAAGCCAGTTTATTCTGGAACTCGGTGTCTTATGAAAAACATTGGAGGTCTTATTTGTGTTTGGAATAATTATGAATTGCTTTCAAGTAGCTTCACGTAGAGCAGTTTCAGCATTTTTTTAAATCAGATATCAAGCTTAATATACCTTCATTACGGTAACATTTTTTCTTACTTGATTCATCATACCTCCATGTGAATTTATTTTGCTGGGAAAGGTAATTTCGCTCAAAAATGCTATACAAAGATGATAAAAAAAAAAAACAATTTTCAACGGCCTCTCCTTAGCTAATGAAAAAAGCCTATGGCCAAAAGGAGGGTGGAGAAAAAGATATCACAGCACTGAAGGGTTTTAAAGGTCAATTTATTTTAGCGCTAAGGTTCCAACGATTCACTCCCAACTAGGTAAAACTGATATAAGCTGAAACAGAATACTACACTTGCGTCCACCAAGAGAGATAAAGTAGTATAACATTCTTGTGGTCTTATGATTTACTCTCAGCTCAGTAAACTCCTCAACTTGAATAAAATGCCGTAAAAGAGAAGACGCAATCATGAGAGGAGTAGTTGACTCTGCATTAGTATAGCAATGATATACATATAGAATGTCGCTTTACGATGAGTTTATAATGCAGATGTGAAATGTGCACGATCATTCAAGTGATAATACAAGAATATTTTTTTAATGGTCAAGAATGTTCATTTTCTGCTCTCTAGTGTTCTACAGTCTATCTGGTGTTCTAATGTGTATGTAGGGAATGGACAATCAGTTAAAAGAAATTATGCAACTAATGAACAACCAGTAGGGTAACATGTTCCTTAATCCCTCTCGCCCTGCAATCTTTCATCGTGAGACATATGGTGCATACGCCTTACCTTGTCACCGTCTGGGTCCTCATACCGACCGTCCATACTATGTACGTGGTAAAACCAACACATTCTGGACTGGTGTGATGGTAGCAGGGCGGTGTTCTTTTTATATGGCCGATGGTTTTTGTGGAAGAAACATTAACACTGTCTTAACAAATTTCAGCATCGTAAACTGTCCCCTGCCCAGGATGTACCTCAGTTCTGTTCAGCGGTTTACTGTTTACCATTCTGCCACTTGAATGCCTTGTCCGTGAAAGAACTAGCAGCATCAGTATCGACTATTTTGGAGGTGTTGGCGTGTGTGTGTGTGTGTGTGTGTGTGTGTGTGTGTGTGTGTGTGTGTGTGTGTGTGTGTGTGTGTGTGTGTGTGTGTGTGTGTGTGTGTGTGTGTGTGTGTGTGTGTGTGTGTGCGCGCGCGAGCGGGGTGGGGGGTGTATGTGTATGTGGATGGGTGCACTGTGTGTGTGTGTGTGTGTGTGTGTGTGTGTGTGTGTTTGTGTGTGGTTTCACCCCAGCCACGAGAAACCATCCAAACAACAATTTTGGAGTTGTAGTTGGGAACAAGGATAATATTACTACCTCAGAATTAAGGTCAAACTTTCTGGGAACGACTCTCTCTCTCTCTCTCTCTCTCTCTCTCTCTCTCTCTCTCTCTCTCTCCTATAATTTCATTTCTGACCAGTAATAAGACAGGTCACGCCCACTCTTCCATGGGTTCCCATGGACTCCCAACTCTTTATGCTTTGACTCTGGCTTCGTTTTGTGCATTTTGGCAGAATAATAATCGATTTTTGTTTCGACAGTGCCTCCAGCGATTGTACTTTATGATAAAACCTTGCCAATAATTCTGAAAACTTAAGTGATAATTAATTATTTTATGTATGAAACCAAGAATCAAATAATGGAAGCCTGCAGAAGTTCTCTCTCCCATAGTGAACTAAACAAGAGAAAGCTAAAATCAGTCAGAAAAGACTGGACGTTTTGCTTTCAGAAGGTCGGAAACTGTGGATGAGGAAGTCAGTGTGAGGATGAATTTTTCACGGTCAATCAGTTGTGTCCAGAAATTTGGTCACTCTTGAATTAAGGCGCTCTTGAATGTGGGCAGACGGGTGCTGTTTCTCTGACCAAGTTTCCAACGCTTGTGATATCTCTTTTCCTCTCTGGTTCCTACCCAGTTACAACAGCAAGAATAAGGCATTAATATATGAAAATGTTAATTTACATTTCTTCATTAAAATATATCCTCGGTCAAAGCACACACACACACACACACACACACACACACACACACACACACACACACACTTAGCCTAGTATGAAGTGTGTTTAATGCCAAACAACTTTATTCCCCTCACCGAAATCTACCTTCATCCAAGAAGGGTGAAGTATATATGATTCGGCTGCCAGAATAATATGTAACACTGCTGATTAAATCGTGAAGTGTCTGTTGCATAAGGGCAACTATATCTGTCAAGCGTGATATTTCTAGGGTATTCTCGCTGCCGCCATTAAATGAAGCTATGTTTGCAGAGACTTTTGGCTGTGGAGGGGTATAAAACAGTATCCATTCTACCCTTCAGCTTGACGACGACTCATGTATTATTCTTGATAGCATAACATGACATAATTCAGCTCAGGCAACTTTTTGCTGGAAACTGGTTTACTGCGCATGAACTTGGATTGAGCCCGGCGATAGAAGATCATTCTGTTCCTGACATTTCCCAAATGCAACACATGTCTGAAACCATGGCCAAAATCCAGTGAAGAACGTATTTAAGAATTTTACTTCGGAACACAGAGGCGTGTGGTTGCTCTCATGGATGGCTAAACTTGGTTGTTATGTGTTTATTTTGTGTGTGTGTGTGTGTGTGTGTGTGTGTGTGTGTGTGTGTGTGTGTGTGTGTGTGTGTGTGTGTGTGTGTGTGTACGTGCTTGCAACTTCGAAAATTCTAGTCATGACTATATCATTCCTAATCTTCTCTCCATAGATAAATGCCACGAGGAAAGCTGAACTAATAAAGATAGTATATAAAACTCATGTTAACAGCGTCATATCCCTCCGGTGCTGCCAGCTCCCAGTGAGAGGATGAACAAAGACTCCGCTCCCCACCCTCCCCGTCACTCATCCTTGAGCCTTTCAAACAATCAGTCACATTTTCCGCAGCCAGTAGGGAATAGCGGTCTCAACCGCTCATCCTTTCCTATTAATCTCCTCAGTCAGGCATGCCACTCTTAAGCTGCATGCAGTCCTCTGGCGGTGTGAGAGGCTGCACTGAGTAATGGCCTACACCGGAAATCCAATTAGTGATGAAGAAATTGTAGTCTTTTTGTTGTCTGATGTGTATTTTAATTGCAAATGTTAGGTGGTCACTGATAGCAAGACAAAATTTCATACTGTGTCCACTTTAGAAACTGCCGGGTCGAACTGCCATATCTCATCTTGAATGCGGAGCTGTGACAAAAAAAAAATTAACACTGGACAATGGTGTTAATTAGGAAAAAAAATGCCAATGAAAGGATGTAATGCAACGGTATGCTCTTTTTCTGTCAATGATTTGAGAAACAAGCTGCAAATTTTCAATTTAACCTGGACGAACGATGGCTTTTATCCCGTTCCTCGTTGTCAAATATGAAACATCTTTTTGTTACCATGTCTGACACTGCTAATCTTTTTCTGGTTCATGCTAGCATTTGTTATCTTTAACAAATTTCCTCCGTCACGTTAGATCCGTCTCTCGGGTCATGCGCTTAATCACAGCGTTATCGAGATAAAACAGTTACCATATCTGTGTTTCTCACAAAATTCCGATTTTTTACTATCCTCCCACATACACTACAGTTATCTGTGAAGTGTCTGTTCGTATTTGTTTCTGGCTGGCTGTCCAAGTTTGTAGGACTGCAAAAATATTATAGTGACCTCCTGGATACAGCAGTGTGGGAGTGGTGCATCTCATCCCTCACCCGACTAATTTAATTTATCACAAGTAATGTGCAAAAATGGTATACAGATGTGTGAGATTCAATGTCCATAGGTTGGTCATTTATACAAAAACAGACCACTGAGTCACATATACACTGGACATCATCACGGCCGTTGTTACCCACTACAAAACTGAAGATAGATCGATAAACAAGAACACTATCTATGCCATTCAAACACCCAAATCTGAAACAGAGAGGCCAACCATGGATATTCGTTTATGACAGTCATTGGATAGAGAATAATTATACACACGTGAAAGCGCAGTAGCCATTAGGAATCTCACACAGATACAGGTAATTATTAAAAAACATTTCCATTTCCCCCTGTGGCGGGGGAGGGGACACAATCTGGCCGCACTATGGGGTGGTACTACTACTCTGCGGCCAGGTTGTGTTAAGAAAAATACTGCCACCGTATTCCCTGCGTGTCGTAAAAGACGACTAAAAGGGGCGGGGTGAGGAGACTAGGGACCCCCTCCTCTGTTTTTTAGTTCCTAAAAAGAGACAGGCCAGAGAAAGGGATGGGGGATTGAGTTATCCCCGTACCCTGAAGATCGGGTCTATGAATGTGCGTGGATGTAGTACGATTGAGGCTAAAAGGGAGGAGATTGGGAGGATGTTTGTGAGAAGAAAGTTGGATGTGTTAGCTTTGAGTGAAACGAAGATGAAAGGGAAGGGTGAGTCTATGTTTGGAAGTGTGAATGGAAGATTGTCAGGTGTTGATAGAGGAAGGGCAAGAGAAGGTGTGGCCTTGTTAGTAAGTCCAGAAATACAGCAGTGTGTGATTGAATGAACGGAGGTGTCATCGAGACTGATGTGGCGAAAGCGAAATTTGAACGTGAGTTGTGGGTGTTTGTGAGTGCATATGGGCCTGGTAGTGAAGGGATGAAGAAGAGAGGGAGTCTTTCTGGAATGATGTTGATGAGTGTCTGCAGAGTTTTGGAGCGAATGTGAATGTGGTAATGATGGGAGATCTGAATGCTAGAGTGGGAAATGTAGCAGTTGAAGGTGTAGTTGGTATGCATGGTGTGCCTGGAAGAAATGAAAATGGGGAACGAATGATCGCGATGTGTGCTGAGCGAGAGACGGTGATTGGAAATAAGCTGTTCGAAAGGAAAGATATTTATAAGTATACATGGGTGAGACAGGAGGGTGGAATGGTTGTTGATAAAGCATTGATGGACTATGTGGTTGTGTCTAGGAATGTTATAGGAAGATTGTTGGATGTGAGAGTTCTGAGAGGGGAGGGTGGAGGTATGTCTGACCACTACCTGGTGGAGGGCAAGTTAAGAGTAGGTAAGAGATGGGTGAGAGCTAGGAGAGTTAGGTGTGACAGGGAGGTTTTGAAAGTGAGTGAGTTGGATAAAAGAGAGAAAATGATAGAGTCTCAGGAGAAATTGAAAGATGAGTGGAACGCAGTGAAAGATCAGGAAAATGGCAGTGTGGAGGAGGAATGGCAGTTGTTTAGGAGTGCTGTGGTGGGGCATGCAGAAGAGGTGTTTGGTGTGAGACGTGTGGGTGGTGGTGTAAGAAAAGGAAGTGAATGGTGGTGCGAGGAAGTAAGTGTGGTTGTGGCTGAGAAGAGACGTGCATATGAAATGTGGCTGCAGAGGAAGGATGAGGTGTCATATGAGAGATATAAGGAAAAGAGGAATAGGGCGAGAAGGGCTGTGCGTGATGCTAAAGTGGCAGCAGATGAGAGGTGGGGTAGGCAGCTGACTGAGAATTTTCAACAGAATAAGAAAATGTTCTGGAAGGAGGTGAAAAGGGTGTGAAAGGGAGAGTCTGGGAAGGAAGAGCGAGTAAAAGCAGAGGATGGAAGGATGTTAATTGAGATGGATGCAGTAAGGAAGAGGTGGGCAGAGTATTTTGAAAGATTGTTAAATGTAGAGGAGGAAAGGGTGGCTGAGATTGTGACGGATGGAAGGGTGCAAGGAATAAATGTGTTAGGAGAGTTGAATGATTCTTTGATCACGAAGGAGGAAGTGCAGAAGGCAGTAAAGGAGATGAAAACAGAGAAAGCTGCAGGTATGGATGGGTGTGCTGTGGAATGCCTGAAGGGTGGTGGAGTGACTATTGTTGACTAGTTAGTAAGATTTTTGAATGTGCGTAGTGAAAGATATGGTGCCAATTGACTGGGCAAGTGCTTCTGTGGTCCCGTTGTATAAAGGCAAGGGTGATAAGTATGAATGTACTAGCTTTAGGGGTATAAGTCTGTTGAGTGTTGTAGGTAAGGTGTATGGTAGAGTGTTAATTATGAGAGTTAGAGAGGGTACAGAGGGAGTGATTGGTGATGAGCAGTGTGGTTTTAGGAGAGGGAGGGGTGCGTGGATCAGGTGTTCACTGTGAGACAAGTGTGTGAAAAGTATTTAGCGAAAGGCAAGGATGTGTTTTGGACATTCATGGATTTAGAGAAAGCGTATGATAGAATTGATAGGGAGGCTTTGTGGACTGTTTTAAGATTGTATGGACTTGATGGTAGGTTTTAAAAAGGGGTGAAAAGTTTTTATGTAAAGAGTAGAGCGTGTGTAAGAGTGGGAAATACTGTGAGTGATTGGTTTCCTGTGAGAGTTGGACTACGACAGGGATGTGTGCTGTCGCTTTGGTTGTTTAATATTTATATGGATGGTGTTGTAAGAGAGGTGAATGTAAGAGTTTTAGGTGGAGGTCTGAGTCTGGTGAATGTTGATGGTGGAGAGTGGAATCTGAAGCAGCTGCTGTTTGCAGATGATACTGCACTGGTGGCTGATTCAGAGGAGAGATTGAGACAGTTGGTAGAGGAGTTTGGAAGGGTGTGTGAAAGGAGGAAATTGAAAGTAAATGAAAATAAGAGTAAAGTGATAAAATGTACGATGTTTGTAGATGATAAGGGGATGAATATAGTTTTGAATGGTGAGTCGCTTGAAGAGGTACAGTGTTTTAAATATTTAGGGTCACATGTTGCTGTGGACGGAAGAATAGATGCAGAAGTGAAGTTTAAAATGAATGAAGTAGGTAAGGTGCTGGGAGGAATGAAAAAAGTGTTTAGATGTCGTTCGCTTAGAATGGATGTAAAGAGAAGGCTGTATGAGGGTGTTGTGGTACCGACTGCGTTATATGGGGCTGAAACATGGAATATGGGTGTAGCAGAGAGGAAAGTTTGAATGTAATGGAGATGAGGTGTCTGAGGAGTATGTGTGAAGTGACGCGTATGGATCGAGTGAGAAATGATGAAGTGCGAAGGAGTACTGGAGTTGTTCGGGAGATGGCTGGTAGAGTTGAGCAGAGGATGTTGCGATGGTTTGGGCATATGGAGAGAATGGATAATTAGTGATTGGTGAAAAAGATAACTAGATCTGATGTAAGAGGTGCAAGGCTGAGAGGGAGACCACGAATAGGATGGACGGACAGTGTGAAGAGAGCGCTGGATGCAAGAGGGATGTCTGTTGAGCAAGGAAGAGTGGCTATGCATGACAGAAATAAATGGAGAGAAATTGTGAATGAATAAATGATGATGCAGCCCTGAGGAGATATTCACCCTCATTTGGTCTAATCAGCTAGTCAGGTCAGGTGTGGGTAAGGGGATGTGTCTATTATGATGTGGCAGGGGTAAACCAGCTCTGCTGTCGGGCCCTGCTGCGGATGTCACTGATTGCACTGCGCAGTTGACCCTTGTGTGGTGTGGTGCGGTGAGGTTCTGTCACTTCTCCCCTTTGGGGCTAAGATGCGAAAAAATGTGTTTGAATGGATGAGTAATTGAGGAGTATGTCGTCCTGTCTCGGCTACCTCCCTCTACTTCGGGGAAGCAGCCTAGGTATATAGATAGATAGATTTCCATATACACGTCATTGGATTTGTAAACAAACTTAGCAATCCATTATGTCTATCACTGAAAGATTTTTATTTTGGCCACTGTTAGCTGAATATATTTAGGTGAGGCAGGCTCTGTGGCACACAAATGTAAAAGCTAAGATCATCTCACATAAGAATACACCATAGAGGCGTACGAGTTCCCCCAGATTCTTGTCATTTCCAGTAGAAGCAATCTTTACCCCTTTCAGTAAGATGTCGGTATTTAAATCTTGTTCTTGCTACCCCCAGATAGTTTATTCAGTTTAGACTAGACCTTCTGCAGTGAAGGAGTTATTGAATGTTGCCATTAGCTCTCTCTTCACAAGATGTTATTTATATCTGAAGAAAATCGCTTGGCGACAGTTTATGAGTAAAAAAAAGAATAATTCTGAAGGGGTTAGCTTGTTCTACTTGCTAAGAGATTCATTTTGTCACAGTAAGTGTTTCACATATGTTAAAGGGAGGTAAGATTTCTCCCGGATACTTTATGTCTCATAGCTTCACATATCAGAAAAAGGTGTTACTGTTAATTCCCTCATGGTCGAGACAAAGCAAGTAATCTGTTCCAGCAAACAACAGACGATATTATTAAGTTTAAAGTGAGCATAGCAGCCTAAGAGTACGAGACCCTTCAGTACGATTGCTTCGACGTAATAAATGTGACAAATATCAGCAAAATACGAGGGACGTGATGAAGTTGGTGTCAGTAACTTCTTTAGGCGGCCTGGAAACTGATTCAGACCCAAATGGGGTCTTGCAAAGCTAAATTTTAATATCTTGATGGGTTGCAAAGAAAGTAAGTGCAGAATCCCAGACATGTGCAGTTGTTACTGAACATAAGTGCACCATCGGCAAAAAAAAAAAAAAAACTATCCCTCTCCTGTCTTTCTCACCACAGACCGTGAACATTATTCGCTTGAAAGTGAAGTTAATGACACTGATGGCACTGATTTGTGGTCACTGTCAGTTGCTGCAGACTCACTCTGCTGAGTCTTAAAGTCCATGGTAAGAGAAACAAGAGAGGCGGCAGAACGTTGGCTGGGAAATGGACGTCTAGACAGAAGAACGAAGTGAGACAGAATGAGGTCAGAGAGCCAAAGTCCAGGAGTGATGCACGTCCAAGGCAGTTGCAGCTAATGAAAGGACTGTTCCAGGCTCAAGAATAAAACAAAAGTTTCCGGTTTCAGAATGTCTCAGTGTGTTCGTACCTAGAACTAAAATGAAACAAAAATCAGGGCTGTAGATATGTCGGAGGCATGTCATATTCTGGGTGAAGATCTGGTGTTAGGATACATTGACAGTCTTCCTTGCTTATATGATGGAAATTAATCACAAGCTTCCTTCTTTTCTGAAACTGTTTTTGAGAAGTAAAAAAAAAAAGTGCTGAAACTCAGTTATGTCTTCAGTAAAGTTACGTCTTTCCATCTTATTCTTGCTATTACCAGACCCTTTCATATATGGCTTCTGATGCCAATGGGAACACCGGTCCATGCCCCGAAGTAAAACTAAGTACCGAATTTAGCCATCTCATTTATACGACGTATTTCATATTCTGTTACTGCGACCACCATATGAATTTTGTTCATCTTGGACAGACTTTCCGAAGAAGATGCTTTTGATACAGCCTACATCATCCCCTCCTCTACTGGGTACTCTCTTAAGTTGAACAGAATCTTGTGGAGATAACAAGAGCATGTAAAAAAAAAATATTAACAAGGTAAGACTCTATTCTTGTGGGATGAAGAAATTTTGGCACTCAACCTTCTCACCGTCTGGTCTTCTCAAATATATTATTCTCAGCAACGTCAGGAGTATATATATCGGATAATAGTAGCTCAGTGAAACCTAAGGGTGATGAACCACTTTTGTATTCATTTCCTGCATCCTCATTATTCAGTTAAAAGTAACTGTACAGTAGAAGTTTGAAAGTGATAAAATTATGCTTTTTGTGTCGTTACGTTTAGTGGGAGGAAATAAAATGGTGTTTAAGAAATGGTAGTATTTTCCTGTAGTCTGAACAACAGCCGGAGCTCTGCCGTGTGTGTTTGTGTGTGTGTGTGTGTGTGTGTGTGTGTGTGTGTGTGTGTGTGTGTGTGTGTTTACGAACCGATTGAAGGAACAGGTGCAGAGGTACTTGGTAATTAGGGTCCTTAAAGGGATTCACTAGAATGAAGCACCACTCGTGTGAAAATATTCATAAACTAAAGAGAAGTACCAAATATGGCTTCGTTTGATCGTTTGCAGGAATCATCATGCATCTGAAAATTCTTGGACACCTGAAATGAGGCATCATGTACGGTATGTAAAAAGTCTTGGAGAGGTAACGTGAAGCACCATGTGTGGTAAAATTTTCGGAGAGCTAAAGTGAAGCACCGTGTATGTGAATATTCGTAGAGAGCTGAAGTGAAGCACCATGTGTGTGATAATTCGTCGAGAGCTAAATTGAAGCACCAAAGGTGTTATGAATCTTCGAGAGCTAAAGTGAAGCACCACGCGTGTAAAAATTCTTGGAGAGCTAAATGAAGCATCATGAGTGGGAAAATTCTTGGAGAGCAACAATGAAGCATCGCATGTGGTTTCCGTATAGTGAACCACTCTGTATGTGAAAATCCTAAGGAATGACTGACCGGGCCACTCCTAGAGATGCTCCCACATCAAAAGCAATGCCTCATCTCTGCATTTATATTCAGTTGAAAACAACCGTTTCAATACAAGTCTTCTACATTATATTCTTGCTACTACCACTTGCTTTTACTTTGATTGGGAATGTGCATTATTAATGAAATTTATATATCGAAAACCCGTCAGCTTGAACACTTTCCTAAACTTAAGAAAACAGTCTAAAGGAGAAGAGTAGCTGAAAAAAGACGAAACGACGGTGAAAGGGATAATATTTTCAGTACGATGTAACTCCGCTGAAGAAAAGATAGAGTTCCAGGTGAGCCAAACATAGTCACGACAATGGTACTGCCTCCTTGTAAGACAAAGAAAACCTGAAGCGTTCAGTACCTTGTGTGCGATATCGCTGAGACAAAGAGAGAGAGAGAGAGAGAGAGAGAGAGAGAGAGAGAGAGAGAGAGAGAGAAAGAGAGATCTGGCAGGTAGTAATATGTGAGAGGAGAGGGTTCGGGTGGAGTGGAGACAATGTTTGAGGATGGAGAGGTCAGATTATGGGACTGTGTATTGGAGGGAAGAGAGGAAGTTGGAGAGAGAAGGAGATGGAAGAAGAGAAGGAGGGAGAAAGAGAGGAGAAGGAGACATGTTGGGAAGGAGGAGTGTCACGAATCAAATTCGCGACATTTTCCTTTTGTGAGAAACCACGAACTATTAGTGGAAAACTCACTGTGTATCGCTCAGTTAACCGTTTCTCTCTCCATTTCGGTGGTATACTTTTCAAAACATTCGTCACGGTTTTAGAAGTGACCGATCTAATGCACGTAATTAAGTGCTCTACTGAGCGATACTATTGTTTCTTTATTGTTCGCCCCTGCTTGCCTCAACCGTTAGCCACGCCTTTTTCCACTGGCCAGTCCATTACCCATACATCGTATTTGAATTCAGTCAAGTGTCTGTCGTGATGGAGTGAGGTTCTGTGCTCCAGCAGTGAGAGAGTGCGAGGTCAGCTAGCACCCAGACTCCACTAGACTACAGTTCTCCAGGCTCCTACCCTTCGTTGGTGATACACTACATTCATTGATCAGTATTTCCTTTTCGTTTTCCTAGTCTTAAGAGTTTAGTTAAGTGTGCTGTTTCCTCACATGCTGGCCGGCTGTGCCGCATGTTGTTTTTTTCTAGGCGTAAGAATTTAGCTTTTGAGTGAGTGAGTGAGTGCGATCTCTTTATTTGAATTCATTTTGAGATGTAACATTAAATTTATTTCTTTGTAGTCAATAAATTTAACAGTTCTTTTTCTTGAGTTTAATGTAATGTAAACTCGTGTTTCATTTCTCCACAATTAAGCTTATTTCTCTTATTGCTCCTAGCTTGCATAAACGTTTTGCCATTCATAACTGGTACTTAGGCCAGTCTTGTTGTATTAAGCTTAAAATCCGTTGTGCCTTCTAGGAGTTACGCATCAGCAAGAACCTGATATTATTAATAGAATTAGATATTTATTGTCAGGGGTGAAGTAACTTTCTCCAGACGCTAACAGTACTAATAAACAGCAATTGAGTAATTAGTCTCTGCTGTGTACTGTTGAGAAAGTTTATAAATTCTCGTTCTTAGAGAATCGTGCGAAGCAAGCCAGCGTAAAGTAATCATTGCTTGATTTAGCAAGACAGTTCATTGTCCCTGCTCTTCAGTATCATTGAGAATTATCATTTAAATAATTTTGCATTTAATTTAAAAACCCCGTGACAATTGGCGACCTCATTCCAGGATATTAACTCCTAGCTCTAAAGCTATTCACGAGATAATACTCACTCGTTCATATTTAGGTATTTATCATTAAAGTTTATAGGCACAAGCTTACTGGTGTTTACCTTTAGTGAGCAAGTAAATTTCTGCTTTATTAATCCATAGAGTACTTAACTCTATTTAGTACTTTATTCTTGGTAACGCCAGAAGATTTTATTCGCTCCTGGGAAGTCGCCGTACCCATTGTGTTAATTATTGAGTCTTCCCAGTCTTTTGCATTTTTGCTTTATTTTTTGCCAGTTAACTAGATAAGACTGGTCACCACTAGCTTGTGTCTGTATTCTTTACTTGTGTTATTAGCATTCGTTTGCGAAGCAGCAGTCAGTACTCAGTTTCGGCTTGTTTAGTAAATTAGCGTCATGGCTACCACTGTATTTTTACAGGAAGCCAAAGAAATGGGTCTTACGGACCCAACCGAAATTAAGGAGTACATACTCTCACGGCATAATCAGGAGCGGCAGCGCGAGAACGATGCCCGTGAAGAGCATAAGATTCAGCGCGAATACGAGCAAGAACAGCGTGAGGAACGCGAAAAGGAGCGCGAATACGAGAGAGAACAGCGCGAACACGAACGAGAACAGCGCGAACACAAGCGAAAACAGCGCGAACTCGACTTAGAACACGAGCGGGAACAACGTGAATATGAACGTGCCGAACGTGAGGCACGACAAAAACATGAGCTTGAGGTTTTGAAGCTCAAGCGAGATTCCTTGGCTTCAGGCACATCTGCTGCAGCCAACCCAAGCTCCACTAGCGCTCTTCCTACACATGTCCTGGCCACCCCACGCATCAAGCTTCCTTCATACAAGGAAGGCAAGCGAATCGAGCCGTACATAGCTCGTTTTGAGGACAAGGCAGACATGTATCAACTGGATGAGGCAGCTAAGCGGCTCCAATTTCTTAGTTTATTTGAGGGCCCTGCCCTCGATATTTTCCACAGAATTCGTGGAGACAATCTCACGTATGAGATGATGAAAGCTGCACTCATTAAGGCGTATGGTCTCACAGTAGATGACGCCAAAGTTCAGTTCATGCGAGCTCGTCTCCAAGACAAGGAGACAGCTGTTCAGTTCCTCGACCGTCTCACTGCTTACTTAAATGAGTGGATGGAAAAAGATCAGACCCCTAACACGCTAGAGGAGATAATTGACCTTATGCTGCGTACACAGCTAGAGAGGTCGTGGCCTGCTGAGCTCATAGCACAGCTTAAGATCTGCCAGGTGAAAGATGCCAGCCAATGGCAGAAAAGACTGACGCATATTTTACTGCATATGGGTATCAATCTTTCAAGCAGCATACCTGGAACAGGAAAGCTGATAAATCCGGGAAACCGTCTCAGATTGAACCCCAGCAACAAGGCCATTCTCAGAATAATGGCCAAGGTCCCAAACCGCACTGGAAGGACCAGGGGCAAAACACTCAGAAACCTGAGTGGAAGAGGTACAACAAGTACCCTAACCTGCAGCAGTATCAGCCACGCAACCGACCTTGGGACAAATTTTTTCACCACCAGCTCAAAAGAGGCATGAAGCGAATGCAGCCTTCATTCCTCAGCAGCAGCACGGTGGTCACGTCCCTACCAGTATGGGTACTCCCCCACAGTTCACTAGTCCCACAGTGACAGTGAACCCCCCTCCACAGATGGCCAGTGTTCCATCTTCCCAGGCAGTGAGTACAACCCCTCAAGTATCAAATGCTCAGGGCACCATGTTTGCCGCATCAATTATTCAGCAGCCTCATGAGTGGCTAGCTGCTTCCTCCACAGGCCCTCCCACAGGTGACAGTACCTTCCTTGTTCAGCCAGGGTTTGTGGGAGGCATCCCTGTGAAGGTCCTGAGAGACAATGGTTCCTCAGGTTGCTCTGTCAAGCAGAGTCTAGTTCGACCTGAGCAGTATACAGGTCGACAGATCCATGCAAACCTTATTGATGGATCAGTGAGATTGTTCCCTGAGGCATGTATCCAGGTGGCATCTCCATTTTATACTGGTACGACACTCGCAGTTGTCATGCCAGAACCCTTATTTGACCTTATTATAGGCAACATTCCCGGTGTCAAGGATAGTTGCACTGAACATGATGCTACTCAGACTTCGGCTGCTGTGGTAACACAAGCCATGGCTGAGGCTCCAGATTGTGCGACCCCAGTGACCATTGAATTGCCGCAAGATCTGATATGTAGCCAAGTTGTTGTTCAAGAACAACATTCTGACCCGACACTTGCTGCCGTGCGGAACAAACAAAAGGGTAGAGTGATAAAGAATTCACGGGGAGGTCAAGCCAAGTTTCTTCGTAAAGAAGGACGGCTCTACCGTGAGTCACGAACACCCAAGGGCCTGGTTCGTCTGCAGTTTGTCGTTCCCGCCAAGTACCGCCTAGCAGTGTTAGAATGGGGTCATTGTTCAGCCTCAGGAGGTCCCATGGGCAAAAGGAAGACCCAGGGCCGTATCCCAGCTGACTTTTTCTGGCCAGGGATGGGACGAGACATAGATAGTTTTGTGCGTTCCTGCAGTGTGTGTCAAAGTAACACCACTAATCAGGGACATGTCCTTCCTGTGCCGTTTGTAACCATACCCGCAATCTCTGAGTCAGTTGAGAGACAGGGTAGTGGTAATGTGGGTGTAGACCTGATGTCTCACCTACTAACTGCTTACTGACTAGCAACTGTTGTATGCTGGGTTCCGTAAGATAGGCGGCCTCAGAGATTTGAGTAATCCAAGGATCAGCCTGGTTCCCAGTTAAAAGTGTAGACCTGACGTCTCACTTGTTGGCTCCACAGGACACAGTATGTCCAGGGCCTGTACATACACGTGTACTGTAGGTTAAGGGGGAAGTTCAAGAGAGAACCCCGCAGAGGTGACTCGAGGCTGTGTCTGGGGACACACGAGCCCAAGTTTGCACAAGGATTCTCAGCTCCCCGATATTAATATAGGCACTAGATTAAGGCAGAGGTTGAGGACCCGTGTGCAGTTCGGGGCTGTGTCAGCGGACACACGAGCCCAAGTTTGCATAAGGATTCTCAACTTGCCGACAATAATCGTAACTGTAGAGTTAAGTTTAACCAGTAAACTACACGAGTCCTCGAGACAACAGCGTCCAGGGACTACGTTTCCTGGTTAATAATCTACCTAATAAATTAATGGCAACCTCGAATGTATGAAGCTTAGGCTGTCACTCGTATTTTTCAGCTAGAGCGTACCTTTTGTAGCATGTACTGACTGCTAGGCAGAGAGAGTAATTGTAATGTAATAAGAATTTTTGTCTCATTGACACTTTTGATGCTCCACCTTAATTGATTTTGCAGGTACAGCAATGGGTGTAGCAGTTTTGCTGTGCGGACCAGCTGATCGTCTGCCGCACGCTGCCGCCTCTTCTCCTCTGCCTTCATTGTCGCCATATTATAAATATTTACTGTGTCATTTTACATGTAGGTACAGTTACACTACAACTGTCACACCTACACCATGTATCACATACACCACGCTACACAACAATTAGTTATCAGTGTAAATGTAGCGAACTTTCACTCAGTTTCACCTGAGTACAGGATTTTCATCGCCGTCACGGAGTTTTTTCCCTTTAGCTTGCCTCTATTAACGTAAATACGAGGTTTTTACGCCATTGGCGATAGTGATTTTCTCCTGTAGCAGGATAGCACACACACCACAGTGTGAATCTTGTGTGACTGAGTTAGAATGTGTACATACATATATATATCCACAAATTTTTTCCCATAAGGAAAAAATTCATTTTGTAGGGGCGTCATGTCACGAATCAAATTCGCGACATTTTCCTTTTGTGAGAAACCACAAACTATTAGTGGAAAACTCACTGTGTATCACTCAGTTAACCATTTCTCTCTCCATTTCGGTGGAATACATTGCAAAACATTTGTCACTGTTTCAAAAGTGACCGATCTAGTGCACGTAATTAAGTGCTCTACTGAGCGATACTGTTGTTTCTTTATTGTTCGCCCCTGCTTGCCTCAACCGTTAGCCACGCCTTTTTCCACTGGCCAGTCCATTACCCATACATCGTGTTTGAATTCAGTCAAGTGTCTGTCGTGACGGAGTGAGGTTCTGTGCTCCAGCAGTGAGAGAGTGAGAGGTCAGCTAGCACCCAGACTCCACTAGACTACAGTTCTCCAGGCTCCCACCCTTCGTTGGTGATACACTACATTCATTGATCAGAATTTCCTTTTCGTTTTCCTAGACTTAAGAGTTTAGTTAAGTGTGCTGTTTCCTCACATGCTGGCCGGCTGTGCCGCATGTTGTTTTTTTCTAGGCGTAAGAATTTAGCTTTTGAGTGAGTGAGTGAGTACGATCTCTTTATTTGAATTCATTTTGAGATGTAACGTTAAATTTATTTCTTTGTAGTCAATAAATTTAACAGTTCTTTTTCTTGAGCTTAATGTAATGTAAACTCGTGTTTCATTTCTCCACAATTAAGCTTATTTCCCTTATAGCTCCTAGCTTGCATAAACGTTTTGCCATTCATAACTGGTACTTAGGCCAGTCTTGTTGTATTAAGCTTAAAATCCGTTGTGCCTTCTAGGAGTTACGCATCAGCAAGAACCTGATATTATTAATAGAATTAGTTATTTATTGTCAGGGGTGAAGTAACTTTCTCCAGACGCTAACAGTACTAATAAATAGCAATTGAGTAATTAGTCTCTGCTGTGTAATGTTGAGAAAGTTTATAAATTCTCGTTCTTAGACAATCGTGCGAAGAAAGCCAGCGTAAAGTAATCATTGCTTGATTTAGGAAGACATTCTTGTTCCTGCTGTTCAGTATTATTGAACATTATCACTTAATATTTGCATTTATTTTAAAAACCCCGTGACAAGGAGGATGCGGAGGAGGAGGAGTAGGAGGTTGAACTAGGAGAAAGACAGAAAGACGAAAGAGAAAGCGAAGAGAGGAAGAAGACAAAATATGAGTGGAAGGAGAGAGAGGAAACAAAGAGAAAAGAAAGAAGAATGCAATGCTCAGAGGGGGAAGGAGATGAGAA
This sequence comes from Coenobita brevimanus, assembly GCF_032717465.1. Classification (NCBI taxonomy): domain Eukaryota; kingdom Metazoa; phylum Arthropoda; class Malacostraca; order Decapoda; family Coenobitidae; genus Coenobita; species Coenobita brevimanus. The sequence continues at coordinate 30,586,778 of NC_137023.1, read as the reverse complement.
GGGAGAATGATATGAGAAGATAATGCTGCAAGAGGGAAAGAAAGGAGAAAAAGGCAAAAGATGGAAGTAAGAATGGGAGATGGTAATGCTGGGAGAGGGAGAGGACGATAAGATAATGCTTGGGGGAGGGGAGAGAAAGAAGGAGAGAAAGTGGAAAGAGAACGGAAGAGCAAGAGGGATATGTAGAGGAGAAGCTAATGCTGGTAGGGAAAAAGGGTCATAGAGGAGGAGGAGGAGAAGAAGAAGGAGAGGCGAATACTAGGATGGATGAAGAAAGCTAAAAGAAGCCAATCCAGGGGAAGAGAAAGAGAGAAGGAGGAGAAGAAATGAGAGGGAAAGAATGCTGGAGAAAGGGGAACAAGCTCTGTAGAGGGAGAAGAAGAAAAAAGTAAGAGGAAGCCAGCACGCCCGCATGCATATTGATAAAGAAAAAAGACTGAAAGAGAGAGAGAGAGAGAGAGAGAGAGAGAGAGAGAGAGGCAGACAGACATCGTAACTCATGGGAGCAGTGATGAAAGAGTGGTAAGGTGATATCGTGAGGGACACAGAACTGTAGGACGCAGAGAGAGAGAGAGAGAGAGAGAGAGAGAGAGCTGCGGTGGGGGGTGGGGGGGAGGCGATGATGGAAGGGACGCGATGTGGACCCGCGAGAGTGGACACACAACCGCAGGAAAGATGGTAAATGATGGAGAAAGTGGGAGGTGACACGAGAGGCAGGAGTCTGATGGTATTAGGAGGTTACATAGCATTTTTTTTGTCTTCCTATTTATCCATTGTAATATTCCACCGTAACTGTCTTAGGCTTCGGAAATATTCAGATGAAATTCAATCCCCAGGCATTAACTGGAATGTTAAAACAGTAATGACAATGTAAGAGTGTATGGATGCAGGATTATCACCCTTAGGATCCTATTCTCACTCTTGGATAAATAAATCGTCTGGCGTCAGTTGAAATCGAATGCCCGAGTTGTTTAGAGTAAGAGAAGATCAATATTCTCTCTAAGTTATAAAATGGTCCAGTGACTTCGCAATAGGTGACTCTAATGTTTTTATTTGGCTACAGAACTGTATCATCAGTGTTGTGTGCTTCGACATCCAGAGAGTAAATTTGAAAGCCCATGGAGAGAAGAGCAGGAGGATCGATAGTACTTTTGCTGTCGATCGTGTTGCCTTCGTCCTGCCGCACCACCCACCACCATCCCATCCCGCCACACCAGCATCTCTGTACCCATCCCGCCGTTTTCTGTCGGTCACATCAAAATTCTAAACGATATCTTCCTTTTGCAAACATCACCTGTCATACAACGCCGGTGTTCACAAGTATACTTTGTTCCACTTTGCCCCTATCACCATTCACGATCGCAGCCCGTCCCGACCCATTTGCTCGATTACTACACCCATTTTTGCTTCCTCCTCCCGCCATGAAGTTTGTAGAAGAAATCTATGACTTACAATTTACCGGCTTAAGTACCGGGCGCACCTTCACAGGATACACTTCACAGGACGTGCTCTGCCTCCCACCATCGTCCCAGCCACTTCCATCCACTCCTATTCACACACTCCAGTCAGGCCTAAAACATCTGATTCTAAGGATCTCACAGTACAGAAAGGCTAATTTTTTGTCACACGCCTTCATAACTGTGAACTGAAGCGCTGTATATTGATATAATGAATCTAAGTAGATCTACATGAAACTGAAAGATACGAACTTTCTAATTCGACCATGACTGGAGCGATCTATGGTGGCACGGCGGAGGTAGGCGGTCAATGAACGTGCTTTACGGACATGGTTTGTAAGAATACTAAAGTGTAAGTGTAGAAATAAAGGGTAGAAAGAAAAGGTGGAAGCGATTCTTGCACATTAATAGTCCCAAGTATACTATCTACCAGTATACCTTTAAATCTCAGCATAGTTCGCTAAGGTAAAATACAAGAGGATATTAACCTGTCTTACAATGAATTACATTAAGAAGCCAGCAGTGTTATGAAGCATCCTGAGTCCACGGGCATACAGTCCAACGGAGAAAGAGAGCCAGGTTAAAAACGTCAGAGTTAAAGGGAAGGGAGGGAAGGATGGAGGGAGGAAGGAAGAGAGAAAGGGAAGGAGGAAGGAAAAGAGGAAGTCAGGAAGGAAGGAGGTTCTCTCACCCACTCACTTACTCACACACTCACATAGTCACGCACACACACACACACACACACACACACACACACACACACACACACACACACACACACACACACACACACACACACACACACACACACACACACACACGGGAGAGAGAGAGAGAGAGAGAGAGAGAGAGAGAAGAGAAAGAGAGAGAGAGAGAGAGAGAGAGAGAGAGAGAGGGGGGGGGGAAATGATGGGGGTGAGAGATGGAGGAAGGAATGGAGGCCTGCTGTGAGTGGGAAAATAGAATGCGGAGACAAAAGCGAGGGAGAGGGGAGAAAATTGGAACCTAATGAGGAAAAGAGAGGCGCAAGACCCTGGTAAGATGAGGGGGTGAGGTGGAGGAGGAGAGAAGATGAAATAAAAGGAAGGGAGAAGGGAAAAGGGCAGAGGAAAGGGAGAGAGAAAGGAGGGAGATGTAAAAAGATGTAGAGAAACAGACAGAAGAAGGGAGGGAGGAGGGGAGAGAGAAAGGAGGGAGGAGGAATGAAGATGAGAGGAAAAGGGTAGAGAAAATGGGGATGGAGGCCAAATGGGGTACAATGGAAATAATAGAGACAAAAGACTGAAGAGGAAGGAGAAGGGTATTATACAATAATGAACACGATACAACGAATCAAAAACTGAATATTTACTGCAGTAAGTATGAATGGCACAACCACTCATTCTGCAGGAAAACTGAGCCACGGATATTAAAATCACTATCAACAACAACAAAAATATCTAAATCACAACTCTACTGCCACTACCACAAATGAAGTGGATAGGATCTAGAAAAGGGGCAAAGGAACAACATTAAAGTACACTTAGAACTAACATTAAAGTATGCAGTACAAGTGGGTCGCACCTCCATTCACTCATCATTCAAGACTTCAGGGTTCACGTTTATTTGGCACAGTCACCAAGAGAGGTGCCACTTTCGTTAAGTTCTCTGATGATGATAATTATAATCATCATCATCATAATAATAACCAACAACAGCAACAAAATGATAATAATAATAATAATAATAATAATAATGGATATCACAGCGCTGAAGATACTAATAGCTATATAATCCCTCACACCGAGGTTTGTCCAGAGCAAAATAAAACCGCCTGGCGATTACAAGGAAAAAAATGATATCGTCGAACTCTGGTGGTTCAATACACTATTAATGTTAGTTGTATGATATGACACACATATTACACGAGAGTATGTGAGGGTGTATTGTGTGTATCGCTGGACGGGGAGGAGTTACTGAGGGACAGACGTGCTTGGAGGTGTCCTTTGCTACATATACCCTTCACTGGATGGCGGCGCTAGCCAACAGATATACAGAAAGACAAATGGATAACATTAATATACTGCTTATATATATATATATATATATATATATATATATATATATATATATATATATATATATATATATATATATATATATATATATATATATATATATATTGCCAGACGCCTCAATCCCGTTTGGGGTGGCCACAAACAAATCGCCTCCAAGTCGCCCTGTCCCCCGCCATTTCACTGCCTTCCTCCCAACTCACACACCCCTCTCTCATATACCTCTCCACCCCATCCCGCCCTCTCATCCTCGGCCTCCCCTCCCTCTTCCCCCTCCACCTCACTCACATACACTCCCTTCGTCAGTTTTTCACCCCCCATCCTCTCCACATGGCCAAACCACCTCAGTGTGTTCCTCATAACGCTTCCTATCACATCCAAATCAACACAACAACGCTCCTTTATATCCTCATTCGTCAGCCTGTCTC
>NC_137023.1:30567839-30580339 GCF_032717465.1 Coenobita brevimanus | reverse complement strand
CCTCTCCTGTTTTTTTTTCCCCTCAGCGTGTACAATATTACAAACAACTCAGTTTCTTGAATTAGACGTGTGCTGAGAACTGGAAAGCCCTAAGGCAAATTTTCTTTTTTTTTTTTCCTGAAAAGAATAATGTTTCCGTGGTCGAGAGCATCTAGGTACAGTTTTGCATATTACAGAGTTTATCCAGTTGGGCTCCAGAACATACATTTCTTTTTCTTAGCAGTCGACTAATACCGAAAACATTTACTTTGTTCACACATGTTTTGATAATGCCCAGAAAAAGGAGGTGGCTTTAAGAGGTACATTACCAGCACTAATAACCTCTGAATCACGTGTAATTTAAGTCTGTGCCAAGAATGATAGTATGTCTGTTCTCTGTATTGTAGAAAAACATAATTTGTTCCAAATTATTATTTGTATCAGTGAAAAAATATATTCCGCTCCTTTTGTCGCTTCCTCATTAGATCACCAGTGAATTATCCTCTTCCTCCCCCCTCCCCCCTCTTTTCCACTCAGATGGCTCTGTATCCATTTCTTCCTCTGACAACTTGTTTGCTTCTCGCTGTAGTCTGAATGATTCCTGTACTACATTTCTATCACTTCCCCCTTCCGATACTTTAAACATTGATCAAATTTTTTCATAGGGGTACTTTCTGCCCACAAATAAACACATTTCTGATACAGCCCTTTTCAGTACTCTCTGAATTGTGTTTCCGTGCTGACACACTAACAGTTCAATAGTTTTACATTTGTCTCTCAGCTTACCCGTTACGAAGACAGCACACCAACACCGGTTCTACGAGTATAACTATCATCCAGTTGCTCCATATCTTTTACATTTCTTAATCCTTGAGGACTGCTCTTGGGATCAAGATTCTGAAACACCTTTCCTCTTGCAATATTTTTTTTCTGAGTTCAAGTATGGGTTCCATTAGGAACTGTCCGCCATCGATCTTACATGACTTGTCGATTCCTAATCCTCGTCTTCTCAGAATTTTCGTGAAACATGTTTTATTGCATTAGAAGTCTTCGAAAGAGTCGGCGCATAGCTTTTATTTCCAAACAGCCCTTCTGATATAGGAGTACATCTGTTTGTGTGTCTTTATTTCAGGTTCTCTCTCTAATTGTTCTACAGTTGCAGTTGTAGACTGTCTTTAGTAATTCGTCGAAAGCTGTCAGTAGTGGTTTTCTCTACTCTTATTTTACAGTTACTTTCAAAGGCTTATTGTAGCCGTATCCACGATTCTCACAGTGTTCATCACAACAGTCACCATAGTAAACATGAACTGCGTTTGAGGCATACGAATTCTGATTATTTTGTACAACAATAAAGCCAAAGAAATTGTTTTTTTAATAGCTTAAAATTCATTTCCATCTTCTATCAGCTCTTTTCAGTGTTCCATATGTTATCCTCTTACCTTCAACGGCACACGCCTGGATTCATTAGCCGTCTTTTAATTTTTCGTGATCTATGAAAACTTACATTACGATACGTCTCTTGCATAATCAGCTTCACAAAGTTTTGGTGTACTGAATCAACTGTTTGCTTTCTACAACCCTATTCAGCTACTGACTTGAATTATTCACTCCTTGCAGAGTACAGCTCTAATGTGCAGACACAGTGACCACGTACCGCGCTTTTGAACACGTTCATCACTTTAAAAAATCTGAACATCTCCCGTCCTCTCGCTGACTCCATTCCGCTTCTCTCTCTCTCTCTCTCTCTCTCTCTCTCTCTCTCTCTCTCTCTCTCTCTCTCTCTCTCTCTCTCTCTCTCTCTCCTGTCATTACTACTATTTTTAGTCCTCTTATGACCTGTCTTCTTAACAAAAAAAAATTATGTGAGTGACTGCGGCCAGTTCCTGCAGTCCACTACGTTCACGACCAGATATGCCAGCAGCAGCTGCAGGAAGAACGCAGCTCCCGTCTAATATACCTACTCTCAACTTTTTCTGTTCATCTCCAATACAAGAGTTAGCAGGGAGGCTCAGTGTTTCAAGTACACAATTTTTTTCTTCTGATGCTGTCCTCCCCAGTTTGTCGTGGTCACAGTCTATGGCATCCAGCCTCTTAACGCCTCCAGTATGATTTCTCCTTTTATTTTTGGCGTCTCCAGAAGAAATTATTCAGCTTAGAACAGATTTCGAACCAGATGGTTTGTATTTTTCATCTTCATTTACCTATTCATTGATTGTGGGCTCTACTTAGTGTAGTATAATAGTCTGCAAACGGTGAGGAGAAAAATGAAATGTCCTCATGCTGAATGGGTTTCTCGCAGACTGTTCAGGTATCTCTAAATCAACGGGTCCGGATGATGGCTCCACACTGTATTCGAGACCTACTGTATTTGTTCAGTTTCTGCCAAACACTTTTCACTTTTGTCTCATTTTTTTATATTTTCACCATTTCATTTCAAACTAGGCACAACTATTTCTTAGGCAGGTACCCTAAACAACTTTTTTAATACATATTTTTTTTTTCTGTTGGGCTTATTAAATGATTTTATGGATCAAATGTCAAACCATACGAGTACACAAATTTTGGGATGGCATGTTCTTGTATCCTTATTAATCATTATGGTGGCCTGCAGAGAAGTATGTCAGTGTTCTGTACTTGTGTGGAGACCATCCTACACCTCTTTGGGAATTATGATAACCTGTCATTCTGAATTTCTGATGATCAGCATTCTTTGCATGGGACATATTTTGCTAGCTCTCATTTTTTTTATTCTTTATAATTTGCATAAAGAATTGACAAACCGCAAGGTTGCGATTTTCATGTCTTGAATTGTTGGCTAAGTGCTTTAATATACATTCTGCAGACTTAATTACCCTCTGCTTCATAACAATGATGATGATGACAATAATGATAATAATAATAATAATAATAATAATAATAATAACAACAACAATGGACCGTAGACGCCTGTCTATTGTAAAAACGAATAACAAAAATAATAATCTTTAGCTGTACCTCAGTACTCTCGTTCAGCTAATTTGCCTTCCAGACTGTGAACGCCTCAATTCCTGGGTAGTACCACATCAACACAATATATTTCATTAAGCGCATTATTGACTAATGAAAAAGTTAAAGAACGTTGTGGGGTGGATGTGGATGTGATTGAGAAAATTGGGAGACATACACTGAGGTGCTTTGGACATGTGGAGGGAATGGAGAATGAAAGACTGACTAAGAGTGTGTATGTAGGTGAAGTGGAGGGAGGGAGAGGGAGGGAGAGACCGTGGATGAGGTGGAGGGATGGAGGTGTGAGGTATATGAGGAAGGGGGGAGTGAGTTGGGGAGAGGGTAGTCAAATGGTAGGTGACAGAGCGACGTGGAGGCTTTTTGTCTGCGGCCATCGTTTGCGGGATTAGAGTGTCGGGCTATAGATAGATAGATATTGTAGATAGCATTATTGTTCCACCAGATTATTTTATATAAGTTACGAGAGTCCAATAGTTACGAAGGGGTTGATTTTTGGATTACTTAACGCTACTATCTGAAATCTTTTCTATGGTAAATAACTTCGCCTTGTAGAATCACACACACACACACACACACACACACACACACACACACACACACACACACACACACACACACAGACTCATAGCTGAAAAGGGAAACAATTGATCTCCTTCTTTGGAGTGATATAACTATTATCTTTGGCTAAATCCAGACAACGAAAATTCAACCTAGTAAAACCATGAACCTGGCTGCGATTCCCGGACCAGTTAGACTTTTGGACAAGGCTTGTTTCGCCCTTGCCCTTGTTCACCCGGAAGTACAGTTCCTGGATATAAGCAGATTCTTGCCATACTAACCCTTATTCTCTTAGACATGTTACTGTGGCTTACTCAGGACATTTTTATTTTTTTTTCACACGAAAGAAGAAAAGACGAACAAGAAGCCTCGGACAAGGACTGACCAAAAGATGACGACCAAGGACCGGACAAAGGACATGGTACGGATAGCGACGTGGAATGTAAGGGGTGCGAATGATGAGGTGAAAGAGAGAGAGATTGTCCAGGTGCTTGAGGGTGCGAAAGTGGATGTATGTGGAGTAACTGAAACTAAATGGAGAGGAGAGAGTGTGAGAGAATGGGAGTATGGATGGGGTATATGTGCAGGAGTAGAGAATGAGAGGGCAAAAGAAGGAGTGTGTATTGTTGTGAGTAAAAGATGGAAGAAGAAAATAAAAGAGTATGGATCAGTTGGCTCAAGGATTGTGTGGGTAAGATTGAAAGTTGGAATACAAATGTGGGCGATTGTGTGCGTGTATGCGCCAATGCAAGATCGTGCAAGCAGAGTGAGAGAAGAGTTCTGGACAAATGTGGAAGTGTGCATAGAAAAGTTTGGAAGGAATGAGAGAGTGTTTTTTATTGGTGTTATGAATGGTAAAGCAGGGAATGTGAAGGTGGATGGAGTAGTTGGTGAGTGGGGTGTGCCTGAAGAGATGGATGAGAATGGCAGTGCATTAATGGACGTTCGTGCCGGGAGGGGGTTGGTGATAGCCAATACCCTCTTCAGGCACAAAATGATCCACAGGTATACATGGTGAGTGATGAGAAGGGTGGGTGGTGAACTGAATGAAAGGAAGGCAATGATTGATTATGTGTGTGTGGATGAAAGGATGCGAAGATGTGTAATGGATGCAAGAGCGTATAGAGGTTGGGGGAGTGGACTTTCTGACCACTACTTGGTGGTGGCCAGAATCAAGACCCAAGTAAGATGGAGAAATAGAAGAAGGGAAGGACGGGAAGAAGGAATAGTTGCAAGGAGAGTGGAAAGTTACATGAGGATGAGAAAAAGGCAGATTATAAGAGAGAAGTGGAGGAACATATGGGTAAATATGAATTGGAGCAGATGGGGGACGTGGAAGGTGTGTGCAAGAGATTCCCAGAAGAAATCTGTGCAGCATGTGATGAGTTGTGTGGGGTGAAGAGAAGACTGAAGGGGGTGCAAGGAACAGCATGGTGGAATGAAGAGGTGAGACAGGCTGTGGCACAAAAGAAGAAAGCATACAATGAATGGATGAGAAAAAGGGGCGTGGAAGAAGTTGAGAAGTGGAAGAGAGAGTTATATGTAGAAAGGAAAACAGAGGTGAAAAGATTATTAAGAGAGAGTAAGAAGAGAGTGAGTGAGGAATTTGGAAGGAATTTGAGTGTAAAGTGGAGGGACTGTAAGAAAATGTTCTGGAAAGAGGTGAAGAGAGTAAGACAGGGTGGAAGTGAAGTTTGTAGGAGAGTGAAAGATAAAAATGGTAGATTACTAGTGGAGAAGGGAGAAAAAGTGAGCAAATGGTGAGAACACTTTAAGGAATTGTTGAACATAGAGAATGGAAGCAATCGAGTATAAGTGGCTGGGGAATGGCTGGAAGGAGGAGGGAGGTGAGAAATAAGGAATAAATCAGTAGGATGGAAGTTGTGGAAGCAATGAAAAAAGTCAAATTTGGGAAAGCCCCAGAAATTGATGGAGTGTATGGTGAAATGCTGAAGCATGGGGAAGAGATAGTTGTAGAATGGATGTGGAAGATGTGCAGATTGGCCTGGGAGGAAGGTAGAGTCCCGGAGGATTGGAAGTTATGTATAATTATTCCCTTGTACAAAGGAAAAGGGGGAAAAGAAGTGTGTGGTAATCATAGGGGCATTTGTCTTAGTGTAATAGGAAAGTGTATGGTAGAATACTTATTGACAGAGTTAGAGAAATAACAGAGGAATTAGTTGGAGAAGAACAGGGAGGCTTTAGGAATGGAAGAGGTTGTGTAGATCAGATATTCATTCTTAGATCTTTAGTGGAAAAGTTTATAGAGAAGGGAAAGAAGTTGTATGTGGCCTTCATGGATTTGGAGAAAGCATATGACAGGGTGGATAGACAAGGACTGTGGAAAGTATTAAGAATATATGGAGTAGATGGGAAGTTGTTGAATGCTGTGAAGAGTATGTATGAAGGTGGTATGGCTGCAGTGCGAGTGGATGGTGAACTGAGTGAATTTTTCTCTTTGAAGGTTGGGTTGAAACAGGGATGTGTCATGTCTCCATGGTTGTTCAATCTGTAAATAGATGGGGTAATAAAAGAGGTACAAGGTAGGGCAGTGGATGTTGGAGTGGTCCTAGTGAGAGAGGGTAGTGTTTGAAAACTCCCTGTACTGTTGTTTGCAGATGATATTGTATTGTTAAGTGAAGATGAAGGGGAGCTACAAGTCTTGGTGGATGAGTCTTGGAGAGTATGTAAGAAACGGAATGTAAAGGTGAATGTAGGGAAGAGTAAAGTGGTGGTCTTTGAGAGAGGTGAAGTCAGTGAATGTACAGTGAGGTTGGATGGTGAGGAAATGGATAATGTGAGCACGTTTAAGTACTTGGGGAGTGTGATAAGTAAGGATGGAAGTTTGGAGGGTGAAGTGCTTGAAAGGGTACAAGAAGGAAGAAAGGTTGCTGGATCCTTGAGAGCAGTGATAAGAAACACGGAAGTGAGCATGGAAGTGAAAAAGTTACTACATGATAGTATTGTGATACCAACTCAAACGTGTGGAAGTGAAGCTTGGACGTTGTGGAAGGACACAAGTCAAGAGTGAGAGCAGTGGAAATGAGTTATTTAAGAGAAGCTTTTGGAGCCACATGGAGAGACAAGCTGACAAATGTGGATAGAAAGGAGCGTTGTGGTGTGGATGTGGATGTGATAGGAAGCGTTAGGAGGAACACACTGAGGTGGTTTTGCCGTGAGAAGAGGATGAAGGGTGAGAGACTGATAAGGAGGGTGTCTGTGAGTGAGGTGGAGAGGGGGAAAGGGAGGGGGAGGCCGAGGATGAGATGGAGGGATGGAGTGGAGAGGTATATGAGAGAGGGGGGTTTGAGTTGGGAGCAGGGCAGTGAAATGGCGGGGGGCAGGGCGACGTGGAGGCGATTTCCTTGTGGCCACCCCGTACGGGATTAAGGCGTCTGGCATTAGATAGATAGACAGACGAAAGAAACCTTATGTATTAAGTGAGTGAAATCCTTCAGTCCGATGACTCATTTTGTGCTTTATTCCTGCTGCTTTAACAAGATTTATTTAAGATAGGAAGGGTCTCTGCGAAGGGGTTATTGAAAGCTCTATATAACCCTTTAGTCCAAAGGCTGTCTCCCTAGCTGAGTGAAATCGTCTGGTGGACGAAAATATGCAATAAGGATTAGATTACTAGAATGAAAAGTGTAGAAATTGTAACGTCATTACCTTCGAAGAAAGCTTAGACGTTAACGCGGAAGGGCACCAGGAAGTATTTTTAGATATTAATTTTGGAAAATATTTGAAATATTAGAGGGAAGATGCAAACTCAAACTGACACATTCGAACCCATGTCAGTAGTCTTTCCCCCCTCCCAGGGTTTGTTTAAGAGTGCACTGATATCTCTTGCAGGAGCCAGAGCATAGCGTAAACATATCAGAGAAGTGTCAGATCATATCTCATTCCAGGCCTCTGTACACCCACCACCCTCTGGGGCTCGAATGATATGGAAACTAACACAGTCTTCACAAATATGTTAACCGTCTCTCCTTTATTGAACATTTTAATGCATTCACTCCGATGACGTCTTTTGTGATGTAGTCTTGCCGCCATCAGACTTTAGTTTAGCTTATGTGAGCCTCCCTTGAAATGAGGGAAATTAATGTAGCACTAATAATAGTAACTGTAATAGTAGTTGTAACCACAGGTTAATTTGAATGTGAACTCATTGGACTGTAGGCTGAAACTGCATCCATCCTGCAGTCCACCATCCTCCTTTCAGAGGATAAGGAGGGAGTTGAGGGACGTTTGCATAACCAGGCAACAGTGATGTCAGTGCTATTAGGCGAAGACTCTCATTTCCAGTACCGAAAGAAATTATTTAAACCTGTCCAGTTCGAAACCTTTGTTATGGGCAAATGAGATCGTTTGAGGATGGAGTGAATGGAATGATAAATTTCACTTCGAATATCAGCTGGAGGAAGTTGTAGTAGCCAAGAGGTTGGAAACTATCTCGGTTATCCTTTAGAATGCTCGAATTTTCCTTATATATACACGACTCTGTAATTTACCTGAATTTGATACCAAAGCGAGTCAGTGGCAGCAAAAATGTACAGCTGATACCGCAGACATTACTAATAAGCCTGCACTTACATCACAGAGATGACTATGCAGTATAATATCATAGTGCTGCGGCTGTGCTTCTGCATGTTAAGTGTGGTAAAGGGCTTCCCTTTTTTTATTTTTACTTTTTATTTTTTTTTTACAGCTAGGATCTAAAACTTTTCCTCCTACTGTAATGCGTCTACTTCATACTTAGTGCACATCAGTTACTTCCTTCGCAAACGTCGAATAATAATAAGACTAAACTTTGAACAGAAAAGCATACCTAGCCCCTCCTAGCTTCCCACGTAAGGAAAGTGTAACATTAGGCAAACTGTTGTCCCAACTGTACATAAACAGTTAAGAGAATCATGGCAGTGACACACATCCCGTCCGATTAACATTAGGATGTGACTGACTTAATGACTGGGTCGATTCAAAAGAAATTCCTTCATATAGAGGTCAGAAGATTTATTCAGTTGGTGTCCCAGTCAGCCGTATTATCTGGCTCATATTCGCGTAGTTAGTTACCATTTACCTGTAATCTGTCACCCCATTCTGTGCGAACTGCCGTCGCTATCTAATCCATGATTTTCCAAATATCTCACGTCCTACTTATTCCTTTAGCCAGTACTCCCTGTATCCAGATCCATACTCCATAACCTCTCTCTCTCTCTCTCTCTCTCTCTCTCTCTCTCTCTCTCTCTCTCTCTCTCTATCTATCTATCTATCTATCTATCTATCTATCTCTATCTGTGTGTGTGTGTGTGTGTGTGTGTGTGTGTGTGTGTGTGTGTGTGTGTGTGTGTGTGTGCTTTATATGCTCGAACCTCTTAATAAAATCCTTCTATATGGCTGATACTACGCTAACCCACAAACACATTCCCCTCGGATTCATTCACATACCCGTCAGACACTCATGTCACTCCAAGGCCACTTTTGACGAAACCCGTATCAGCAGGTCTCATTCTTCAACTTGCATCAGCCACCATTGTATGCCATTCTCTACAATACGCCTGTACCGTAACCGTATTCCGTTTATGGTACTGTCATATTTTTTGGAATGCTGAACTGTCACAAAGGACTGTATTGACCCATCCATCATCCAGTCTTTTTTTTTTTTCCACCAGGAGCGTAAGAGCCTGGGCTAGGCTACTCGACCCTAACATATTAGGCGAGAGTGACCAGCTGTACTTACTTCTGAGTGGCATTATATGAGTCACTAGCTCCTACCCACCCTCAAATATAAACCCTTAAAGATTCAGTTCGGTTGGAGTGCCTTAGTCCACTAAAACACCAGGCCTCATTTGATTACATATTACCACTCAATGCAAAAACTGATTTCCCGGTTTACATAAAGCCATTTGGCTTGTCTTTCAGTGTAACCTGCCAGAGGCAGCTCAACACCCCAGTGAGTGAATCGTAGAGTCACCCATATCCCCAGAGGATTAATGTTAGAATAAGGTACTAGTCACATAGAACTGCCAACATGAGGACGTAGAGGAGTAGTATTGCCTATTTTGCCAATCATTTAAGGGGAATAATTTGGGGGAGGGAAATCTGCATCTGAATATAGTTTTTTCTTTATACACACTTTTCGAATTGTTGCTGCTGCTCTCAGTGCCATTACCACTCCCCTCCCTTGGTGCATCCTTTCCTTTATTTCATCCTCCATACTGCCATTATATTTTAACGGTATGGCTTAATACGTGAACATTATGATAGTTTCCCCCACTGAATCACTTAGATTCGTACCACTTATTCTTTCATGCCTCTGTTGAACATCACCATTTTGTTTTTGGATACAGTGACTCTTAAAATTATTTTAAATTATAAAACCACTATCAAGTTCTTCTATCAAAGCCGCTACTTTTACTCAATATTTGGCATTAGCACCGAGCTTTTCGCTGAGAAAAGCGAAGAAATTTCCAACACACGTCCTCTAATCCCAGCCACTCCTCTACCGTGTGGTTTCGCTTTCTCCACTGACGCTACTGCATTCACGAACTCGATGATTACTGATTCAGCCCAGTATATAACATCTACTGTACCTCAACAAACCTTTCACTCTCAAGGCTGCCTTGGTTGCATCATTCATACAGGGTATAACCAAGTACTCCACCTCCCATCCATATGCTGCATGTACTATTGGCAACAAAATTCCTGCTCATCTCTTCGTGGAGTTTAAAAATTAGTATGCTGAATCGACAGCAAGTGATATTGATCACGCCGATGGTACAATTCGTGCCACATGATCTGCCGACTTACTTTCTCTCTAATCCCTTCCCCCGGTCAATAAATGCTACAGATAACTTTCTACCCACTTTTAAAATAAGTTTTGTCAGTCACGTCAGAACAATGATCTGCTTATCACAAATTCTTCTTTTCCTAACGCAACCCAGTTCCCTACATGCTAACTCCTCCATTATTAACAGTACCCTCTCAGTCACCACACCACATCCCTCCTAGTTCTTCGCTTCACGTTCTTGGATGCATGTTAACCTTTTCATGACAGCGACAACTCTAATATTTCTTTCTAATTAATAACGGACTATTTCAGTTGAGTGAGTCATAGGAGTCTAAGTGTTAATGCTGTTACCATCAGCTCTCACTGTCGGAACAAGTCTGGTATTTAATTCCAGTTAATGTCATACAATAAATATATTTTACCTGCAAGCACAGGAGGCTGAGTGTTCATCGCAGAAATAATTATCATCTCTCACAGTATTATCAGTTATGTGTTTAGAGCAACAGTCCTCCATTTTATTATTGTTACTGTTCATCATCATCAGTCATCATCATCATCATCATCATCATCAATCAACATCATCATCATCATCAATCATCATCATCACCATCATCAAACACCATCATCAATCACCAGTCTTCATCATCATCAATCACCAGTCTTCATCATCATTAATCATTATCATCAGTCATCATCATCATCATCATCATCAATCACCAGCATCAATCATCAGTCATCATCATCATCATCATCATCATCATCATCATCATCATCATCAGTCATCAGTCATCAGTCATCATCCATCATCATCATCATCATCATTATTATTATTATTATTATTATTATTATTTGTGACATCATCATTATTATTATTATTATTATTATTATTATTATTTGTGACCACCAACTTTCTTCGGTGAGCGTTCTGACTTCAGTCACGAAAAGAATGACTTGCAAAGAAACTCATTTGTGTCCCTCTTCCATCATAATACACCCTCACGTGCAAAGAAAATGCAAGGTTTTACTCAATTTTATTCTCTGCACGCATATATGTATTTGCGTGTGTGTGTGTGTGTGTGTGTGTGTGTGTGTGTGTGTGTGTGTGTGTGTGTGTGAAAACACAGATTTGATCCGATTTTGACAAAACTTTGTGGAAGTACTGAGAGTTGGTCAAAGGGTGTACCCATAGGTCAAATGTCAAGAGTGCATGGCAAGATCAACTCAAACTCCCCCCCCCCATTTTTTTTTTATTTGAACCAAACTTGGTGAACAGTTTGATGGCAAAGTAAGAATGAAAGTATTCGATTACAGTAACATTCAGTCGACGGTCGAGGTCACAGGGCAAGGGCAAGGGTCAAAGTCATATGGCAACGTCAGCGTAAAAATTATTTATCCGGTTAGAAAAATGGTAAACGGGCTGAGGGTAAGACAAGGACGAACGGATCTTAGTTTGCAAACAGCTAGTGATGAAGGTCAGGATCGAGAATGGAGGTGAAGGTCACAAATCAAGGTCAGTATAAACGATGGGATTTGATTTAAGTACACTTCGACAGTGGTCAAGGTCACAGGTCAAGACCAAAAGTCGAGGTCATTTGGTAGGTTAGCTCAGAAAGATTTGACCCAATTTAGACTAAACTTGAAGGAAGTGTTTAAGGTAAAGCAAGGAAGAAGTAACTCGATTTTCAGAACACTCGGTCAAAGGTTATGGTCACAGGCAAAAGCATAGATTTTGACCAGTACTTGTTCTATGTGAAGTCGAAAAAACAAATTTTTAATCTGGTTTAGACCAAACTTGATAGAGGGGTCGAGGGTCAGGCAAGAGGTTAACTATTTATGGAAATAATTGGTCAAAGATCAGGGTCACAAGGCGGGGTCAGTTTAATCAGTTTGTATTATTACACCCAATCTTGTCGAAGGGTTGAGGACAAGGCAAACATGAAGGGAATTGTTTTTGTTGTTTTTTTAAATCCGTCATAGGCTGGGGTCATTGGACAAAAAGTCAGTTGTCAGACAATTTTATCAGACTTTTATTTTATTTCTGATTCAAACTAAATTTGTGGAAGTGCTGAAGGTCAGCCAACGACGAAGACTTTGATTTTTAGAATAACAGCTCCAAGGCTAAAGTTACAATGCAAGTTCAATTCTAACAGCATTTGTCTTATTTGGA
>NC_137023.1:30537839-30565339 GCF_032717465.1 Coenobita brevimanus | reverse complement strand
CAACAACACAGTTTCATCTGCAAACAACAGTACAGGGAGTTTCCAAACACTATCCTCTCTCACTAGGGCCACTCCAACATCCACTACCCTACCTTGTACCTCTTTTATTACCCCATCCATGTACAGATTGAACAACCATGGAGACATGACACATCCCTGTTTCAACCCAACTTTCAAAGAGAAAAATTCACTTAGTTCACCATCCACACGCACTGCAGCCTTTGCACCATCGTACATACTCTTCACAGCATGAATCGGTAGAGAGGCGGCTTGCGGTCCTAATGGACCCAGGATCGAATCCCGGCTGGGGCAGGGAACAGTTTAAGGATTTGAATTTCCTAAAAGCAGACTTTCCTGATCTACCAGATGACCCGCCGACATGTCGTAAAAATACCCCCGCTAATACCAATACACCAGTCCTGTATGAGACAGCCCTAGCATGTATTCAATATGGACGGCGGGTGTTAGCGCCGAAGTGGTGACATGTGGAGGTGTAGGAGGACTACTGGGCCTTGGGATAGGCAACTGCCCCCAAGAAATAGGCCCTGAGCCTTTGCCCAGAGTCGGACACAAAAAAAAAAAAAAAAAAAAAAAAAAAAAAAATATATTCTTAACACTTTCCACAATCCTTGTCTATCCACCCTGTCATATGCTTTCTCCAAATCCATGAAAGCCGCATACAACTTCTTTCCCTTCTCTAGAAACTTTTCCACTAAAGATCTATATATATATATATATATATATATCATATATGTGTGTGTGTGTGTGTGTGTGTTTGTGTGTGTGTGTGTGTGTAAATAGATAGATAAATAGACAGATATAGATTCAGATATGATTATATACATATGAATGTTTGTATGTTTGTTTGTATGGAGTTCATTAACTCATTCGCTTCTAGTATTTTCTCTCCTAAACTAAATAATATAATATAAGGAACAGTGAAATAGGAAATTTATCGCGGGCTACTTTTTTTTTATGGAATATAAACGAACTGCACCTTATAATGGCTTAAATGAACAAAAGATTTGTCTTTATTTGCTTGTATAAAAAGAATAATTGTATGAGCCACTAATAACATCACGTTTTATGATTTCATGTGCAGGTGAAAAAAAAAATTATACATGCTTGTATACAGTAAGCTGTGATAAAATTTTGCGACTAGCATACTCGTGCTTAGTTCTCTTAACAGATTCATTCTGTGGTAAATCAACGCCTTAATGGTATTATGGCACAGCACTCTTCATTTACTGCGCAAAATTTTGAAGAAAAAAAGAGTAAATTTTTCTCTCTCTCTTCCAAAATCGTTAGCTTTGTGAGGAATCAGGCTGAAGTAGCTTGCAAACTCTAACCATCCAGTGGTATTGTTTAACATCCTCGGCATCAAAACCTTTCTTTACTGATATTTTGCCATCTTTTCCTAATCTATCATACAACTTCTACCTTGCTACCCACTGTCTTCCAACCGGTTGTCACTCATTGTCAAATAATATATTTTTGTACGTAAATTTGTTTGTATGGTAGATGAGTGCGCTCACCAACCACTTCCACGATAAATACTATATTCGGGGAGTCTGAAATTCTACACCAAGAGACAGGGCAAGTGGCTTTCGGTAATCCAGGAAACCATTTACCGTTATGCGGCAACCAGACAACCAACATAAATGGAGTTAGTTAAGGCGCTTCAAACTCATGTGAATCATAAGGATTTTAGTCTAAGGGTTTGCTAGCCTTTTTCACATAATGGCATTTGGTGGAAGCACTTTGCTACTCGTCGAAAATGTCTCTACTCGGTAGTCTGGACGCGGACCTCTACGTTGTTGACTGGGCAGCGTGTTACTGGATGATAATGGATGGATTAGTGTTTCTGGATGTATCTGTTAACGTTGTCTGCATATCCTGAACAGTTCCACTTTCACTTTGCTCATTTTTAACACTTCCCATTAATGCCACAGTAGTGTTTCATATCCATACTGCAAAGTAGGTGTGATTATACCCTCATTCAGTCCCTTTGCAGCATCTCATCTATGTTTTCTCTCCCTAAAAGATAATAATATAATAATAATAATAATAATAATAATAATAATAAAAAGGAATAGTTCCACAGCACCAGAACATTTTCTCCTCTATCCACTCTATTGTCCACTTCACAATATATTTGATAAAAAAAACTATTAGAGCAATTTCCGCCCTAATTAATCTCACATCAAAGGCGACGGATATGTTTCTTATTCCTAGCCTAGATTCGCAGCCCTGCTTTCATGATGATGAACTATGTCGGATGTTTGGAATATTTTTCACCTCATCTATTCATAAGTATTGTTATTAAATGTAAACTGGATTGAAAGTAGGTATAATATTACTTGGATATCAGTATCTGTATTCACAGTATTGTTTAAAATATAATCGGATACCTCCTGCATGATATATTTTTGATTGCATGTACTGGCACCTGCATTGTCCATCATTGCTACTGGTTACTTATTTTTTTTTTACTGTTTAAAGAATCTCGGTATCCAGTTGTGGAAATATTGGCTTGATTCGGAGTTTGCTTCTTTTCCAGGTATCGTTCTTCCGTTATCATTCTTCCAATTATTTCACAACTTCTGTATATTCGGATCAGTTTCTAAACATTCTTCTCTCGGCGATTTACTCTTATTTTTATTTATTTTTTGTTGTCTCTTTTTGTTTGCTTCTATTTCCATTATTCGTATGTACCAGCTGACATGCTTCTCATTCTTAGTATATTCTCTTCTTTGTAAAGACACCCACCATAGTTGTTTCTCCCTTCTTATCTACCCTCCTTTCCATACACCCATATCCATTACACTGTCCTCTCCTGCCACCTGACAGTATTACAGCACAATCACACCCTACGAGTATCATTCCCAGTTTAGCACTCTGTGTAGGCTATATACCGTTATTTACTTTTCTTTCATATTATGTTTAGGTTGCTTTGTCACCTCTTTAATCCACAATCACTCCAGAGTTTCACCTAGAAAATAATCTGATTATTTTTTCTTACATTCGTCTTTCAGTTTCACTTTATACATTGCCATGGATGGATGGTCTTCCAGCAAGTCCTCTCACTCTCCCTGTACGCTGAATAAAGTCGTTTGGTTGTTCTGTAATTATGTGATAAGGTTGTTTCAACTATGAAATGCTAAATGTTATCAGGAATAACACTCTCAGGTTCGTATGACTCACTCTCTACTGAATAAAGCAGCCAAGCGTTGGCTGGATAATAACACAAGGGAAAACTCGATCATGAGAGCGTTAAGAGACATACCATACCAACTTAGGCAAAGTATCTTCGTGCTAGCAAACAGGCAAGTACATTGGTCTATGACATTTAGTTCTCACATGGCAGTGCCTATGCAGTGTAGCCTATATAAAATTACTGACATCCACACTTGTAAGTGTGGAACGAATTCCAGTGAACAAGGCGTTCGGGTTAATATAGTTTTCCACCGATGTTTTTAGATCCGTACTAGCTGTAATAGTTTCCGTGATGCCTTAATTTCGGAGTTAACATTGGCAGTTTTATGGCTTCTTTACAATGTGGAGGCAAATTTTTAGATAATTCACTTACGTAACACCAGTTACACTTTCCTATTCTTTCCAGCAATGACTTTAGGTTCGCTGTGGCTTCAGTAATTTCCGAGACAACTCAGTTTTGCTGTTGTGCTTCATCATCCTATTTAATAACTGATGGTGGTCTCGCTAGTTTTGGTCACTGCAACACTGACCAGTATCTCATTTTGATTTGAAGAATTAGTTACCCTTTTCACCATATGGTTTTCTAACATACACCTTTCATCAGGTATTAGTTATTATGTTCGCCTCGTATATCAAATTTCCAGTCGCATCACTAATTGGATTTTGTTAATATTTCTGATCACATTAACCATCAAAAACAGTTAACATATATGTGATTTACGCCAAGTCAAGCGATTTGGTGGATTCGGGAATCTGCTGTTTTCATCATAATCCATATATTATAAAAAGACATATACTACTCGTGTAAGAATTTTCATTTTAATGACCATTATTATAGTCGTCTACAGCTTATTACTATTTCCCGTTGTGTAAGTCTGGAGGACAGAATGCAGAAACGTAAAAAGGAAAACAGCAAGAGCAGAATTGCCATCAATGATATGAGGCATTCTCCGAGTCATGTTAAACTTTGTAATTTCATCGATACAAGTAAACAATAGATATAATAAAACTTGAGCAAACACACACGAAGACACCATTCCCTTCCTACATTCATTTACGGTCCAACACCTTCCTTACAGGTTCTATGTACAGTATTCACACGTGACTCTGGCACATGCCATACTTTAAGATGTTGACAAGCATCTCAACATCTTTGTCACTGATTGCCTATGTACTTAAATGACCTATTAGTATGTTAAGTAAGAGACCGAATTGTATCGTACAACAGTAGTTTTATCAATCAATTTTTTATCCAATTTTTACCAAACTTTGTGAAGAGATTGGGGATCAGACAAAAGTCAAGCTATATATATATATATGTATATATATATACAGTATATATATATATATATATATATATATATATATATATATGTATATATATATACAGTATATATATATATGTATAATCATTCGAGCGAGCGAAGCAATTAAGATTTATAATTGGCTGCGTTTCACTCATGTATTTTACCCAACACAAACTGTGTTATTTTAGAGACTATTGAAGGTACAGTGGTTCTACACACATTACTGGGAAGCTAGTGAGGTGTTACTTCAGTGAATTTTCTTAAAAATCGCCAGTATGTTGTTGAAAAAAGCCAGGTTCCACACTGAGCGCCAAAGTGCACCGAAATTTGTACCATGGACTATTAAAGCTTCAGCTGATCTAGGCACATAACTCTAAAGTTTATGAAGAAAAAAAAAACATATTTCTAAAAATTTGCCACCATTCTGCTGAAAAAGCCCCCCCAAAAAAAGTAAATTCAGCACTAAAGCTATATTGTTAACTAGTAGAGCTGTAGCGGTCCTACACACAGCATTAGAAAGCTAATGGAAAATTAATGTGTTATTTAAGTGGCATTTCTATTATTCGTTCCCAATTATTGAAAATAGCCAAGTACTTTTAAAAATGTGCACAAAAACTGGGTTCTCTCTGTGGTTATTAAAGCTACAACGTACTTAACCACATCGTTGGAAAGGTTTTGGAAGTGTAATCGGTGATACTAAAGTGACTTTTCTGTTTTCACCAAAATACCACTAAAAAAGAGCCAAAACACACAAAGCTGAGCACAAACATAGAATCACGTCTGTATCTCGCTTTGCTCTGGCAAGAGTCCAAAAATGATTGTAGGAGAATGCAGATTCTGAAATAAAGTGACCAGTTTCAAAGTGTGTATTTATAACAGACAAGGGGGGGTTGGCACATCTATTCGTTTTCTCTTAGCTAAAATAAGAACAGCTCTGCATTTTCGGGTGTGGACACTTCAAATTCATAGTTCAAAGTTTTACACAAAATGGTAAGGTTTTACTTAAATAGTTTTTTAACCGATTTAGAAGACATTTAGTGGAAGTGTTAAGGGCAGGGCAAGGAAGAACGAGTCAATTTTGAGAGAAATCTGACTCAGGCCAAGGCTGCATGGCAAACTCAAGTTCCGGCCCATGTGAGCTTGTGTATGAACAGAAGAGAAAAAAGAAGTTTAATCACATTTGGAACAAATTTGGTGAAAATTTTGATGATCAGCAAAGGGGATGACCAATTTTATCGCGAATACAGAACGAAGGTCAAGATCACATGGTAACGTCAACTAAATAGTTTTTTTTCCGATTTAGATCAAGCTTGGTGAAAGGAAGGAAGGAAGGAATAATGGAGAACTAGCACCAAGCCATAATATGGCTCTATGGCAGTAAAGTAGAAGGGAGCGGGGTAAATAGTTACATTAAATGTATGATATGAAGTGCAGTAAGAAAAGTCATAAGACTGGAAACAGAAACAGTGGGAGAGTCACCTAGGAAATCAGTAATATGTGGGGACCAAAGTAGTGAGGAAAGGAATGGGAATGCTGCAAGACTTGTTGGAATGTAGATGGGCAATCAAGATAAAGATGACAGATAGTCATAAGACAGTTACAGTGTGAGTAGGTGGGCTGAGGATCATGGCATATCAAATGACGATGAGTTAGGCGGGTATGACCCAAGCGATGACAAGCCAGGATTGTTTCCCAACGACGATTGTTGTAGGCTGATGTGTGCCAGGGAAGAACAGGGTTTAACAATATGAATTTTTTTGAGAACCTGTTGGTCCGTCCACGAGGATTGCCAACGGTCACTGTAGAGGCGGGTTAGTAGAGGGAAACAATCAAAGGCCGGAATGGGGTGGAGGGAGGACCTAGAGGAGAAAGCAGCAGAGCGTACAAAGGAATCAGCCCATTCATTACTTCTAATACCAATATGGCTAGGAACCCAGGAGAAATGAACTGACTTTTTTCTACCAGAAAGACAGAACAGCCACTCCTGAATCTGGGTGATTAGAGAATGAGAAGGAGTGGCTGTAAGGAAGTGAGCCCACTGAGAGAATCGGAGAAGATAACAATGATGGAAGAAGAGAACCCTGGAACAGATTTCAGAGCAAAAGGAATAGCATACAGCTCTGAAGTAAGGATACTTGTAGTGGAGGGAAGAGTGCTGTGGAAGGACGAGTTCGGAAACACAACCGGAAACCCAACACCATGACAAAATTTAGGGCCGTCAGCAAAGATATGTGTACAAGAAGAGTGACAGGATATATGTTCGAGAAAAAGGGACCTAAGGTTATCTGGGGGAAGAAAAGACTTAGAACAAGGGAGAAAAGAGGGACAGACCACAGCAGGAGGCAGAAGCCAGGGTGGGAAGGACTCTGGACGTAGTGGAAGAATAAGAGGAAAGGTGAAATCAGTAGACTGAAGAAGGATGGGGGTCCGAAGGGGAAATGGAAGAAGATGGGAGACTGAGCGAAAAGGGCGTTGGAGAAGGCTGGGACGGCAGAGTAATTTATCAGTAGGGAACTGAAGGAGACATGTATAGGACCTGATTGTGAGAAGAGAAAGATGGTAAGAAAGGGGGGAAATGCCTGATTCAGCACAAAGATTTATAGTGGGAGTCAAACGAAAAGCACCAAAAGCTAAACGATGACCAGTATGATGAACATAATCTAGTTATGAAAGAGTGCGAGTGGAGGTAGAAGAATAGATCAGGCAACCATAATAAAGACAGAGTGAAGACGAAGAAGTGTGACACGATCATCACCCCATGAAAGATGAAACAGCATCTGCAGCGAACAAAGATGATGAAGGGTAGAAAGCACGAGGGAAGAGATATGTGCATTCTAGTTTAACAGAGAGTCAAATGTGAGGCCAAGAAATGTGGACAGGGGATTGGTAGGGAGGAGGGATGTTATGTAAAGAAAGAGTCGCTGTGGTATGGTTAGTAAATGAGTAAACGTTACCGCACACGATTTAGAGGTAGAAAAATGAAAACCATGAATAGTAGCCTCTGTGGAGGCAGCATCGATGGCGGACTGAAGTTGTAATTCTCGCTAAGTATCGCCAAGCAGTGTTAGAATGGGGTCATTGTTCAGCGTCAGGAGGTCACATGGGCAAAAAGAAAACTTAAGGCCATATCCGTGCTGACTTTTTCTGGCCAGGAATGGGACAGGAAATATATAGGCTTGTGCGTTTCTGCAGTGTGTGTCGATATACCACCAATTGGAGACGTGTCCTTCCCGCACCATTTGATTCCACACCCATAATCTCTGAGTCAATTGAGAGGGAGGGCAGTGATTTTGTGGGTGCAAACCTGATGTCTTGCCTGTTGGCCCCACAGGACACGTTATGTCAGGGCCTGTACATACATATGTACCATAGGTTAAGGCGGAAGTTCAAGACCTCCACAGAGTGGTGCTTCTCGAGAATACGTGCTATCCACATAAGTGTTCACACCCATGCTGGGTGTTAAAATGTGACCTGCCTGAGTTTGCGTAGGGATTCTCAACTTACTGATATTAGTTGTAAGTGTAGCATCATAAGGGTAAGTATGCTTTCAGGATGTCCGGGTTCATAGGGACAAATACCACTGGACAGTACTTAGACTGGGAGCATATGCACAGAACCCTGAGTTAACGGTCACTACTCTTACTTTTGACCTGTGAAGGGCTGTGGGTCACTGAAGACCCTGTTAGTTAATCAGCACTCATCAGGATCTTTTTAACGTACCAGGGGTCGATGCTGAAGAAGGTGGATCAGCTGAAGTGAAGCTGGCTTCACAGATGAGAGAAGGAGCTGGTACCTGATTGACTGCTGTCTTCCTTGAAAGCATCAGGCAAGGCTTTGGACCTCATCCCTTACACCCACGCTGTGTCTATGCATTAACCAGAGAACACCCTGTTCTCTGATTAATAGAGATATAGGTTTAACCAGTAAACTACAGGGGTTCTAAGAGATCTGACAATCCAAGGACTATGTTTCCTGGTTAATGATCTACCCAATAAGGAAATAATGGCGACCTCGAATGTACGAAGCTCTGGCTGTCAGTTGAATTTTCAGCTGAAGCATACTTTTGATTGTGTATGCATTGACTTCTAGGCAAAGGGTAATTGCAATTTAATTCAAACTGTTTGTCACATTGACACTATTTATGCTCCACCTTGATTGATTTCACAGGTACAGTAGGCGGGTATAGCAGTTTTGCCGTGCAGATCAGTTGACCATCTCTGCCGCATGCTGCCGCCTCTTCTCCTCCGCCCTTGTCATCTCCATTTACTATTAATTTGTATTATACCATTTTACACGTAGGTACAGTTACACTACAACTGTCACATCTACACCGTGTATTACATGTACATACACCACACTACATAAAAATTAGTTGTTAACGTATATGTGGCAAACTTTTGTTCAGTCTGACCTGCGTATAGGATTTTTCACTATCATCACTGAGTTTTTTCCCTCAAGCTCGCTTCTGTTAACGTAAATACAAGGTTTTTACACTCATTGCCGACAATGATTTTCTCCTGTAGCAAGATAGTACACACACCACAGTGAATCTTGTGTGACTGAGTTAGGATGTATGTTTATGTATATATTGTTAATTTTTTCAGAGAAAAATACCTTCTAATTACATTTGTTGTAATTAATAAATTTACAGTTCTTCTTTTTTGAGTTCAGTTAAATGTAACAGTCTTGTTTGATTTCACCACATTGTGCTGACTTTAGTTTGCTACTCCCAGTTCGCACAAACTTCTTATATTAATCACAACTGATAGTTAAGCCAGTTCTTTCATATTAATTCTTAAATCTGTTGTGCCAGCCAGGAGTTAACATCAGCAAGAAGCTATGTATTTATGATTATTATTATTGAATGTCAGGGGTCAAGATTCTTTCTCAGAGGCCAACAATATTAACAAAACAGCATTCGTGAGCGATTAGTCTCTGCTGTGTACTGTTGGGAAAGTTTATGAAATTCTCGTCTTTAGAGAATTGGCAATGTAAGCCGGCATTAAGGGGTTAAGAACACGTTTTAAAACGATATGAAACAATGGGGTCAGACATTGGATTTATATGATACTGGAATGTTGTGGGTAGCTGGGGGAGTGATAAGGTAACCCTGTCAACACCCACTAGGGCCACCCACCGCCTTTGCTCTCGCCCTGTACCAGTTGCCCTACAATAACATGTGATATAGTGACAATAGTGAATCTTAGATCTGGTATTTTAGCCTGACTTACCCTGCAGAGTTAAAGGCTACGTTCAAACTAATGTATTATAATCCGCTATTGCACTGCATAACTGATTGAATAACATTTAGAAAATAGGGTCTTACTGTGTACTGATCATTAAACGCTTATTTGCCATATCGTTAAACTACAAATATTACTATTATATGACACAGTCGACAATATTGTAATGCACACTTCATGGTGATAATAAAGACGTGTTTATGAGCATTGGTGGAACACACACACACACACACACAAACACACACACACACACACTCCCTCATAACATTTAGAAAATAGGGTCTTACTGTGTACTGATCATTAAATGCTTATTTGCCATATCGTTAAACTACAAATATTACTATTATATGACACAGTCGACAATATTGTAATGCACACTTCATGGTGATAATAAAGACGTGTTTATGAGCATTGTTGATGGAAAACACACACACACACACACACACACACACACACACACACACACACACACACACACACACTCAATCACTCTCTGCAGATACTGTCACCACTAGTGCGGGGTTGATCAGTGTGGCGGTGGTGGTGATGAGGGTGGTGGTGGTGATGGAGGTAGTGGTGATGGCAGGGCTGTGCTGCGGGATGCTCTACTATCGCCGAAAGACAATACAAGGTGAGGACTCTTATCTCCTTATCAATTACTACATATCCTCAGTGCAGAAGATGGACGCCTTCACGTGGTGGCATTGATATGATGGGGCGGTGGAGCTGCCTGGTTGTACAAACATCCTTCAACTCCCTCCCTATCCCCTGAAAGGAGGATGGTGGACTGCAAGAAAGGGCAACTTCAGCCTGCAGTCCACTGGGTTCATGCTCAGATGAGCCTGGGGTTGCAACTCCTTCACCTACACTACTACTACTACCACTGCAACTACTACGACTACTGCTACTACTACTACTACTATTGCTGCTGCTGCTGCTTCATCTAGTACTACTAGTACAACTACTACTACTACTACAATTTTTATTATTATTATTATTATTTGTGTGTGTGTGTGTGTGTGTGTGTGTGTGTGTGTGTGTGTGTGTGTGTGTGTGTGTGTCCGACTCTGCATGTAGACTTAATAACCCGTTCCCTGAGGTCCAGCAGTTCTACGTACCATACACCTCCACATGTCACCACTCTGACGCCAACACCCACCGTCCATACTAAGTACATGCTAGGGCTGTCTCATACAGGACTGGTGTATTGGTATTAGCAGAGGTATTTTTACAACTTGTCGGCTGGTCTTATGGTGCATCAGTAAAGTCTACCCAACGAAATTCAAATCTTTAAGCTCTTTACTGCCCCAGCCGGGATTCGAACCTGGGTCCATCGAGATAGTAGACCAACTCTCATGATGATTATGATGGTGGTGGTGGTGGTGATTATGATGATACTTGTGATAATGATGATGATGATGATGGTGGTAGTGGTGATAATGATGATGATGTTCATGAAGATGAAGATGATGATGATGATGATGATAATGATGATGATGATGGTGGTGGTGGTGATAATGATGATATTTGTGATAAAGATGATGGTGATGATGGGCAGGGTGTGAAGGTGATAATGGTAGTGATGATGAAGTTGATGATGATGATGATGACGGTGGTGGTGGCGGTGATGATGATGATGATGATAGTGTCAGGCAGGATGTGATCATGATAATGGTAGTGGTGGAAATGGTAATGCTGATGATGATGGCGGTGATGATAATGATGATAATTATGATAATGATATGATGATGATGTTGATGATGATGATGATGGTAGTGGTGGTGGTGGTAATGGTAATGATAATGATGATGATGGTGATGATGATGCTGATGATGATGATGGTGATGATGATGATGATGATGATGATGATGATGATGATGATGATGGTGATGATGATGGTGATGATGATGGTGATGATGATGATGACGATAATGATGATGATGGTGATGATGATGGTGATGATGATGATGATGATGATGATGATGATAATGATGATAATGATGATGCTACCATTTCAGAATCGTCAGTCAAGAGGAAGGGCATCCGGCAAGAAGATAACACAGAACGGAAAGTGAACAACAGAGGCGCACAGGGGGTGAACGAAGAACAAGGGAATGAACAAGGGCTGAACACACACAGCAACATGGACGGCACAAAGAACACAGTCAAAGTACAGTATTTCACGGCTTTTCTTTGACTTTGAGACTCATAGACTTCCATTTTGAGAAGAAAGTGGATTGCAACCTTCCATTTCTCTCTCATAATATTTTGAGGACTAAATTACTGCATAGGGAGGCTGCCAGAGATCGAGCAGCGTGGAGAGAAACTGCTAGGTTACCAAGACCTTTATAAATGATACTATTAGCCTGCATTCCATATTACTCAGTGCGGGTAGCAGTGAAATGGAACGGCTAAGTACTTTCTATCACACGTGGTTCAAAATTTACCTTGAAATTTAGGGACCTTGCTCCACCACTTGATGGTTCAGCGCCTAAGAGATAAGCTGTTTTAGGTGGCTCAGAAGTTTAAATTTCTTCCGTTTCTCTCTTTAGCTAAATATATCTATGTACAGTATGTATGTGTGTATGTACTTGTACCGGGTATATATGTATATGTGTATATGTATATGTACTGGCACATATTTATGTATGTATGTACTAATATGTATATATGTATGTACTCTTGTGTATGTATGTATGTATGTATGTACTCTTGTGTATGTATGTATGTATGTATATACAGGTATATACTCGTATGTATGTAAGTATGTAAGTCTGTATGTATGTAATTCTGTGTGTATGTATGTATGTATATACAGGTATATACTCGTATGTAAGTATGTAAGTCTGTATGTATGTAATTCTGTATGTACGTATATACAGGTATATACTCGTATGTATGTAAGTATGTAAGTCTGTATGTATGTAATTCTGTGTATGTACTCGTATGTATGTATGCATGTGGTATATATATATATATATATATATATATATATATATATATATATATATATATATATATATATATATATATATATATATATATATATATATATATATATATATATATATAATGTGTGTGTGTGTGTGTGTGTGTGTGTTCTCGTATGTATATATATGTATGTATGTATTATGTTATGAATGTATGTATGTATGTATGTATGTGATTTCTTGTGTATACTTTTATTTTCATCAATATATCCACGTCGCAGTTAAATAGGAGTGAATACTGAAGTAAAAAAATAAATAATTCCTGACAGTTCCCTGCCATAGGAATTTGTTTAATATAAAAATTAGTTAACATATTAATGAATCCTTTACACCCACCAATTCTCATAATTTCACATGTCACCCCTTCGGCACCAGAACTCACCGTCCATACTGAATACTAGGATCATCTCATTCAGGACTGGTGTGATGGGATTAGCAGGGATGTTTTTATGATACGGGGTCCTGTGGAAGGTCCGTAGTGTCATAAATAATTCAGTTTTCCACACAGATGCATGCCTCTGTCTGGGTTCAAACTGCGGTCCTTTCAAACAGCATATATTCTCCCTTACCAGTACTTCCCCCGCAGGCTGGCAAGCAGAAGCAGAGGCAGGTCGAGGATGATGGCAAGCAGCACCAGACCGTGAACGATTTCCCTCTGTGCCATATCAGAAGACGTGACCCAAGCCTGGCTGGGAGGGATAGGCAAGATAGTGTGAACAGTTTGTATGGGGGACTGCCTGAGGGTGAACTAGCAGGGGTACAAGATAGTAGTCCAAGTACACGTAATATTACCAGACATTACAGTGATAATAGTCTGTATGAGGGACTGCCTGGTAGTGTACTAGCAGGGGTACAGTAGGAACAGTTCACCTAACATTACCAAGCAGGATTGTGTAAATAGTTTGTATGAGGGACTGCCTGATAGTGTACTAGCAGAGGCAGAGAATAGTTCCCCTCCATGCGCCATTTCTAGGTACATGAGTAGTAATAGTCCCTACTAACCTCAGTCTGAGAATATCACCTACTACCTTTTCCTAAGCGATTTATTTTTGGTTCAGCTTAGTTAATATCATTTAGCATGTTATCTGTGGAGAGCACGAAGATGCTAAAATTATTTATGTAACAGAGAAAAGGACACTACAGTATAATGAGTAAAATAAATCGCTTAGGAAGAGGTGTTAGGATACTTCTTAACCTACGAGACTACAGGTTGAGAGTCGCGGGAAAGTCTGGGAATAATATGTATATTTTTTTACAAATGCATTAAAAAACGAATTTAATATTGCCAATTTTGTCAAGGGAATGTAAGATGGTGTCCATATAAAATTACTACTACTACTACTACTACTACTACTACTACTGCTACTACTACTACTACTACTACTACTATTACTACTACTATTACTGCTGCAACTACTACTACTACTACTACTACTACTACTGGTATTACTTTCAAGTGTTATCTTAAGTTACCTGTTTTGCCTCCAGTGTGCGCCGCAGATGTCACTCATACACCTACACATGTACACTTATACATGCACACTTACATACTTACCTGCTTACGCATGTACACTTATCTCACTTACACATGTACACGCATACTTGCACACTTACACACTTATCTACTTATACATGCATACTTACTTATTTATACATGTACACTTATACTTGCACACTTACAAGCTTACCTACTTACACATGTAAACTTATATATGTACGCTTATACTTACCTACTTGCACATGTACACTTATACATACACACTTAAACACTTACATACTTACACATGTACACATATACATTCACACGTACACACTTACCTACGTACACACTTACCTACTTACACATGTATACTTATACTTGCACACTTACACACTTACCTACTTACACATATACACGTATACTTGCATACTTACAAACTTACCTACTTACACATGTAAACTTATAAACGCACACTTACACTTACCTACTTACACATGTATATTTATACTTGCACACTTACACAATTATCTACAGTACACATTACACTTATACATGCATACTTGCACATCTACTTACACATGTACCCTTATACATACATACTCACTTACCTACTTACATACATAAGCTCAGTGTGCACATACTGTATACTTTCACACACATTTACTTACACACATACACTTATACTTGCACACTTACACACTTACCTACTTCCACCCTTCACCTTTCCATTCGGTTCCCGCAACGCCCATCTCAGCAGTTACTTCAACAAACAAGGGATGAGGCTATGGCACACCTAATGTCTGACTTGGCTCGTATCTCTGACTGGGGTAAAAATAATCTTGTTTTTAATGCATCTAAGACTCAGTTCTTACACCTATCAACCCGTCAAAATCTTCCACAGGTGTACCCACTAATGTTTAATAATATTCAGCTTAATCCTGCATCATCATTGAACATGCTTGGGGTTTCATTTACTCGGAACGTATCTTGGAAAGATCATATTACATCTCTTGTAAAATCTGCTTCCAAGAGATTAGCTGTGCTAAGCCGACTCCGTTCTTTCTTTACCCCTGCACAATTGTTCACTCAATACAGGGGTTTTATCCGCCCCTGCGTGGAGTACAACTCTCATGTGTGGGGAGGCTCCCCACATACAGCTCTTCTCAATAGGGTGGAGTCAAGGGCTTTTCGTCTCATTAACTCTCCTCCTCTTACTGACTCCCTTCAACCTCTGTCTCTTCGCCGCACTGTTGCATCTTTATCTCTTTTCTATCGCTACTTCAATGGTCACTGCTTCTCTAAATTGTCTGCATGTATTCCTCCACCTCTACGACGGGCGCGTAGCACCCGTCTAGCGACAAACTCTCATCCCTTTTCTGTCCAACTCTCTAATGCAAGAGTTAACCGTTACTCCCTGTCCTTCATTTATGCAACAGGTCAACTCTGGAACTGTCTCTCTCTGTCTGTTTTTCCTGCTGCCTATGAACTCCAGTCTTTCAAACGCAGTGTGTCGAAGTATCTCGAAATGAATGGATCTTGAATTTGGCTCTCTCTTGTATTTTGTTTTTCTCTTGGAGGGAACTCTTATTGCCGGCTCATGGCCTTTGGTTCCTTCTTCCTCGCATAAAAAAACAAACAAACACATGTACGTAGTATGTCTATCTATCTATCTACCTATTGCCAGACGCCATAATCCCGTAAGGGGTGGCCATTTGACTTTGAATTATTTGTTTAACGGGGAGGGGCACTAACCCTCCACCAACCCACTTGTTGACACGTAATGAGCACGTATGGTTTGGTTATATGGATACCACCCAGCGTTGTAAATGGTTTCTTGGCTTACAAGAATCTACTTTCACTTATACTGGGCTAATTTACAGAATACATACACAACTTCCGCTAGCAGTTACTCACACACACACACACACACACACACACACACACACACACACACACACACACACACGAAGTCTCTCTCTCTCTCTCTCTCTCTCTCTCTCAGTTTTTGACCATAAATTTAAATATGTCTTTTTCTAAGCAAACTTAAATTAACTCTTGTGTTTTAAGAAAAAAAGTTAGATGATGATGATGATGATGATGATGATGATGTAGGTGGTGATGGTGATGATGATGGTGATGATGATGATGACGATGATTGTGGTGTTAGTGGTGATGATGTTGGTGATGATGACGATGATGGTGATTTGTGGTGGTGGTGGTGATGATAATGGTGATGATGATGGTGGTGATGATGACGATGATGGTGATGATGATGATAATTTTACATTTATTTCTTATGCCTAGTGAATAAAGAAAGAGACAAAGGCCTAGTCTTTCATTGAATCTATTTTTTCTTAGTTACCCCTAAATCAACATCTCTCTTTTTTTTTTTTTTTATACCGTATTTTCTAGTGATACTGGTGAGGCAAAGATCACAATTATTTAGAGAGAGAGAGAGAGAGAGAGAGAGAGAGAAGGCTGTTATCAGTCCCTACTGACTACACGGGGACCACTTTAAGACAATCATTATCTTCTAAGTCAAACTCTTCCCCTAACATACCACATGCAACAGTCAAATTAACATCCAAGTCCCTATTTCTACTGCGGGAAACGATATTAGTCCCAAAGTCTGACTGGTCCATGAGTCGATCTCGGGTCCTTCTACTTGCGGGCTGTACTTGCTAACCACTGCACCACCAACAGGGGTGAGGGGAAGGGGTAGGACAGGAAGGATCCCCGCTACAGTACAACACTATTATAATGATGATGATGATTTTATGCTGCTGCTGCTGCTGATGATGATGATGATGATGATCATTATTACTGTTATAATAATAATAAGAGTAATAATAATAATAATAATAATAATAATAATAATATTATTATTATTATTATTATTATTATTATTATTATCATTATTATTATTATTACCATTACCATTATTATTATTGTTCGGTATGTTTATTATTATTATTATTATTATTATTATTATTATTATTATTATTATTTATTATTATTAGAGGGAATTGAGATGGTGCTGAAAGGAGCCTGATTGATTACGTGCTTGTAGAGAAATCAATGCCAGGTAGGGATGCTGATACGAGGGCAGTGAGAGGACGATGTGGAGGTTTCTCAGATCATATGATTGTGGTATGCAAGATCAAGCTGAGAGAAGTGAGGCGGACCAGGAGAGAGAGAGGAGCTGTCAGGGAGAGAGACTGAAAGTCGAGAAGCTGAAGGTCAAAGAAATGGCGGATGAAAACAGGGTCGAAGTAGGGGAAGGGTTAGAATCAGTGAATTGGAATGAAATGGATCTGGACAGCTTGTGGAATGCATATAGGGATTGCTTGGTTAGTAATGCTAAAGTGGTGTGTGGTGTGGCAAGAGTAACAACAAAGAACATTGGTACTGCATGGTGGGATGAAGAGGTTAAGAGAGTAGTGGAGGAAAAGAGGAAGAAGTGGTCAGAGTGGATACAAAACAGGGGTTTAATTAAAATAAGAAAATGAATATATTAGGAGCAGGAAGCACGTAAAGAGACTACTGAAGAGGAAAAAGAAGGAAGAAAATGATAACCTAGGACGAAAAATGAATGCAAATACCACTAAAAATAGGAAGTTATTCTGGAAAGTGGTGAGGAAATATAGAAGTGACAGTGAAAAGAAATATGAAAATGTGAAGGGTGTAAGTAGTAGATTATTAACATATGGGGATGAAGTAAGTACCGGATGGAAAGAACATTTTGAAGGTCTGATAAACGGGAATCGAGAGAGCAAAGCGACTGTTAACATGAATGGTTTTGGGGGTGTACAGAGAAGGAATGCAGTGCCAGGATACGTGACTCCCCCAGAGGTGAAAAATGCTGTGAAGCGGCTGAAAAATGGGAAATCAGCTGGGGTTGATAAGGTGTATGCAGAGATGATTAAGTATAGTGGAAAGTGCTGAATGAAGTGATTGTTGGAGATATGTAAGAAGGCATGGATGAGTGAAACTGTCAGTAGAGTGGAAAAAGGCAGCGATTGTACCCCTGTACAAAAATAAAGTTGAGCGAAATGAGTGCAAGAATTATCGTGGCGTATGTCTATTGAGTGTTGTAGGGAAGGTATATGGAAGAATTATTATAGGGAAATTAAGGAAGATGTCAGAAG
Source organism: Coenobita brevimanus (assembly GCF_032717465.1). Classification (NCBI taxonomy): domain Eukaryota; kingdom Metazoa; phylum Arthropoda; class Malacostraca; order Decapoda; family Coenobitidae; genus Coenobita; species Coenobita brevimanus. The sequence goes on along the minus strand of NC_137023.1, from coordinate 30,546,955 downwards.
TCCTAGTGAGTGACCAACATGGTGGCTTTAGGAATGGCAGAGGATGTGTGGATCAAATTTTTGCAGTGAGGCAGACAGTGGAGAAGGCGTATGAGAAGGACTCTTAAGGTGTTTATGGAATTTATGGATCTGGAAATAGCATACGACAAAGTAGACACAGAAGGATTGTGGAAGGTTTTGCGCATGTACGGTGTAGATGGTAAGCTGCTAGTGCCGTCAAGAGTTTTTATGATGGTAGTGAGGCATGTGTAATGGTAAATGGGCATCTATGTGAATGGTTCACGATCAATGTGGGCATGCGACAAGGTTGTGTGATGTCCCCATGGTTGTTCAATATACAGTATATATGGATGAGGTGACGAGAGAAGTAAAAACACGAGTAATGGAGAGGGGGATGGCGTTGGTAATAAAATGGTGATGGATGGAATATCTCAAAATTGTTGTATGCTGATGATGCAGTGCTACTTGCAAATACTGGACAAGAGCTTGGTAGACTAGTGCAGAATTTTGTGGATGTCTTTGAGAGTCTTGCCGTGAAAGTAAATGCAGAAAAGAGTAAAGTGATGGTTGTTGAGTGAGAAGGTGACTCCCAGTGTGATGTTACAGTGAATAGAGAGAGACTGGAATAAGTGAGTGTTCAAATACCTGGGTATAGTGACAGAAAAGAGAGGAAAATGTGCAAAAGAGGATGAAAGTAGAGTGACGCTAGGAAGAAAAGTAGCTAGTGCAATGAAGGCCTTGACGAGAAACAGAGGCTTGAGTGTTGCAGCTGCACCAGGCTTACATGAAGGAGTGTTAGTGCCAACCTTAACATATGGATGTGAGACTATGGTGTGGCATGAAAATGAAAAATCAAGAGTAAGAGCAGTGGAAATGGGACTGCTAAGGAATGTATGTGGAGTACAGAGGTTGGATAGGATACGAAATAATGTGATCCGTGAAAGATGTGGAGTGAGGAAGTCGGTGGATACCAGAATCGAAAAGAGTGTACTGAGATGGTATGGTCATATGGAGAGAATGGATAACAATAGATTGATGAGAAAAGTACATCTGAGCGAATTTGAAGGAGGGAGGAGGCGAGGTAAGCCAAGGAGAAGGTGGAGAGATATGGTGGATGAGTGTGTGCGGAAGAGAGGTATGGAAGTCGGTGAGGCTAGGGAACTGGCAAGAGATCGAGCTGGCTGGATGAATGTTGTGAGAAGTGCATGATCAGGGATTTTGGCACCACTTTTTAACGTGGCAGCGTCCGGATTGACTCAGTCAGATACGTTTATGTGAAGCTACGGAATGTGGTGAATGTTTTTGGCGTATCCGATAGAGCCAGGATTCCTGGGGCTTGAATGATGAGTGAATGGAAGCGTGGCCCATTGGATTGGGCAAATTTAGGCTGTCTGGACATTGCTACTCCTCACCCTGCCCTTGGGTGGAAAAGGAGGTCCGGATGATGATGATGATGCAAAAATATATAAATATTTACAACAGCGTCCGAAAATAATGGTATTTTGTTTCAAACCATTTGATTAAGTTCCTCCAAATTGAACTGACGTTTTCTTCTGTATCCGGTATCATGTAGTTCAACGGCAGACTATGAACTTACTGTAACTTGACATCCACTCCAAAACACTTTTTCCTGTGTTAATTTCCTGTTAAACTCAGCATGCAAGACAGAGGTGCTAGTTTTAACCCAGGAAAATGGACACGTCACCATTCACCACATACTTTACGCCCACGTTCACAAAGCGAGAGCGGATGTTGTATTTTATCCGTGTGTGTGTGTGTGTGTGTGTGTGTGTGTGTGTGTGAATTGCATGTCATGGTGTTTCAAGCTTCATGGCCGGGTGGATGAGTTTGTGTGTTAATGGGATTGGTACGTTAGTTGGTTGGGGGAGGTGGCAGGGTGGGTGGGCAAGTGAGTTGGGTGGTGTGGGTGGGTGGATTGGGTGAAGTGGGTGGGGTGGGCAGGCAGGGTGAGGTGAATGGCGGGGTAAGATAGGAAGGTGCGGTGGGTGAGCAGGTAATTTGCGGTGTGTTGGTGGGTGGGTAGGGTCGGGCTAGTAGGTGTGGCGGGTGTGTGGATTGGAGAGGTAGTGTGTTCGACTGGACTGGACACGTGAATGTGGTTCAGGGCTTGATGGGTGTGTGGGTGTGCATTTTGAGTGACTGGGTGGATACGTGGCCTACCGTAGAACAAGCCACCAGGAGATGGGCTTACTATACTGAGTAGTTGAGTGGGCAGGTGGTGGAAAATAGATTCACTGGAGAATAGATCCTTGGTTGGAATGGGTAAATGTGGGAAAAGGGATGCAGCTTCGTGGGGAGAGGGGGGAAATGGGCCCAGCTGCAAACAGGTTGAATTGGCAAAACAAAGAAAAAAAAAACATGCGAGGAGGAAATTGGTTCATGTGAGATAATAGGGTCATTTGGTGTTTGGGTGTGTGGCGTGGTGAGATAACACGTCCATAAGGAAAATAGGTAAGTGGAAGGAAAATAGGTCCAAGGGAAATTGGTCCATTGGAATAAGATCATTTGCAGTAAAAGAGGTCCATGAAGGGAAAGTACATCCATGGTGGAAAATAGGATCTTGGTGAAAACAGATTCATGCGTAAAAGGCCCATAGGAGTAAATAGGTTTATAAGGAAAATAAATCGATGGAATATAAAGTGTCCAAGGAGGAAAAACGTCCATGAAAGAGTAGATTTATGGGTAAAAATTGGTCTATGAGGGAGTCCTTGGGCGAAATGGATTCATGATAGAAAATAGGTCTATTGAGGGAAACAGGCCAGTGACATTTAAATTGGTCCACGGAAGAAAAGAAGTGGGTGGGGAGATGACATAAGTGGGTGGGGAGATGACGTAAGTGGGTGGGGAGGTGACATAAGTGGGTGGGGAGATGACATAAATGGGTGGGGAGATGACATAAGTGGGTGGGGAGATGACTAAGTGGGTGGGGAGATAACATAAGTGGGCGGGGAGATGACATAAGTGGGTGGGGAGATGACATAAGTGGGCGGGGAGATGACATAAGTGGGTGGGGATATAACATAAAAGGAGTGTAATCAGAAACGGGCTTATGTGTAAGTGATATGTGATTGGAGGTGTAAATTATTTTCACTTAGCACTCTGGTCAAATTTGTCTTATTTTTGCGGTTACCATCACCCTATTTGTGGATTATATCTTCTTTATTCGACATTGAGCTATATGATGATGATGATGATGATGATGATGATGATGATGATAGTGGTGGTGGTAAGAATAAAATGGCTGTGGTGGTGCTAGTGAAATGATAGTGGTAATATCGCTTCCCTGTGTTATTATCTGATTACATTATAGCTTTGTTCGCTCTTGCCAATTTTTGGTTTACTAGCACACAAGCCTGTAACACCTAATAGGGGTCATCGCCTTACCATTTCCCCCATAGACCTATTTTTAATTAATTGATCCATTGCCCTCCTCTGCCCTATTTTCCCCCTTGGACCCACTTTCCTCGTTGATCCCCCATGGACCTATCTTCCCCTCATGGACTTACTTTCCTCCAGGGACCTATTTTGACCATGAACCAAATTTTCCCCATGAAAATACTTTCTCTCCAGGATCTTTTTTTCCCTATCAACCTAGTTTTCCTATTTTCCCTCATGGACTTACCCATAAACCTATTTTTCATATACTTATTTTCCCCACTGGACGTACTCTCTATTATGGGCCTATTCTCCCACACATGACCACTCTCCTGGATCTCATTGACCCATTTATCCTACATGGACCTATGTTTCCTCATGGACCCATTACTCTTATATGGACCTATGTTTCCTCATGGACTTATTTTCTCATCATGAGGTACACCATATCACCAGATGCATCTATTTTATCATATGGACCTGTTTCCTCCATGGACCTTTATTTCTAATCTATTGAGCATATGATTCCATTTGAGCTGATTTCCTCTCTCTCTCTCTCTCATACACACACACACACACACACACACACACACACACACACACACACACACACACACACACACACACACACACACACACAGAAACACACCACATCCGCCCCTAATGCTGTATGAGGTGAACGGAGCAATTATCTACCTTGCATCTATCGATCTATCTATAGCCAAAAGCCATTTAGCAACCCTTCCTGCAACTCACACACCTCTCTCTCTCGTATATCTCCACTTAATCCCTACATCTCATCCTTTGTCTCCCTCTTCCTCTCAGTGGCAAACACTCTTCTAGTCACTCTTTCATTCTCCATTTCCCCAAATGACCAAACCATCTCAGAATATTAATCTTCCCGCATTCACAGACACCCACATCAACACCACGACGCTCCTTCACTTCCTCATTTGTCTCTTTGTCTGTCTCTCCACGCATATCTATATGCTCCTCTCAGATAAATCATCTGTCGTGCAGGCGTGTTTAATCATCTTTTTCAATCCAGCGGTAACGAGAAATGTGCATTGTAAGAGTAATTACAAATCGACACTAGAAGCATTGAATCAAGTCAAAAGATCTGTTTACCTTACCCAGCTACCACTGTTTGGATGAGAACATAACAGCTTTTGATTATTTTTAAAAATTCTTTGACAGTGGCTAAGGTGAAAACGAGTCTACAAAATTAACTGCACTCTGTACTTACAACAAATCGCAGAAATTATTTCTAGCCTTTTCTTACGATGCGTCGCAACCAGTCGATGTATCATGCCAACGCTGTCATAATGATGGTTAAAAAAATCATGAACCATGTTAACAAAAAGCCGATTTAGTTAACATTTACGGCAGGATGCGGGGAAGAGTATGCAGGTCTGGATGGACGCCATATTTGCGTCCATCCACCCAGTTACCAGGGGTATCAGAGTTGGCTTCACATCACCCAGTTATTTGTCTAAATGATTACCACCCAGCGATGTAAATGGTTTCCTGGGTTGCAGGAAACCAATAAATTTGTCATTCAATGTAGGGCCACGTGAAGTGGAATTAAGATAAATACAAAGTGACAGGAAGGATGGGAGAAGTAGGAACAGAGGAAACATAGACACAGAAGAAAAATGATAAATGTTAGAGAAAAATTGGAGAGCAGTGCATCGTGTGAGTGGATGATGGTAGCCACCAGCTACTAACAAAGAGTGTGTTGTATGAAATAATAGGAGAAAACCCGCGGTTTCCCCTACACGTTATATCCCCCCTTTTTTGTTATTTTATTTTATGTATGAGCATTTACTCATAGCACTGGGAATAGAAACTCACGTGAGTGTCGATACAACAAACAGACATGAAACATACAATAATTTTAGAGCTGAAAGATTTTGAAAGCAAATAATAGTTTTTGTTTCCTGATCATTAAATATGTTTGCAAGCATATGCTTCTAGATATAGGTGTTTGTTTCGATTAAGTTTTCATAAAGTATACTCTTTACAAGAAAATGAGACAAAATCGATATTCAAAAGGTAAGTATAAATAAAGGCAATGAGGTTTGAAATTAGCTCCCTCGAATCCTTGAATCTCTGGTGTGATGAGTGGTTTGGTGGTGGTAAGGCTGAGATGATGATATGGGTTGAAGTACTGCAATCTATACTACAAAACCAGCTCTCCCTGTGTGTGTGTGTGTGTGTGTGTGTGTGTGTGTGTGTGTGTGTGTGTGTGTGTGTGTGTGTGTGTGTGTGTGTGTGTGTGTGTGTGTGTAAATTTGCAGGTCATCTCTGTGATGGTCCACAGTTGGTGACTGGGTGGGTGGGATGATGAGCATATGGGTGGGGTGCGCGGACAAGGTAGGTGGGGGTAAGGTGAGTGATTAGGAAGGGTGGGGTGGGTACGCAAGATGGATAAACAGGTGATGAGTGCGGAGTGGGTGGGTGGGTGTGGTGGGCGAAGTGAGTTTGGTGGAGGGACAGGGTGGGGTGGGCGGCTTTGTGGAAAGGATGGGTGGGCCGGTGGATTGCCACAGTGAAGTGGTAGGGTGGGTTGGTCACATGGGTAGGGTGGGTGAGCTTTGTAGGATGATGGGTGGGCTTTTCAGGTGGGTGGGCTGGGGAAAGTATATGGCAAGTATGGCAAGACGGATGAGTGAGCAGGTATATAGGTGAGTTGGTTGGTGGGTGGGTGGGCAGGTGGGATTAATTAGTTTCATTGTGGAAAAGGTCTATGGAGTAATTAGGTCCATTAATTAGGTCCATGTCCACCGGGACTTGACTTAGAGAAAATGGACCCAAGTAGAGACCAACGGGTTAAACAGGTCAATGGACGAAATGAGCCCACGTGAAAAATAGATTTCTTTGAGGACTTGGGCAGAAAGTAGGTTCATAATGAAAATGGGTCCATGGAGAAAATAGGCCTATGGGGGAAAAGATGTAAAATAATTCAGTGGGAAACATTGGTCATTTGAGAGAAAATTGATCCTTGAATGAATAATAGGTTCCAGGGTCAAAAAGATGAATGGTGGAAAAAAAAAAAAAAGGCATAATACGCAAGTAAGTCCATGAGGAAAACAGGTCCATGGTGAAAAATAGGTCCCTTGAGTGGAACGGGTTCAGGAAGAAATAGGTCCATGAGGCATAATCGGTTCATTGGACAAGAATAGGTCCAAAGGGGAGATTGGTCCAAGGAGGAAGATGTGTCCAAGGGGGAAAATGGGTCACTGGGGTAGTAATAGGTCAACGGGGGAAAATAAGTGGGTGGCAAGCTGACCCCTACTGTAGGTGGCGTAGCGGGAGACGGGCTTGTACTATACCCTATTTGATTGACCTGTGCGGCTGAGATGTATGGGGCGAGTAGGGTGTGTTTGATTCGCTGATGCTGATTGGCCGCCGATGATGTAAACTTACAGCTCTTCTTATTTTAGCGCATATATATATATTTATATTTTTTTACTGCCTGCAATATAAGCAGTCAGTTTAAATATGGAATATTAGCCGAAGCTAAAGAGGTCAAAATTAGCATAAAAAGTTTACTGTTATCAAATAGAATTAAGCTGATTATAAAGTTTTATAAAACGATGAGTGACATTTGAAGTAAATTATCCACCCATGGTGTACACCCACGTCTGCCTGTTGCACTGCATCCACCCACAGTGTACACCTACGTCCACATGTTGCACTGCATCCACCCACAATGTACACCTACGTCCACATGTTGCACTGCATCCACCCACAATGTACACCTACGTCCACATGTTGCACTGCATCCACCCACAGTGTACACCAACGTCTGCATGTTGCACTACAGTACATGCCTGCATTTACTTCAATGACATCATCGGCGGCCAATCAGCAGCTGCGAATCAAACACACCCTACTCAGATGCACAGGTCAATCAAATAGATTAGTAGTCGCAGGCCAGAATGCACACCTGTGCTTTAGAGATTATTTGGCGTCAGGTTGAATACAGCAGTCATGATTTTTGTCGTCAGCCAGTTAAAAATGACTGCGAAATCACTCGATGAAACAAGCTTGAACAGAGACGAAAATATGTCAGAAGTCCCGTAAAATAATAACTTTGCCTGACAAGTCTGTCCAGAGTAGTGGTCATGTGATAATGTTTGTAGCCTAATAATTATACTGACAGCATAATAATGCAGATATATACTGACCGTGGAAAGGTGTCTTAACCTCAAACGATATTCTTATTGTTAATAACAACCGAAGTATCCTTCACAGTGATAGTCATACCAGTCAAAAGGTTTTTAACTCTCCTCCCAACGAGGAACTATACGCCAGTTTACTTGATATATTTTAAACAATATCAATGAATAGCACAAAAGATTAAATAGATAAAATGAACGATTAACAGCGGGACATGTACAATGAAAATTTAGCAAAGAAATATATAATTACAAATAATGGTTATAAGGACTGAAATACTGTACTAAAAACATAATTAACATCGTCCTGACTTTCGCCACACGATTTCTTTCTTAATGGGAAAGCTTCGATCATAGGAAAATAAATTCCATACCATTCTTCTGGATGTTAGTTGTTTTCAGGTATATTTTTCTCTCTATTCAACTGCCAATTCTGACTAAATTGCTCTATGCAAACTCGCCTCAGCAATATTCAGCTTCAACGCTTGGTCGACACACACTTCTCTCCACCCACTGACTCCCCTTCACCCTTTCCCACCACACTCACGCTCCTCCCACTTGCTGACTCCGCCCCTTTCTAAGCAACGATTTAGACTTCATATCCCACTGGAGCCCAGTGTCCAGAGTATTGGACAGAACTGGGAATTTTCAAATCTTAATAGATTAGGGAACCCCCGGGTAGGGACCTATGAGCTTCGCGACTATGAGCCGATAGGCGGAGGGCGGTACGCTTAATACCCGCCCAGTGCAAGTCCTAGAACTTTAGTCTTAGATTGTACTTGAAATTTTCCTGATGGTTTTTCTGCAGAGCCGCAATTCTTTTGTGTTACCAGAGTAGTGGAGGAAATTTTGACGATATACTTCATCTCGACTACGTCCCAGTAAGGGGGGGGGGATGGGGACTGTGCCACGCCTGCGCTACGACCAACTGATATAACGTCACTGATCAGGTCACGGAAAGCATGGGCTGTGCTCTGATAAACTGATGAAGCGTCATTACCTTCGTCACGATGGGCTTCAATCAACTCTTACCAGTAAAGTACGCTTTGTGAGTTCGTGACGAGCGAGCGAGCGTTTGTATAGTCTAGGATTTAAGTTCTAAGACTCAACTTCAATACGATTTTGAGCCACAGATGACGCTTTAATCGTTTTTGAAGAGAGAGAGAGAGAGAGAGAGAGAGAGAGAGAGAGAGAGAGAGAGAGAGAGAGAGAGGGGGAGTCAGGATGTAGAAGACGCGAGAATGAGGTGAGGGGGGGTTAGTGGGTGGAGCCCTGGTGCTCAGATTCGTTATTCGGAGATTTGCGTGTGTGTGTGTGTGTGTGTGTGTGTGTGTGTGTGTGTGTGTGTGTGTGTGTGTGTGTGTGTCACTGCAACGCAAGGAAGTATACGAGGAAATGTAAAAAAAAAAAAAAAAAAATGGAGTAGTGTCCTTTAACAGTGTTTCGTGAGGCATATTCAAATCTGATGTCACCATGCCTGTCTGTCTACTATTCTGCTTAAAAAGTAATTTCATCACTGCCCTTTTTGCGATGCTT
>NC_137023.1:30337839-30532839 GCF_032717465.1 Coenobita brevimanus | reverse complement strand
GTTACAAAACATGAGATCTCCCTAACACATTCAGTCATAGGTACTTGCCAGTGTCCCTTTAACAAATCAAACTTACTTATGTACCTAGCCTTTCCGATCTTGTCTATGCAATCTTCCACGCGAGGGAGAGGGTAAGTGTCTGTTTTGGTTATCTGATTAACACGTCTGTAGTCGATGCAAAGCCGCTGTGACCCACCTGGCTTAGGGACCAAAGTGACAGGAGAACTCCACTCGCTCTGACAGGGCTCAATCATCTTGTGGTCCAACAGGTAGCCAAGCTCCTTCTGGATGAGAGGAACTTTCACTGGGTTCACACGGTAGGGAGGCAGTTTAATTGGCTTTGCGTCTCCAACATCGACATCATGCATCAACACAGTGGTTCTTCCTGGAGTGGCACGGAACACTTGCGGGTACTCCTGCAGTAATGCCGAAAACTCCTGCCTTTCCTTGGGAGGTAGATGAGAAAGCTTAGTCTGGAGATCATTCATGATATCAGGATTCTTCCCCAAACTATCACTCAGGCTCATACTGCATGGGAGAGCTTCACTTGCAGACTCGGGTGGAACAGCTACAGTGCAGACTGGATTATTTTCGTCCCGCCTGTGATATAACTTTAGCATGTTGATGTGACATAGTTGCTTGCTCTTTCTACGATCTGGCGTGGCGATGACATAGTTGACATCACTGAGTTTCTTCTCCACGAAATAAGGACCACTAAACTTGGCTTGAAGAGGTTGCCCATGCACTGGTAGCAGAATCAAAACCTGATCTCCTGGCTGAAAGTGGCGCAACCTGGACTTCTTATCATACCAAGTCTTCATCTTCTCCTGAGCAGCTCCTAAATTCTCTCTCGCCAGCTGTAAAGCAGTGGACAGCCGTTCTTTGAACTTCATCACATACTCCAGCAGGTTGACGTCATCTTCCTCCGACAGCCAGCATTCCTTGAGTAACTTAAGGGGTCCTCTTACTTCATGGCCAAACAGTAGTTCAAAAGGTGAGAAGCCCAGTGATTCATTTGGAGATTCTCTTGCAGCAAACACAACGAATGGAAGACCTTTATCCCAGTCTTTCTGATGTTCCAAACAGTATTTCTTGAGCATCGATTTGAGTGTTTGATGATATCTCTCCAACGCTCCTTGGGTCTGGGGATGGTAAGCTGAAGACGTGATCTGGGTGATGCCCAACTCTTTCAGAGACTGCTTGAAAACGTTTGACATGAAATTACTTCCCTGGTCTGACTGTACCTCCTTGGGCCGACCAAACTTTGTGAAGAACCCCAGCATTTCCTTAACCACGTTCTTTGCTGAGATGTTTCTAAGTGGAATGGCTTCAGGATAACGAGTAGCCATATCAATCATGGTCAACACATAAGAAAATCCTGAAGAAGTCTTAGGAATAGGGCCCACAATATCCACCAACACACGGGTGAAAGGCGCCTCAAAAGGAGGAATGGGAACTAGAGGTGCAACCTTTTCGGTCTGATTACACTTCCCCACAACTTGACAGGTGTGACAAGACTTACAATACCAGGAAACATCCCTGAAGATACCTGGCCAGTAGAAGTGTTTCAAAATGCGTGCCACAGTCTTCCTCACTCCAAGGTGTCCTGCCAAACTGGAATCATGAGCCACTCTAATGATATCCTGCCTACAAACACGAGGGATGACAACTTGATGTACAACCTCCCATTCACAGTCGGCTGATGCTGTTGGGGGTCTCCACTTCCTCATAAGTACTCCTGACTTTACATAACAAGTAGAAGCACCGGCTGACTCGTCTTCACTGTAAGCAGAGTTAGCTAGACCTTTCAACTCAGGGTCAGCAACCTGCAACTCAACCAACTCTTGACGAGACAAATTATCAACACTACGGGGTACTGCCTCATCTGGTGAGTGGTCCAAATTAGCAAGAAAAGTGTCAGCTAGGATAACATCATCATCATCATTATCCTCTAAATCACCAGTAACTTTAGACTTAGCCCTAGTGACAGCACATGCAGGGAACACATCAGGGACATCACAATCCTGGGCCGCAGCCACTGGCTCACTAGACAACTGAGGAGCTGGACACACTTGACTTCCACCAATATCATTTCCAAGTAAGAAAGTTACACCTGACATTGGGAGTGTCTCAACCAACCCAACCATAACAGAACCATTAACAAAACCAGACTCTAAATTCACTCTGCACAGAGGAACAGAGAAATAATTATTCCCTACACCTTGTAAAATTACAGTTTCATCAGAGGAATTAAAATTAGAGCCTAGAACACTGGTCAGCATAAGGGATTGGCAAGCACCTGTATCACGATATATTTGAACTGATTTCCTGTCATTACTGTCCAGAGGACTGACAAAACCATCAGACAGGAAATTAGCACATGAACTCTTGAGAGTGTCACCCACGTTACTGCTCAAAAGAGGAGCTCCATCATGAGAATTTAAGTTACCCCTCAAAGCAGGTTCAGTTAACTCAGTTAAAGAATTCTGGGAACTCTCAAGGGTGGACACTAGACCAATTGACTGAATATTTAAAGACTCCTTTTTGTTCACATCACGCTGTCTCCTGAAACATCTCTCCGTAGTATGACCAAGCTTACTACAATAAGTACATTTACTTTTCTGAAATCTAGAGGTGAAGCTGGTATTTACTTCCTGAGAAACATCATCCTTATTCTCTTTCCTGTTACCTGTACTCTGAGTAGAGGCAACGTACTTACTCTCAGCTTTCCCTTTTTCTCTAGAATATCTCTTGTGAGTGAGAACATACTCATCAGCTAAAACTGCAGCATCAGACAAATTATCTATTCTTTTCTCATCAAGATATAGGCTTACATCTTTACTAATACACCTTTTGAAATCCTCCAGCAAAATCATCTGCTTAAATTTACCAAAATCAGAATCCACATTCTTAGAATTTAACCATTGCTCTAACAGATCTTCTTTGATTTTTGCACACTCAACATGGGATTGCTTATCTTGCTTATAAGTTGTCCTAAATTTTACTCTATAAGCTTCAGGAACAAGCTCATAGGCCTTAAGAATCAAGCTCTTAACTACATTATAATTATCAGACTGATCCTGAGGCAAAGATGCATAAGTTACTTGAGCTTTACCGGTGAGAACAGTTTGAAGGAGTACTGGCCAATACTCCTTAGGCCAATTAAAACCTGTAGCTACCCTCTCAAACAACTGAAAATACTTTGTTAAATCAGATTCATTAAAAGGAGGGACAAGTTTAACATTTTTAGCCACATCAAAATCATCAGAGCAAGATGATCCAGTTCCACCTTGTTTCATGCGATACTCATGGTCTGCCTGAATCCTGGCAAGTTCAACTTGTGCCTGAGCCTGTATCTGTGCCTCCTGAATCCGAACCTGAGATTCCGCCTCCTTAGCCTGAGACTCAGCCTCCTTAGCACGTGCTTGAAATTCAGCCTCCTGAATACGAGCCTGACACTCCGCCTGCTTAGCATTTGCCTGAAATTCAGCTTCTTTAGCACGAGCCTCCTGCAGAGCTAGCTGTAACTTAGCTAATTCAATCTGCGTTTGCTCATTTGGAGGAGTTACATTAAACAAGCTTTTATTAATCATGCCAACAATTTGATCCTTAGAATGATGAGAGTGAACTGCAATTCCCAATTGTTCAGCAACAAGCTTAAGTTCATTCTTTGTTCTGTTTTCTATATCACACACTGTTTGCACATTTGACAAAAAATCTTTGGCTTCATCAAGTGTAGAAATAGTAGCCATCATGAATATATCACAGTCACAAAATATCAAACAATATCCTTATGATAATATCCTGAATATCCTGATATGAGGTCGCCAAATTTATGTTACGGAACAGAGAAAGATAATGTACACTTTAAGTGAGAATACGAAGAGTCACTACTGTCCCGTAAAGTTCCAGGTTCAAAACAAAAGAGTTAGGTAAAATTACAAGTTAAAGTTTAATGCTCAAACTAACAACAAAACATTCAGAACTCATAAGGATAATGTAATGGCAAATAAACAGGTTAAATATATGGTTAACTGCAATAGCCTCTATTAACACGAAATTAGCAAGAGTAAATTTATCTAAGTCAGCCCTGATAAAATGAGATACCAGATAATACTCAGTGAATGCCAGATAAATAATTACAGATACAAACTATTATCAAAAATGACTGACATAAAGAACCCTACATGAATTACAAAAACTTCACTAGGCCTACAAATTAAACTTATGCTATACAGTACAAGAAAAATGCAACAACAGTTATACTCAAATTACACACAGCTGCTAGATGTTTGGAGATTTCTTGAGCACTCACAATAATAATATCTGTACAGGGGAGGACAGAGATGTGAACAAAATGAGGAGCAGATCTAAGTGGCAATGATGCAGAGACTGAGCTCATTATATAGGGGCCAGGAGAGCTTGATACAACTTGTAATAAGGACGCGCAAATGAAGCCATGGGGACAAAGAGATGACAATCCCGCAAAGTATAACAGAGATGTCGACTTACTCTACTATAACGGTAGAAGGGGGGAACTGAGGCAGAACACGCTCGTGATCAAACATGCAGCATACTGTGCGTTAAAATTACACAAAGGATGATGAAATCATAGGCTATGTAACAATATATATATATATATATATATATATATATATATATATATATATATATAGATATATATATATATATTTATTTATATATATATATTTATATATATATATATATATATATATATATATATATATATATATATATATATATATATATATATATATATATATATATATATATATATATATATATATATATAAATGATTATACAGAGAGAGAGAGAGAGAGAGAGAGAGAGAGAGTTCATCACCTCATATAATATAACGCTGATGTATATTCAGGTGTGTTGAAGTATTACGAGGCACACCTGTATCGCAAAGGGCACACAGCAGACACAAACACTCCCATGAACATGACACTCACTAAAACTTCGCTTCGAGGTCGGTCTGCTGGAGCAATGTTTGGCACTAAAACGAGCAATAAGCCATCTTTTAATTTGTCAGCCTATGGATGTGCTTGATTTGCTCTGAAAGGCATGAACAACATGTAAAGACCGCTCATTTTGCTCAGAAATACCTTATATCCAAAGGGATGCGAAAAAATAAAAATTAGGAGGGTACATATTATTGTTGTTGTTGTTGACTAACACTGGACTATCTGGCCGAGGAGACTCATCAACTGCAGACAAGCAACTACTCTTGCAGGGCCATCCCGTGTAATAAAACTGTGATCTGCGGTAGACAGTGCCTCGCTATAGCCAGGCGCGGGGCAGTGTGGAGGTTTGGTTCCTGGTTAGACAACCGATCGGAGTCTCCACTCATTTATCAGGGCACCATAGTAGGCTCCACGCCACACCGTGACTTGTCAATATGGTTACCACCCAGCGTTGTCGGACTGGGAGGCCCTCAGGCAGTACTTCTTTGATTTTCCCTGGAATGATTATTGCTTCCACGGCCGTGAGCCATCTGAGTGTGCCTTGCGCATTACGGAGGTTATTCTCTCGGGCATGGAAGCATACATTCCTATCTCATATCCTTTGACTAACGCAAGAAAGCCTTGGTTTAATCACGCTTGTTCTAATGCTGTCCGCAACAAGGAGAAGGCCTACAAAAGGTACCGGAGCCAACCCACCCCTGAATCACATAATCTTTACGTTTCTGCCCGGAATCGTGCTAAGTCTGTTCTTCGCTCTACTAAAAATAATTTCATCCATACTAAATGCTCTCAACTCTCCAACTCGAATTCTTCCCGCTCCTTCTGGCACCTTGCCAAAAATCTTTCTAATAACTTTACCTCATCATCCTTCCCTCCTCTTTTCTACTCTGATGGTTCTGTAGCTATTTCTTCTACTGATAAAGCAGATCTCTTCGCACAGACTTTCTCCTCCAATTCCACCTTAGACGATTCCGGTGCTGTTCCTCCATCACTTCCCCCCTCTGACTTCCTCATGGCTGACATTAAAATTTCTTCAGTTGATGTATTTTCTGCCATCACTGGCCTCAGTACTAACGAGGCATATGGGCCTGATGGGGTCCCTCCTGTTGTTCTCAAGAACTGTGCTTCTGTGCTGACACCCTGCCTAGGCAAACTATTTCGCCTTTGTCTGTCAACTTGTACGTTTCCTTCTTGCTGGAAGTTTGCTCTCATTCAGCCAGTCCCAAAGAAGGGTGACCACTCCCAACCCTCCAACTATCGTCCAATTGCTTTAACGTCCTGTATTTCAAAAGTTTTCGAGTCAATTCTTAATAGAAAAATTTTAAGACATCTTTCCTATCACAACCTTCTTTCCGATCGTCAGTATGGGTTCCGTCAGGGACGCTCCACTGGCGATCTTCTCACCTACCTTTCAGACTCCTGGTCATCCTCCTTTCGGGACTTTGGCGAAAACTTTGCCATTGCACTTGACATCTCAAAGGCTTTCGATCGAGTCTGGCATAAATCTTTAATTTCCAAACTGCCCTCCTACGGTTTCTATCCTTCTATCTGTGCCTTCATCGCTAGCTTCCTTTCTGGTCGTTCTATAGCCGCTGTTGTAGACGGCCATCGTTCTTCTCCTAGATCTATCAACAGTGGTGTTCCTCAGGGCTCTGTCCTATCACCAACTCTCTTCCTTTTATTCATCAATGATCTTCTAAGCCGTACATCTAACCCTATCCACTCATCCGCTGATGACTCCACCCTTCACCTTTCCATTCGGTTCCCGCAACGCCCATCTCAACAGTTACTTCAAGAAACAAGGGATGAGGCTATGGCACACCTAATGTCTGACTTGGCTCATATCTCTGACTGGGGTAAAAATAATCTGGTTGTTTTTAATGCATCTAAGACTCAGTTCTTACACCTATCAACTCGACAAAATCTTCCACAGGTATACCCACTAATGTTTAATAATATTCAGCTTAATCCTGCATCATCCTTGAACATGCTTGGGGTTTCATTTACTCGGGACTTATCTTGGAAAGATCATATTACATCTCTTGTAAAAATCTGCTTCCAAGAGATTGGGTGTGCTAAGCTGACTCCGCTCTTTCTTTACCCCTGCACAATTGTTGAATCTATACAGGCGTTTTATCCACCCCTGTGTGGAGTACAACTCTCATGTGTGGGGAGGCTCCCCACATACAGCTCTTCTCAATAGGGTGGAGTCAAAGGCTTTTCGTCTCATTAACTCTCCTCCTCTTACTGACTCCCTTCAACCTCTGTCTCTTCGGCGCACTGTTGCATCTTTATCTCTTTTCTATCGCTACTTTAATGGTCACTGCTCCTCTGAACTGTCTGCTTGCATTCCTCCACCTCTACGACGGGCGCGTAGCACCCGTTTAGCAGCAAACTCTCATCCCTTTTCTGTCCAGCTCTCTAATGCAAGAGTTAACCGTTACTCCCAGTCTTTCATTTATGCAACAGGTCAGTTCTGGAACTGTCTCCCTCTGTCTGTATTTCATGCTGTCTATGATCTCCAGTCTTTCAAACGTAGTGTGTCCAGGCATCTCAAAATGATCGGATCTTGAATTTGGCTCTCTATTGTATTTTGTTTTTCTCTTGGAGGGAACTGTTACTGCGGGCTCATGGCCTTTGGTTCCTTCTTCCTCGCATAAAAAAAAAAAACATGATACCATTAGGTTTATCACTGAACATAGAGCCACCGTAAGTGGTAACTATGTGTAAGTGGTAACACATAGGATGGGAGGAATAGGAAAAGAGGACGGCAGACACGGAAAAGCAATGATAAATTAATGTGAAAGAAAAAGAGGTGAACACTGCATTAAGTGAGTGGATTTTGGTCACCACCACCTGCCAGCAAAGAGTATATGTAATAAATGTGAAAAAAAAAACTCGGTTTTCCTTCCTTTACGCTCCATTGTGTTAAAAAAAAAAAATGTCTAAACATGTTTGTAGCGGCTGTGGGAATAGGAGCTCATATGAAAGACAATGTTTCAAACAGGTCTGAAATACACCGATAAATTTCTTAGCTGGAAGAAGTTTCAGAGTTCAGTTGTTCAATAAGTTTGCATTAAGTTTCTCTTTTGTGGTTGTCAACAGACATATAGGTGAAAGGAGTCTGTTTTGTTTTAGAATCGCAATGCACAGCTCTTTATGGAGAGGCATGGACCTTGCAAGAGGGGAACAAGTCAAGAGTGAGAGCAGTGGAAATGAGTTTCTTGAGAGGAGCATGTGGAGTGACGTGGAGGGACAGGTTGACGAATGAAGAAGTGAAGGAACGCTGTGGGGTGGATGTGGATGTGGTTGAGAAGATTAGGAGAAATACACTGAGGTGGTTTGGACATGTGAAGAGAATGGAGAATGAAAGACTGACTAAGAGGGTGTATGTAAGTGAGGTGGAGGGAGGGAGAGGGAGAGGTAGACCGAGGATGAGGTGGAGGGATGGAGTTGAGAGGTATATGAGGGAGGGGGGGGTGAGTTGGGGGGAGGGTAGTCAAATGGTGGGTGACAGAGCGACTTGGAGGCGTTTTGTTTGCGACCACCCTTTGCAGGATTAGGGCGTCGGGCTATAGATAGATAGATAGTTAACTAATATGGATATAAAGGTTTGAAATTAGCTCCCATAAATCGTTGAATTTTCGTTTTTGTGAATGTTTGGCGGTGGTAAGGTTGAGAATGATGGTGCGGTTTGAAATACTGTAATCAATACTTTAAAAGCAGCTCTCCCTCTGTGTGTGTGTGTGTGTGTATGTGTATGTGTGTGTGTGTGTGTGTGTGTGTGTGTGTGTGTGTGTGTGTGTGTGTGTGTGTGTGTGTGTAAAGTTGCCAGCCATCCTGTGTCTAGGTGGGTAGGTTGGTGGACGGATAGGTGAAGTGGATGTATAAGGTGGATGGGTTGGGTGGCTGGTCAGGGTGTGTGGGCAGGATGGGTAAAAATGTAAGGAGGGTGAAGTAGGTGGGTGGGTGTGGTGGGCGAAGTGGGTGGGTGAGAGGGTGTGTAGGGCGAAGTGGGTTGAATGAGTGAAATGAGTGTGGTTGGCGGGCTGGGTGTTGTACGTGGGCAGGATGGGGTGACTGGAGTTGTGGAAAGGGTTGAGTGGGTGGGTGGGCGGGGTGGAGTGTGGGCTGGGCATGTAGGTAGGGCGGGCGCGCTTTGTCAGTTGGTGGGTGGGGGATCCATAACTTTCCAGAGGACAAGCAAGGTGACGGGCTTACCACATATGGGTGAGTGAGTCTGGGTGGATTGGTTGACTGGTGGTTGGGTGGGTGGGTGGATGGGGTAAAATTGTTTCACTGTTGACACCGAGGCAGAAATACGTTAAAAGACACGTAATGGTAGCATTGCCTGACAATCGTGTCAGAGGAGTAGACTGTAGCACCAGTCGAGCAGGGCAGTACTCCCAAGGTGGATGGAAAGCTGATGAGAGGGAGAGCTGGAGCTCCCGTTTCATCAGCCCTCGGGACTAGTTCTTGTCCATCTCCCTTTGCTGAACTTCTTCAGTGTTTCAGTAACACAGAGAGTATGCCAGCATGCTCTCCAATACGAGTTTCTCTAACTGTCAACACCAAACTATTTAAACATTACACACTACACATTCTTTTGAAAATTGAAAAAGAAAAATTGCGTCAAATAACCAAGCCTTGGAGTCCCCCGGAGGGGGGGGGGGAGCGATAAATGCCCCCACGACGACTCAACGAGCTGCCTGGACCCACTGTCTGACTCACTTCTTCATTTCCGAAACATTCGCGGCCTTTCCTCTAACTTTCTTCCTGATGAACACCACCTGTCCTCCTCTAAACCTCACCTTCTCTTCTTAACTGAGACTCAGCTGTCTGAGGCAACTGATAGCAAACCCTTCTCTGTATCCTCCGACTTACTCTATACTCATTTCAAAGCCAAAGGTGGCTGTTGTGCATATGTACACAACGACTTATCTTGCTCTTGTGTTCCTGAACATGCTTCTTCTGAATTCTCCACTCTCTGGCTTCGGCTTTCTTGTCATTCTCTGACTAAATATATCTGTGCTGTTTACTTGTCTCCTAATTCTACTGACAATGAAAAATTCTTTGATTATCTTACTTCTACAATGGAACACATTGTAACCATTTTTCCTGTCTCTGAAATTTCAATTCGATGAGGTTTCAATGTTCACCGCCACCTTTGGCTCTCCTCTCCTTTCACTGATACACCTGGTGAACAAGCCTACATCTTTTCTATCCTTAACGACCTAGTGCAACTTGTACAGCACCGTACCCGTATCCCTGACCGCCTTGGAGAGAGCTCCAACATACTTGACCTCTTGCCTAAAACTAATCCTTCTGCTTATACTGTTAGTCTTTCCTCTCCGTTGGGCTACTCCGATCACAGCCTCATTTCTTTAACCTGTCCTATCACTTTGGTACGGCCTACGGACCCTCCAAAGAAACGTCAGTTGTGGCACGTTGGAGCTGCTGATTGGGAGGCCCTCAGGCAGTACTTTTTAAATTTTCCCTGGAGTGATTATTGCTTTCATGGCCAGGAGCCATCTGACTGTGCCTTGCCCATTATGGAGGTTATTCTCTCGGGCATGGAAACATACATTCCTTTCTCATATCCTTTGACTAATGCAAGAAAGCCTTGGTTTAATCACGCTTGTTCTAATGCTGTCCACAATAAGGAGAGGGCCTATGAAAGGTATCGGAGCCAACCCACCCTTGAATCACAACTTTTTTGTTCCTGCCCAGAATCGTGCTAAGTCTGTTCTTCGCTCTGCTAAAATTAATTTCATCCATACTAAGTCCCGCTCCTTTTGGCGCCTTGCCAAAACCCTTTCTAACAACTTTACCTCATCATCCTTCCCTCCTCTATTATACTCTGATGGTTCTGTAGCTATTTCATCTACCGATAAAGCAGACCTCTTCTCTCACACTTTCTCCTCTAGCTCCACCTTAGACGATTCCAGTGCTGTTCTTCCATCACATCCCCCGTCTGACTACCTCATGGCTGACATTTAATTTCTTCAGCTGATGTATTTTCTGTCATCACTGGCCTCAGTACTAACAAGGCATATGGACCTGATGGTGTCCCTCATGTTGTCCTCAAGAACTGTGCTTCTGTGCTTACACCCTGGTTAGGTAAACTCTTTCGCGTTTGTCAATCAACTTGTACAGTACCTTTCCTTCTTGCTGGAAGTTTGCTCTCATTTAGCCAGTCCCAAAGAAGGGTGACCATTCCCAAGCTCTGACTATCGCCCAATTGCTTTAACATCCTGTGTCTCAAAAGTTTTCGAGCCTATTCTTAACAGAAAAATTTTAAAGCATCTTTCCTATCATAACCTTCTTCCTGATCGTCAGTATGAGTTCCGTCAGGGACGCTCCACTGGTGATCTCACCTACCTTTCACACTCCTGGTCATCCTCCTTTCAGGACTTTGGCGTAAGCTTTGTCATAGTACTTGACATCTCAAAGGCTTTCGATTGAGTCTGGCATAAATTTTCAATTTCCAAACTGGCCTCTTACGATTTCTATCCTTCTATCTGTGCCTTCATCTATAGCTTCCTTTCTGGTTGTTCTATAGCTGCTGTTGTAGAAGGCCATCGTTCTTCTCCTAGATCTATCAACAGCGGTGTTCCTCAAGGCTCTGTCCTATCACTAACTCTCTTCCTTGTATTCATCAATGACCATCAAAGCTGCACATCGAATCCTATTCACTCGTACACTGATGATTCCACCCTTCACCTTTCCATTCGGTTCTCGCAACGTCCATCTCGGTAGTTACTTCAAGAAACAAGGGATGAGGCTATGGCACACCTAATGTCTGACTTGGTTCGTATCTCTGACTGGGGTAAAAATAATCTTGTTGTTTTTAATGCATCAGAGACTCAGTTCTTACACCTATCAACTCAGCAAAGTCTTCCACAAGAGTTCCCACTAATGTTTAACAATATCCAGCTTAATCCTGCATCATCCTTAAACATACCTGGGGTTTCATTCTCTCGGGACTTATCTTGGAAAGATCATATTGCATCTCTTTTAAAATCTGCTTCTAAGAGATTATGTGTGCTAACCCGACTCTGTACCTTCTTTACCCATGCACAGTTGTTGACTTTATACACGGGTTTTATTCGCCCCTGTGTAGAGTACAACTCTCATGCATGGGGAGGCTTCCCACATACAGCTCTTCTGAATAGCGTGGAGTCAAAGGCTTTTTGTCTCATTAACTCTCCTCCTCTAACTGGCTCCCTTCAACCTCTGTCTCTTCGTTGCACTGTTGCATCTTTATCTCTTTACTATCGCAGCTTCAATAATCACCGCTCCTCTGAACTGTTTGCTTGCATCTCTCCAGCTCTGCGACGGGAGCGTAGAACCATCTAGCAACAATCTCTCATCCCTTTTCTGTCCAACTCTCAAATGCAAGAGTTAACCGTTACTCCCAGTCATTCATTTATGCAACAGGTCAAGCCTGGAATTGTCTCCCTCTATCTGTATTTTTTACTTCCTATGATCTCCAATATTTCAAATGCAGTGTGTCCAGGCATCTCAAAATGAACGGATCTTGAATTTGGCTGTCTCTTGTATTATTTTTGTGTTTTTCTTGTTTTTCTTGGAAGGAATGGTTTGCGGACTCCTGGCCTTTGGTTCCTTCTTCCTTGCTTTAAAACGAAATGTAATACTGATCATGTGATCTTGGACTCAATTTTCATTGTAATATTGACAACATGATACTGTAATTTAATAGTGACTGTGTGAATAGGTCTTAACCCATCTCATGTAGACGTGGGTCTGAGAAACCCACCACCCCTGTCTCATTTTCTAGTTCATTAACTTCTAAATACCCGGGAGCCCTGTTCTTCTCAGTAGCTTCCTAACTCGGTGTGTCCATGCAAGGGGTGAAGGAGTTACTTCACGCTCCCTCTCCGTTTCCGCAGTAGAAGGGTATGTGAGTATACGAGTAAGCTGGGTATGTGAGACCCATGTCTACCTGGGGTGTGTGAGATATTTTGTTCTCCCTGATTGCAGATATGAATGCAATGTCTGGCAGTACCTCTTCACACCATGAATCACCATCCCATACCAATCTCTGGGACCACTCAAGCAATCATTCACACTTTTTTTCTTCTAAGCCAAAATCTATTTACTGTATTTTCTACACAAAAAAATTTATATAAAATATAAAAAGAAAAGAACAGTTCATTTCTTTATATGTTTGTTTTGCGGAAACATTAAATATGTTTCAGTATTGAAATAAAGGAAACATAACCATTTTTCCCGAATTTTTATAATTTTGGGTCTGAGAGACCCACGTCTACCTGCTACGCAACACGGACTGACATCTACCTGACCAGGGTTAACATCAAACGATATTCTTCTGGTTAATGTCAACCAATATATCATTCACAGCGATACCATACTAACCAAAAGGCTAAAATTAATTTCTCAACGATGGACTCTACCTCCATTTGTTATATTTGATTTGAACAATACTGTTGAACAGCACATATGATTAAATGAATGAAAAGAAAGATTACTAGAGGTGTATTTACACTGAGACGTTAGTACATAAATATATAGCTAAATATTATCTTTACAGGCACTGAGATAAAAAAAAAAATAACTTCATCCTGACTTCCGTCACACGCTTTCCCACCTCACGGGAAAGTTCCTACCAGATGAAAAATATTTTCAGTACCCTATTCCTGGACATTACTTGTTTTTAAATAATTATTTTTCGCATTATTCAACAGTGTGTTTAATAAAATTGGTCTGTGTACCAAAACTTGCCCTCAGTAATATGCAGCGTCACAGCTTGGTTGACACGCAAGTTTGGACCAATGGACACGAGCCTCAACTCTCCATCCACTGATTCCCCCTCATCCCTTCCCACCACACTCATGCTCCTCCAACTTGCTAACTCCACCCCTTTCTAAGCAATGATTTAGGCGTCATCACTTGACTTAAAAATTTCCTAAGTCCGAGAACTTCAGTCCTAGATTGTACATACGCATACCATCATAATTTCATCATGGTATAAACTTTCAACATTTATGGTGAGGTAGTTGAACAATAACAGTTCAATAATTGGGCTAAAATATTTACTTTCTCACGTTTTCTGTCTCTCACGTGTTATCTCTGGATGTGCACATAGACGCCGTAGCATTTATCACACGCGCAATATTCATTTCTCTGCTCCCGACTTACCATGTCAACGAACTGCGTCAGTAAATGCTTGGCTATTGATCCAATGATAAAACCGGGAAATGGGGCAATTACACTTGTTGATTTCACCCCTAAACATAGCAAAAACGTTCATGTAAAATTATGAGTGTAATATCCGATATTTTATTGTTAGAAGTCATGTAAGAAAACACAGTGTTACAAAAGGACTTTTTTTTTATTCGATTTCATAGTGGAGCATGTAAATTGAAACCATTGGTACAGTCCCTGTACCTTGGGATTCCAAGGTTTGTTTGGTCGCTTTAATAAATATATAGCTAAACACAAAATTTACTGCATCTACTACTCACCGAAAGAATCTCACCTCTATCTCACATAGTAGAAAAGCTATCAGCCTCTGAAAACCGTCGCGGTTATGCACTGTCGTATGAGGCTGGGCCGGGACGTGTTGGTCCGCTTCTCGCTGCGTTTGCTCGTTTGTAACCACACAAGATGTAGGTGGTCCAACCTTGGAGTTTTAACTTCAGCAGTTGAAGCACTAAGCCGATGTGGCCTGGTTAATATATTATGACAAGAATTGTTTCCCTAGCGCATTATACAACTCACATAACAAACTTTTTGAGGTAAGTCAAGAGTATTAGACTAAAAGCCAATTTTCTTCGAAGTGCCGCATAAAGTATTTTTCTCAGTTGTTACTGTTAAGACATTATATTTTATCTAAAATACTGAGCGCCAAGTCTCGTATTCATTTGAGTCTTCATCTTGACTTGGAAGTGTTGCATTGACTGCCTTTTTATCTCAATTGTTGTTGTTAACACTTATTATCAAACAAACGGAGAGTCAAGTCTCATGTTCATTTTTGACTTTTATCCCAAACTGATTCCTGTAATGTAGTTACATTATGCAGGTGAAAATATATATATATATATATATATATATATATATATATATATATATATATATATATATATATATATATATATATATATATATATATATATATATATATATATATATATATATATTGTCACGGGGTTTTTAATGTATATATTATATTAAAAGAAATTTTTCAATAATACTGAGAACAAGACAATGAATTGTCTTGTGAAAATCAAGCAATGATTACTTTATGCCGGCTTACTTCGCCAATTCTCTAAGGACGAGAATTTATAAACTTTCTCAACAGTACACAGTAGAGACTAATTCCTCACAATTGCTCTTTGTTAGTACTGTTAGCCTCTGGAGAAAGTGACTTCACCCCTGACAATCAATAACTAATGCTATTATTGATAACAGATTCTTGCTGATGCATTAACTCCTGGTTGGCACAACGGATTTTAACCTTAATACAAAAGGACTGGCCTAAGTACCAGTTATGAATACCAAAGCGTTTATGCAAACTAGGAGCTATAAGTGAAATAAGCTTAATATGGAAAATAAAACACGAATTTACGTTACATTAACCAGCCCCATCCCGACGTTTTCTGGCCAGTGGTACGCCCCAGTCCCAACTTTTTTGGATCTTTTTTTTTTTGGCTCAAACATCTGCTTTTGGTGAGAAACATCGAAAATTCATAGAGAAATTGCTCACCTAAGGTTTAAAATACTCGATCCAGGTAGGAGTACCTCCTTACCTTACAGGTTTTCTATCAGGCTGGCTGCAAAGAAAACAAGTTCAGTGGGAGGATAACTATTCTACACCACTCATAAACGGTATTTATTTATTTATTTGGTACGAATTTATATGTAGTACGAGAGTATATGGGTTTTCAAACGGTAATATAGGCATTATAAGCATTGTTTCACTCACTAAATCATCACCATTCCTGACCTTTTTTTGCCACATTACCTGATCATGATTTCTGACTGTTTCTTCCTCTAATGTTTGTCCTCCACATTGTCATCGATTGGTGAATCACTCTGGCCCTGAATTTCGTACCGTGGCATGACATGGCTTTACTGGCCAGGTCACTGATAACAGGTGGATTGCTGAGAAAAGATCATGCAGGGGGGGGGAGGAGGTTATGCTGGGTAAGGCATTGTCCCTGCCTGGCATCTTGTAGAGGAAGGTGTCCCGTGTATACATGCCAAAAATCACTTGCGAAAATTGAAAATTGTGCAAATTAGGTACCTTGCAATGTCCTTGCAATGTTGCCGTGTTAATTTACGTCTTCGGGACATGAGTGCACATCATGTGAGGACTTGAATTCACGTCTCTGGGAAGCGGTGGGTTAAGCTCAAGGAAAGGAACTGTTAAATTTATTTATTGCAATAACATAAATTTACGTTACATTTCAAAATGAATTCAAAATAAGGAGATCGCACTCACTCGCTCACTCAAAAGCTAACTCTTAAACCTAGGAAAAAATGAAAAGAAATACTGGTCAGAAAAATGGACAAAGCGGATGACTCGGTGTCGTTACTGAGGAAGGACACTGCACACGCTAAGTCTCTCACCAATCATGCTAGGTGGAAATTCAGGAACTGGACAACGGCGGCACTGCTACGCACTGGGCCCAACCTGCTTTCACAGCACTCAAATCTTGACTGATTCAAATTGTGGGAGAGAGGCGAGTGTCATGGCCACATTGCTAACGGCTAGAATGAGCGAAAGACGCCCATAATAAATCGCTCAGTGGAAGTGCTAATGTCTCGCACAAAGACGATCATTTATTTCACAGTGAAAAATTGTTCTGAAAACACTCTTGACTGGGTGAATACGTAGCGGTTAAACTGAGCGATAAATACTGGGATTCCACTAGAATTCGCGGTTTCTCACCAAAGTTGATGTCACGAGCTTATTTAGATATAAAATCGCTCCGACTTGTGACATTACGCCCCATGAAAATCAAAAAAAAAAATTCTTCAGAAAAAAAAATTTAATATACATATATATAAATCCTAACTCAGTCACACAAGATTGACACTGTGGTGTGTGTGTGCTATCCTGCTACAGGAGAAAGTCACAGTCGCCAGTGAGCGAAAAAAACTCGTATTTATGTTAATAGAGGCAAACTTGAGGGAAAAACTTCATGACAACGGTGAAAAATCCTGTACTCAGGTCAAATTGCGTGAAAAGTTTGCTACATTTACATTAACAACTAATTGTTATGTAGCATGATGTATGTAATACATGGTGTAGGTGTGACAGTTGTGGTGTAACTGTACCTACATGTAAAATTACATAATGGAAATCAATAGTAAATAATGATGACGAGGCAGAAGAGAAGAGGTGGCAGCATGCATCAGGGACAATAAGCTGTTCTGCACGGCAATGCAGCACCCACCAGCTGCACCTGCGAAAGCAATCAATGTGGAGCATCAAAAGTGTCATTTCTCTCTCTCTGCCTAGCAATCAGTACTTATGTTACAAAAAGTACACTATTTACATTATTAACCAGGAAAAGTAGTCAAGGCGTTTCTGCAGGACATCAAACACTGACCCAGTTTACTGGTTAAACCCTAAACTTAATTAGCGAAAAGACTGGACGTTTGTGCATGACATCAAACGTTGCAATTCGCTAAATTAACCAGGGAATGTGGTCATGAGCGAAAAGACTGGGTGTCTGTGCAGGACATCAAATGCTGCGATTCGTTAATGGAACCTGGTTTACTGGTTAAACCCTATACCCAATTAGCGAAAAGACTGGGCGTTTGTGCATGACATCAAACGCTGCAATTCGCTATATTAACTAGGGAACGTGGTCATGAGAGAAAAGACTGGGCATCTGTGCAGGATATGAAACGCTGCAATTTGCTAATGGAACCTGGTTTATTGGTTAAACCCTATAGCTAATTAGCGAAAAGACTGGGCGTTTGTGCAGGACATCAAACACTGCGATTCGCTATTGGAACCCAGTTTACTTGTTAACTAACTTTACACTTATGATTAACCCCGTAGGTACCGGACCTCCTACTGCACGTGACGTGGTGTATCCCAGCTTTTTCCCATGGTGTACTGGTGCAATATTATACCAAATCGGTAGACAGGTGGCCTGCAGTCCTAACGGACCCAGGTTCGAATCCCGGCTGGGGCAGGGAACAGTTTAAGGATTTGAATTTCATTAAATCAGGCTTTACTGATCTACCAGAAGACCCGCCGACATGTCGTAAAAATACCCCCGCTAATACCAATACACCAGTCCTGTATGAGACAGCCCTAGCATGCATTCAATATGGACGGTGGGTGTTAGCGCCGAAGTGGTGACATGTAGAGGTGTATGGTATGTAGGAGGACTGCTGGGCCTTGACAGCAGGCTGTGAAGCCTATGCCCAGAGTCAGACACATAAAAAAAATAAATAAATAAAAATAAGTGTCATGTATCGTATGTAACAAGGAACTATTCTAAACCGCTTTGTAGTAGATCTGAATGGAGTAAATTATATATATCAATAATAATAATAATAATAATAATAATAATAATATAATAATGATATTAATAATAATAATAATAATAATAATATAATAATAATAATAATAATAATAATAATAATATAATAATGATAATAATAATAATAATAATAATAATAATATCATCTACAATACTAAAAAACAAATTACAAAACTCACAGAGAGAGGAAATTACCTCTCAGTCAAAAAAGTATTTGAAAGTATCTCCAGGCGTTGTAAGGGGTGAGGGACCTAGCGCAGGATTTTTGCCTGAGAATTGTACAGTGAAGCGTGGTTTTCTTCCGGCTGCTTATCATTGAATATGTCCGACACCAAGCACCTGCCTCCCTCCATGACACATTCCTCAATATCATTCGTTTCGTCACTTATTTCACTGCTTGAGAGGTCATCACTCTCAGATCCACTATCACCTGGTATAAATTCATCACCAGAATTATTACTGAGCTCTTCCGCCAAGTTGAGAAAAAAACGGCAGAAAAAACAGCAAAAAAAAAACAGCTCAACACCCCCCTCACTGACCATAGTAGGCAACTGATTGGTTGAGCTGGCTTCCTGATAGATCATAGACGTCACAGAGTCCCTAACCAAGAGTTCCCTGTGATTGGACGAGACCGAAAAGGGAAGGAGCTAAAACTGGACTAATAGCTGTGTCCCGCATTCTGTATCAACGCCTGGAAGCCTGGGCCAGCTGCTCTGTACTTGCCAGACTCATCACAATAATTTGACATCGGGGAAATGTCATGGCCCTGCCGACCGGATGGATCATGACGTTGTATTTACGTCATGGTACTGAAGGGGTTAATGACAGGAAGCTGAGAATCGCTATGCAATCTCAGGCAGGTCACGTTTTAACACCCACCTTGGGTGTGAACACTCGTGTGGATATTGGGCATTCTCCGGGAATCCTCAGAGAGGCCCACAGCTCGAGACGTTCCACAAGGTAATTTAGCGAATTGCAGCATTTGATGTCCTGCACAAACGCCCAGTCTTTTCGCTAATTAGGTATAGGGTTTAACCAGTAAACCAGGTTCCATTAGCGAATAGCAGTGTTTGATGTCCTGCACAGATGCCCAGTCTTTTTGCTCATGACCACGTTCCCTGGTTAATTTAGCGAATTGCAGCGTTTGATGTCATGCACAAACGCCCAGTCTTTTCGCTAATTAGGTATAGGGTTTAACCACCCCCATCCCAACGTTTTCTGAGCAGTGGTACGCCCCAGTCCTGACATTTTTGGAATTTTTTTTTTTTTGGCTCAAACATCCGCTTTTGGTGAGAAACATCGAAAATTCATAGAGAAATCGCTCACCTGAGGTTTAAAATACTCGATCCAGGTAGGAGTACCTCCTTACCTTACAGGGTTTTCTATCAGGCTGGCTGCAAAGAAAACGAGTTCTATGGGAGGATAACTATTCCACACCACTCATAAACGGTATTTATTTATTTATTTGATACGAATTTATATGTAGTACGAGAGTATATGGGTTTTCAAATGGTAATATAGGCATTATAAGCATTGTTTCACTCACTAACTCATCACCATTCCTGACCTTTTTTTGCCACATTACCTGATCATGATTTCTGACTGTTTCTTCCTCTAATGTTTGTCCTCCACATTGTCATCGATTGGTGAATCACTCTGGCCCTGAATTTCGTACTGTGGCATGACATGGCTTCACTGGCCAGGTCACTAATAACAGGTGAACTGCTGAGAAAAGGTCATGCAGGGGGGGGGAGGAGGTCATGCTGGGTAAGGCAATGTCCCTGCCTGGCATCTTGTAGAGGAAGATGTCCCATGTATACGTGCCAAAAATCACTCGTGAAAATTGAAAATTGTGCAAATTAGGGACCTTGCAATGTTGCCGCGTTAATTTACGTCTCTGGGATATGAGTGCACATCATGTGAGGACGTGATTTCACGTCTCCGGAACAGGACGGGTTAACCAGTAAACCAGGTTCCATTAGCGAATCGGAGCGTTTGATGTCCTGCACAGATGCCCAGTCTTTTTGCTCTTGACCACGTTCCCTGGTTAATTTAGCGAATTGCAGCGTTTGATGTCATGCACAAACGCCCAGTCTTTTCGCTAATTAAGTTTAGGGTTTAACCAGTAAACTGGGTTAACTGCCTTGACTACTTTTCCTGGTTAATAATGTAAATAGTGTACTTTTTGTAACATAAGTACTGATTGCTAGGCAGAGAGAGAGAAATGACACTTTTGATTCTCCACCTTGATTGCTTTCGCAGGTGCAGCTGGTGGGTGCAGCATTGCCATGCAGAACAGCTGATCATTCCTGACGCATGCTGCCGCCTCTTCTCTTCTGCCTCGTCGTCATCATTTACTAATGATTTGCATTATGTAATTTTACACGTAGGTACAGTTACACCACAACTGTCACAACTACACCGTGTATTACATACATCATGCTACATAACAATTAGTTGTTAATGTAAATGTAGCGAACTTTTTGCTCAGTTTGACCTGAGTAAAGGATTTTTCACCGTCGTCACGGAGTTTTTCCCACAAGCTTGCTTCTATTAATGTAAATACGAGTTGTTTTTGCTCACTGGCGACTGTGACTTTCTCCTGTAGCAGGATAGCACACACACCACAGTGTGAATCTTGTGTAACTGAGTTAGGATTTATATGTATGTTGTTACATAGCCTATGATTTCATCATCCTTTGTGTAGTTCTAACGTACAGTATGCTGCATGTTTGATCACGAGCGTGTCCTACCTCACTCTCCCGTCCTCTCTTATAGTAGAGTAAGTCGTTCTTTCTGTTGTTCAGGGCAGGATTGTCAACTCATTGTCCCCTATAACTTCATTTGCGCATCCTTCTTACAAGTTGTATCAAGCTCTGCCGGCCCCTATATAATGAGCTCAGACTCTGCATTATTGCCACTTAGATCTACTCCTCATTTTGCTCACATCTCTGTCCTCCCCTCTACAGTTGTTATTATTGTGAGTGCTCAGGAAGTCTCCAACCATCTAGCAGCTGTGTAATTTGAGTATAAGTGTTATTGCATTTTTTCTTGTACTGTGTAGCGTGGGGTGTTGGTTCTTGGGCCTAGTGGGGTTTTTGTGATTCATGTGTTTTGGGTGTCAGGCCTTAATAATAATAGTTTGTATCTGTAATAATATATCTTGCATTCACTGAGTATTATCTGGTATTTCATTTTATCAGGGCTGACTTAGATAAATTTACTCTTGCTAATTTCGTGTTAATAGAGGCTATTGCAGTTAACCATATATTTAACCTGTTTTTTGCCATTACATTATCCTTATGAGTCCTGAATGTTTTGTTGTTAGTTTGAGCATTAAACTTTAACTTGTAATTTTACCTAACTCTTTTGTTTTGAACCTGGAACTTTACGGGACAGTAGTGATTTTTAGTATTCTCACTTAAAGTGTACATTATCTTTCTCTGTTCCGTAACATAAATTTGGCGACCTCGCCAGGATATTCAGGATATTATCATAAGGATATTGCTTGATATTTTGTGACTGTGATTTATTCATGATGTCTACTATTACTACACTTGATGAAGCCAAAGATTTTTTGTCAAATGTGCAAACAGTGTGTGATGTAGAAAACAGAACAAAGAATGAACTTAAGCTTGTTGCTCAACAATTGGGAATTGCTGTTCGCTCTCATCATTCTAAAGATCAAATTGTTGACATGATTAATGAAAGCTTGTTTAATGTAACTCCTCGAAATGAGCAAATGCAGATTGAATTAGCTAAGTTACAGCTAGCCCTGCAGGAGGCTCGTGCTAAGGAGGCTGAATTTCAGGCAAATGCTAAGGAGGCTGAGTTTCAGGCTCGTGCTAAGGAGGCTGAGTTTCAGGCACAAGTTGAACTTGCTAGGATTCAGGCAGACCATGAGTATCGCATGAAACAAGGTGGAACTGGATCATCTAGCTCTGATGATTTTGATGTGGCTAAAAATGTTAAACTTGTCCCTCCTTTTAATGAATCTGATTTAACAAAGTATTTTCAGTTGTTTGAGAGGGTAGCTCTTGCCCAAAAAGTATTGGCCAGTACTCCTTCAAACTGTTATCACCGGTAAAGCTCAAGTAACTTATGCATCTTTGCCTCAGGATCAATCTGATAATTATGATGTAGTTAAGAGCTTGATTCTTAAGGCCTATGAGCTTGTTCCTGAAGCCTATAGAGTAAAATTTAGGACAACTTATAAGCAAGATAAGCAATCTCATGTTGAGTATGCAAAAATCAAAGAAGATCTGTTAGAGCAGTGGTTAAATTCTAAGAATGTGGATTCTGATTTTGACAAATTTAAGCAGATGATTTTGCTGGAGGACTTCAAAAGGTGTATTAATAAAGATGTAAGCCTATATCTTGATGAGAGAAGAACAGATAATTTGTCTGATGCTGCAGTTTTAGCTGATGAGTATGTTCTCACTCACAAGAGATATTCTAGAGAAAAAAGGAAAGCTAAGAGTAAGTACGTTGCCTCTACTCAGAGTACATGAAACAGGAAAGAGAGTAAAGATGATGTTTCTCAGGAAGTAAATACCAGCTCCACCTCTAGATTTCAGAAAAGTAAATGTACTTATTGTAGTAAGCTTGGTCATACTACGGAGAAATGTTTCAGGAGACAGCGTGATGTGAACAAAAAGGAGTCTTTAAATATTCAGTCAATTGGTCTAGTGTCCACCCTTGAGAGTTCCCAGAATTCATTATCTGAGTTAACTGAACCTGCTGTGAGGGGTAAATTAAATTCTCATGATGGAGCTCCTCTTTTGAGCAGTAACGTGGGTGACACTCTCAAGAGTTCATGTGCTAATTTCCTGTTTGATGGTTTTGTCAGTCCTCTGGACAGTAATGACAGGAAATCAGTTCAAATATATCGTGATACAGGTGCTTGCCAATCCCTTATGCTGACCAGTGTTCTAGGCTCTAATGTTAATTCTTCTGATGAAACTGTAATCTTACAAGGTGTAGGGAATAATTACTTCTCTGTCCCTCTGTGCAGAGTGAATTTAGAGTCTGGTTTTGTTAATGGTTCCGTTATGGTTGGGTGTATGTCAGGTGTAACTTTCTTACTTGGAAATGATAATGGTGGAAGTCAAGTGTGTCCAGCTCCTCAGTTGTCTAGTGAGCCAGTGGCTGCGACTCAGGATTGTGATGTCCCTGATGTGTTCCCTGCATGTGCTGTCACTAAGGCTAAGTCTAAAGTTACTGGTGACTTAGAGGATAATGATGATGAAGATGTTATCCTAGATGACACTTTTCTTGCTAATTTGGACCACTCACCAGATGAGGCAGTACCCCGTAGTGTTGATAATTTGTCTCGGCAAGAGTTGGTTGAGTTGCAGGTTGCTGACCCTGAGTTGAAAGGTCTAGCTAACTCTGCTTGCAGTGAGGAAGAGTCAGCTGGTGCTTCTACTTGTTATTATATAAAGTCAGGAGTACTTATGAGGAAGTGGAGACCCCCAACAGCATCAGCCGACTGTGAGTGGGAGGTTGTACATCAAGTTGTCATCCCTCGTGTTTGTAGGCAGGATATCATTAGAGTGGCTCATAATTCCAGTTTGGCAGGACACCTTGGAGTGAGGAAGACTGTGGCACGCATTTTGAAACACTTCTACTGGCCAGGTATCTTCAGGGATGTTTCCTGGTATTGTAAGTCTTGTCACACCTGTCAAGTTGTGGGGAAGTGTAATCAGACCGAAAAGGTTGCACCTCTAGTTCCCATTCCTCCTTTTGAGGCGCCATTCACCCGTGTGTTGGTGGATATTGTGGGCCCTCTTCCTAAGACTTCTTCAGGATTTTCTTTTGTGTTGACCCTGATTGATATGGGTACTCGTTATCCTGAAGCCATTCCACTTAGAAATATCTCAGCAAAGAACGTGGTTAAGGAAATGCTGGGGTTCTTCACAAAGTTTGGTCTGCCCAAGGAGGTACAGTCAGACCGGGGAAGTAATTTCATGTCAAATGTTTTCAAGCAGTCTCTGAAAGAGTTGGGCATCACCCAGATCACGTCTTCAGCTTACCATCCCCAGTCTCAAGGAGCGTTGGAGAGATATCATCAAACACTTAAATCGATGCTCAAGAAATACTGTTTGGAACATCAGAAAGACTGGGATAAAGGTCTTCCATTCGTTGTATTTGCTGCAAGAGAATCTCCAAATGAATCACTGGGCTTCTCACCTTTTGAACTACTGTTTGGCCATGAAGTAAGAGGACCCCTTAAGCTACTCAAGGAATGCTGGCTGTCGGAGGAAGATGACGTCAACCTGCTGGAGTATGTGATGAAGTTCAAAGAACGGCTGTCCATTGCTTTACAGCTGGCGAGAGAGAATTTAGGAGCTGCTCAGGAGAAGATGAAGACTTGGTATGATAAGAAGTCCAGGTTACGCCACTTTCAGCCAGGAGATCAGGTTTTGAT
Source organism: Coenobita brevimanus (assembly GCF_032717465.1). Taxonomy (NCBI): domain Eukaryota; kingdom Metazoa; phylum Arthropoda; class Malacostraca; order Decapoda; family Coenobitidae; genus Coenobita; species Coenobita brevimanus. The sequence goes on along the minus strand of NC_137023.1, from coordinate 30,507,870 downwards.
TCTGCTACCAGTGCATGGGCAACCTCTTCAAGCCAAGTTTAGTGGTCCTTATTTCGTGGAGAAGAAACTCAGTGATGTCAACTATGTCATCGCCACACCAGATCGTAGAAAGAACAAGCAACTTTGTCACATCAACATGCTAAAGTTATATCACAGGCGGGACGAAAATAATCCAGTCTGCACTGTAGCTGTTCCACCCGAGTCTGCAAGTGAAGCTCTCCCATGCAGCATGAGCCTGAGCGATAGTTTGGGGAAGAATCCTGATATCATGAATGATCTCCAGACTAAGCTTTCTCATCTAGCTCCCGAGGAAAGGCAGGAGTTTTCGGCATTACTGCAGGAGTACTCGCAAGTGTTCCGTGCCACTCCAGGAAGAACCACTGTGTTGATGCATGATGCCGATATTGGAGATGCAAAGCCAATTAAATTGCCTCCTTACCGTGTGAACCCAGTGAAAGTTCCTCACATCCAGAAGGAGCTTGGCTACCTGTTGGACCACAAGATGATTGAGCCCTGTCAGAGCGAGTGGAGTTCTCCTGTCACTCTGGTCCCTAAGCCAGGGGGGTCACAGCGGCTTTGTTTTGACAACAGACGTGTTAATCAGATAACCAAAACAGACACTTACCCTCTCCCTCGTGTGGAAGATTGCATAGACAAGATCGGAAAGGCTAGGTACATAAGTAAGTTTGATTTGTTAAAGGGATACTGCCAAGTACCTATGACTGAACGTGCTAGGAAGATCTCATGTTTTGTAACACTAGGAAAGACTTTTGCATGTTCTGTAATGCCATATGGTATGAAGAATGCACCAGCCACATTTCAGAAGCTAATGAATGTTGTAACAGAGGGTTTGGCAAGGTGTGTTGTTTATATTGATGATGTGAGCTACAAAGGTTTTTGGAAATGGTAGGTTATTACAGGAGATTTGTTCTTAACTTTTTAATTCTTGTATCACCACTTACAGACCTACTGAAAAAGGGAGTTAAATTTGTCTGGACCGAGAACTATGAATCCTCTTTCAGCAAACTTAAAGCTATCCTGTTAAGTCAGCCAGTGCTCGCTACTCCAAATTTTGCTAAGCCTTTTAAGATGGCTGTTGATGCAAGTGATACAGAAGCTGGGGCTGTTTTGCTGCAAGAGGATGATCAGGGTATTGAACACCCCGTATCTTATTCCAGTAAAAAGTTCACTCCACCTCAAAAGAACTACTCAACTATTGAGAAAGAGCTTTTGGCCTTGATTTTGGGTTTACAGCATTTTTCATTTTATTTGTGTTCTGGTTTTGACCCCATAGTCATTTATACCGATCATAACCCACTGAAATTCCTTAGTAAGTTTAAAGATAAAAATCAGAGATTGACAAGATGGAGTCTACTTCTTCAGGAGTATTCATTAGACATACAACATGTCAAGGGGAAAGAAAATGTTATTGCAGATTGCTTATCTAGACTTTAGACAGATTGTTTTAGAGTAATAAGAAATTTCCTGTGTAAATTTCTTTTTTCTTTGTGGGGAGGTGTTACATAGCCTATGATTTCATCATCCTTTGTGTAGTTCTAACGTACAGTATGCTGCTTGTTTGATCACGAGCGTGTTCTACCTCACTCCCCAGTCCTCCCTTATAGTAGAGTAAGTCGTTCTTTCTGTTGTTCAGGGCAGGATTGTCAACTCTTTGTCCCCTATGGCTTCATTTGCGCGTCCTTCTTACAAGTTGTATCAAGCTCTGCCGGCCCCTATATAATGAGCTCAGTCTCTGCATTATTGCCACTTAGATCTACTCCTCATTTTGCTCACATCTCTGTCCTCCCCTCTACAGTTGTTATTATTGTGAGTGCTCAGGAAGTCTCCAACCATCTAGCAGCTGTGTAATTTGAGTATAAGTGTTATTGCATTTTTTCTTGTACTGTGTAGCGTGGGGTGTTGGTTCTTGGGCCTAGTGGGGTTTTTGTGATTCATGTGTTTTGGGTGTCAGCCCTTATTAATAATAGTTTGTATCTGTAATAATATATCTTGCATTCACTGAGTATTATCTGGTATTTCGTTTATATCAGGGCTGACTTAGATAAACTTACTCTTGCTAATTTCGTGTTAATAGAGGCTATAGCAGTTAACCATATATTTAACCTGTTTTTTGCCATTACATTATCCTTATGAGTCCTGAATGTTTTGTTGTTAGTTTTAGCATTAAACTTTAACTTGTAATTTTACCTAACTCTTTTGTTTTGAACCTGGAACTTTACGAGACAGTAGTGATTTTTAGTATTCTCACTTAAAGTGTACATTATCTTTCTCTCTTCCGTAACAATTGATATTGAAATTTTTTTTTTCCGAAGAAAAAAGAAAAAAAATTGATTTTCATGGGGCATAATGTCACGAGTCGGCGCGATTTTATATCTAATTAAGCTCGTGACATCAACTTTGGTTGGAAACCGCTAATTCTAGTGGATTCCCTGTATTTATCGCTCAGTTTAACCGCTATGTATTCACCCAGTTGGGAGTGTTTTCAGAACAATTTTTCACTGTGTCATAAATGATCATCTGTGCGAGACATTAGCACTTCCGCTGAGCGATTTATTATGGGAGTGTTTCGTTTATTCAAGCCGTTAGCAATGTGGCCACGACACTCGCCTCTCTCCTACAATTTGAATCAGTCAAAATTTGAGCGCTGTGAAAGCAGGTTGGGCCCAGTGGTAGCAGTGCCGCCATTGTCCAGTTCCTGAATTTCCACCTAGCGTGATTGGCGAAAGACTTAGCGTGTGCAGTGTCCTTCCTCAGTAACGACACCCAGTCATCCGCTTTGTCCACTTTTCTGACCAGTATTTCTTTTCGTTTTTTTCCTAGGTTTAAGAGTTAGCTTTTGAGTGAGCGAGTGAGTGCAATCTCCTTATTTTGAATTCATTTTGAAATGTAACGTAAATTTATTTTTATTGTAATCAATAAATTTAACAGTTCTTTTCCTTGAGCTTAATGTAACGTAAATTCGTGTTTTATTTTCCATAATAAGCTTATTTCACTTATAGCTCCTAGTTTGCATAAACGCTTTGCTATTCATAACTGGTACTTAGGCCAGTCCTTTTGTATTAAGCTTAAAATCTGTTGTGCCAACCAGGAGTTAATGCATCAGGAAGAATCTGTTATCATTAATAGCATTAGTTATTGATTGTCAGGTGAGAGAGAGAGAGAGAGAGAGAGAGAGAGAGAGAGAGAGAGAGAGAGAGAGAGAGCATGCATGCAAGAATGTGTGTGTGTGTGTGTGTGTGTGTGTGTGTGTGTGTGTGTGTGTGTGTGTGTGTGTTCTTACCAAATTCTTCTTGCCTAATTATATCTTTGCAGGAATGAGTCATGCTCGTAATGTCCAGTGCATTAAACCATTTTTATCAAACATATCCTTAAGTTTATAAATAGTTTTAGTACACTATTTCATTCGGAAGTACATTCCACTTATCAATTGCCCTATCTGGGAAACTGAACCTCCTTATGTCTTTGTCAAGTCTCTTTTATGCAGGTTTTTGCAGTGTCCTCTTGCTGATGCCTCCCCATAGGTTATATACTCACTGATGGCTATTTTCTCTTTCCCTGAGATGCATTTATATAGCGTAATCATGTCATCTCTTTTACTTCTCTCTTGTAATGTTGGAGGTTCAGTTTTTCTAGTGTTTCTTCATAACTTAGATCCTTTAAGCTTGGTAACCATCTTGAAGCTGCACTTTGTAGTTTTTCAATCTTATCTGTGTTTTTTGAGATGAGGATTCCAGACCACTGACGCATATTCCACGGTTGGTCTGATGAATAATGTTATTATTTTTCTCAGCATGTCTTCATTTATATTTGTGAATGTTATTCTCATATTAGCAAGTTGCGTATGCATATATCGTACCTTTTCAGTTATTGGGTCAACCGGTGATAGTCTGTTATTAATAACCACTCCAAGGTCCTTGTCTTTTTGTGATGTGTGTAGAGTTGAACTTCCTAGCTTATAATCCCGATCCGGTCTTTTTGCACTTTTACCAAACTTAATTACATGGCATTTGTCCACACTGAATTCCATTTGCCATTTATTGTTCCATTCATCAAGCTTATTTAATTCTTCCTGTAGCTCTCTGCAAGTCTGTGTTTGTAATTCTCCTTTATATTATTACATCATCAGCAAACATATTTAGATAGCTTCCATTTCCAATATTCCTCTCTATATAGTTCATGTATACTTTGTGTGTGTGTTTGTGTGTGTGTGTGTGTGTGTGTGTGTATGATTTCATTTACTGAAGTTCAGTAGCGTTGCGAGACCAGGTGCCGCTCGGAGCGGGCCTGTGCCATCCCACATAAAGGGATTCTTTGAGAATATTTCCTGATGCATGTATGTGGCATAATTTTCATATTTCCATCATCCATCGCTTCATTCATTGTATATATTATCGCTTAATAGCAAGTAATGATGAGTATGCGTGTTTTCTAAATGATCTAAGGAGAAATTATGCTGCTTCCGGTTGTCACAAATTGCTCTATAGGATCCCATAAAATCCTGCTTTGTGTATCATCTTGCTTTCATATTTATCAACTTAGTTCGTATTACTCTTGGAATTAACTCAGAACTTTCATCTGACATTACCTGTGCGACATAACAAAAAGTGTGAAAAGTATATATCGATAAATCAGGTAAGGTGAACCTCTCTCTCTCTCTCTCTCTCTCTCTCTCTCTCTCTCACACACACACACACACACACACACACACACACACACAAATCTAAAACATTTTGATCGCTAAATGAGGCCAAATTAGGTGTGACCAGTTAAATATCTAAGAATTTAGATTTCTGAAAAAGAAGAAATAGAAAGAATGCATTCTGCCTGAGAAATGAAATAGGCTAGTCTAATGATTTTATACAATCATTACAGTCATTAGGGAAGAAAACAACAAAATACAGTAATATATTCGGATAATAAATTCGAATTCTCGGTGTTTCACTTAACAGTGAACTCAGCGGGACCTCTCATGTCAGATCACTTGCTAAAACCATCTCAGAGAAACAAGGATTATTGCACCGAGTCCGTAACTTCTTCACTGACGAGCAGTTAGCTGTAATTTATGAGTCATGCGTGCTCTCAGCTAGAATATTGCTCACCTTTGTGGATGGATGTGGAGAGGTTGCATTAAATCAACTAGACGAAATTCAGGGCAAAGCTGTTGGAATTACTAATATCCCTGCTATTACAAACTATCTCCCCTACAAGTAAGAAGGAATGTTGCCTCCTTGCATTATTTTACAGATACCTTTATGGCAAGTGTTCCGAAGAAGTTGGGTCCATTGTGCCACCTATCCATTCCTTCCCTCGTGCTACACGGGCATCTGGTAACGCTCATGACTGGAATGTCACGCAGTCATACTGCAGAACTTCTGCCTATCAGAATTCTTTTATTTCCCGACTGCATCTCTCTGGAACTCGCTTTCCCGGAGTTGTTTCCTCCCAAACTTCAACCTACTGCTGTTCAAGCCGAACTGTTACAGATTGTTTATGAATGGTGGACAGCAGTAATCTTGTTTATGGATTATTTTTGTGTTTATTTATTTCCCTTCCTCTGGTCTGTTACTTAAAAAAAATAGCAATATATCATTTGTCAAAGTGTTGATAATCTTGAAGATTCATGCTGAAGGAAGTCGATGAAATTTGAAGATTTATCTTCTCAACCAATAGACTCTTTATCCGAGAAAGGAGGAAAGATGGTGTTGCACAGAAATTTAAGAAGGCCAAAGATGCTACAGAACTATTTGGAAGGCAAATCAGAGAATGGTCTAGTGCAGTGGTTCTCAGCCCTTAACCTTAGTCCTTATATTCACGTCCCTCTCCTCTCCCCACTTTCTGCTTCCTGCCGTCTTCTGACTCTAAAAACTTATTCCCGAGCTACTGTTAGAAATGTTACCGCGGATTCAACTGGACGTTAACCAAGCTGAATTAACCCTTCCCCTGCAATCCACTATCCCTATTTAGGGGAGATATGGGGGCGAGGTGGGGATGGGGGACGTTTATAGTTTAACTGGGGTGCGTTCTATCTAGCAGTATTAGATTTTTTGTAGGATTTAATCATCTCTCGAAATGACCAGATCAGAGAGAGACAGACAGACAGACAGAGAAGAAAATGAAGGAAGGTAACCAGGCAACAGACAGGAAAAAAACAAAAAATAATAATGCACGGGTAAAAAGAAAAATATGTTTTGAAGACTGGAGCAGAGACAGAATATGAAAACTGAATATAAATGGTTTATCCTGATACACACACACACACACACACACACACACACACACACACACACACACACACACACACTTGTTCATACCACTCTCAATTTTTACTCAAACTACCGCCATGGAAATTGCTCGCGTCCCCCAGATTGAGAGCCACTGGTCCAGATTATCTTAGGCGGTCTTCGACGTAGTATAATTGACACAGAAAAGCGCTCAAAATGTTCAAAATGTTTGAGGCCTGCCATTCACCAGGTAGGAAGGAGGAAGACAGATGAAGGATTAGAGTCATTAGATGATGAAGAAGCAATTTTAGGAAGATTAAATATTGTCAGGACCCCAGCGTGTTAGGAAAGGATTTTTTTGGTAGAGGTTCACGGAACAGTCACAAACACATGCAACCGTAGCTGACTGTAAAACTGCACAACAAACATTACCTCAGATTACGACATGCAGCTGAGGGCTTACAAATCCAGGTCCTTATATCATTTCTAGAAGGGAACAGACTGGGGCAAGGAAACTGCACCTAGCTCTCGTGGTCCGCCCGGGAATCGACACGGGACCTATGTGTTTCAAGTTAAGTGTTCTCTCGATTTCTGTATCAGGTATATAATTTTCTAATGTCTTGTGCAAATACAAATATCATTCACTACGCAACTATTACCCATAAATTGCTTAACTTGTAGATATAATCCGAAACATAATCTATCGCTTGTAATAAATATAATGCTTGTGAAGAAAGACGTAAATCCTTCTGGACAGAATTAATGGAAGGGTCTGCGGGATTCTGAGGAGGCGGAGAGGACTAAACCAGGGAAGGTCGGCTGCACGATCAGGCTGGACACGAAGGAGAGGAAACTTTACCATGATGAGGTGGTCATCGACAGATGGCGACCGGCTCCTTTCTAGGTGGACCACTATGCAGAAATGTTACAATCCTGTCGTGGAACATCAATGGGGCCCATACAAAGGAAAGCCCTATGTACAGACGTTGTTAATGAATTACGACGTGATAGTGCTGAATGAAATGAAAACCAACAATCGTATCTCTTTACAGGCTATGTTTGTTATAGAGACACTGTGAGGTCAGACGGACTTAGAGGGGGCACAGTGGTGCTGGTAAAGCTTTGTTTGCAGTCATCTGTGATGTGTGTAAATTGTAAGATGAAAGACCAAGTTTGGCTCAGATTGTCCCTATTGAGCACTGCGCTCTTAGGGTTTGTGTGTGTACCCCCCTACAGCTTCACAGTACTTAACAGTAATGCTAAGAGTTTCAGTTATATACAAGGGAAAAACATATGCGACAAGAGGAAAATTGTAATGTTCTACTTATAGGAGACCTGAACACACGTTTTGGTACTGGTGTTCAAAATATTTTAGTGAATTGTGTTGTCCCTGGATCTTGTGATTTCATCTACCCTGAGATTCCTGATCAAATTTGAGAATGCAAACACATTATAAGAGCAATCTGACGTATAGGAAACGTAATGAATGGATTTCTGAAGTAGATGTGTTGTTTGCTTCTCGCAAAATTTTATATTGCATTCAAATTTTCACCGTGAATAATAACCCTGATCTTTCATCGGATCACGCCCCCATAGCAGTTGCTCTGTCCCCCCCTGTGGTGGATAGAGTATGTCTAGGTGTATGGGAGTGTTTGCTTCGTGATCATGCTGTTTGGTGTTTAAGTTATAAGAAGAAATCTCGGTTATAACATCCTATACAGTTTTGTTCTATTCACATTGAAATCTTTATTGGGGAACTTTCTCGATTCGATATTCCCCAATTTGATCCTGACATTGATACTAATGTGAGTCAAATGGCAGATATTTTGTACATGTGTGTTAGTGCCAGTTGGTGTGCTCAGGTGACTCTGCCAGAGGATGTCACGGTGGGCAGGTGGGAGAGACTCTTAAATGATGTGGGTGACAGGCGTATGTTAAAAGCTATAGACTGGCGTGGGGAGTATAAATATGATACTGATGATTATGACAGTAATGAAAACCCCACAGATGAGGATTTCAAAGCCTTTTTTGAGGAAGTATATAGCCCACATGATGTTGAACCTTTAGTAGCCTATGTACTGAGTATAACACAAATCTAACCATACCAGTTCTTGATGATGACATAGAATTTGATGAAGTTGTGCAGGAAATAAATAGATCAAAGCAAGATATAGCGTGTGGACCCGATAGGATAAGCCCAGGAATTATTTTACCAGACCAGTGGATACACTTTATATTAGCGTTATTTTATGCAGTCTTTTCCTCTGGCTCTTATCCCATATCCTGGCAGTTGGCCCATATGGTTATGATATTTAAGAAAGGTAACAGAGCATTACGCAAGAATTACCGTGGTATATATATTATAAACTGTTTGGCAAAGCTGTATGACATGGTGCTATCAACTCGGTTAAGTATGTGGTTTGTTCCGTACTGGGAGCAGGCAGGAGTCAGGAGGGCCGGGACTGCACTGAACATGTTGTGTCACTTAGATTGTTAATTGATTTGGCCCACGGGAGAAAGCATAAATTAATTGTCTCCTTTACTGATTTTTCAATGGCGTACGACCGGGTCACTCACGCCAAATTGTTTCGCATGCTACTTAAGCTAGGGTGGGGGTCGTGAATGTTAGCGGTGCTTGGGGCGATATACGGGGTTACTCTAAGCGTTATATGGACAGCCGTCGTTAGCGTCCAGGATCGCAACAGACAGTGGTCCCCAACATCTTGTTTATTGATTATCGTTTATGTAATCAGTATGATAAAGTCCAATTGTGGGCCAGATGGTTTTTTTTTTTTTAGTGGCTTCATCTCTTTGTCCTTATGGACAATTCTGTTCTCTCGACAGCGAGACACGGAAGGGTACATAATATTTCTGAATCAGTTCTGTGTAAATAACGGCCTGGTTGTGAATAACATTAAGACCAAGTTCTTTGCAATCCATGCATCGGTAGGGGATCGTGAGTCGTTCTGCGTTGTTGATATGGTCGTGCGGTGATGTGACAGGTATTTGTATCTAGGCAGTCTGTTCACAAGCGATGGCACCCTGTCCTTCACCATCGCCGCCCATGCACATCCAAAAATGTGCCACATTCTGAAATTTGTGTCATTTTTGGAAAAGAATATAGCCATACCATTTTACATTAAAAAGAAAATGTTTGAGGCAGCCTTAATGTCAGTCAACCTACATGGCTGCTAGTCCTGGTTCAGTGGGAACTTGAGACCAATGGAAAAATTGTATAACTGAGGTATTAAACAGCCGCTGGAAGCTCGTATGACGGCGTGCACGGACGTTTGTTACGTGGAACTCAGGTACCCGCCACTGAAACCTTTAGTAGTAGCAAAGGCAGAGGAAGATTTTCCAGCGACTGTGTGGGGAGAGGCGGGATATGCCCGATGACCCGTGGGTGCATGCCGTCAGGCTGACCATGGCAACCAACACACCAACACGTAAACACATAAAGAGTTTAATTTATAATTCTGTTGGTGATAAGTCGGCATCGAATCTCTAAAGCAATCAATTTCTAACTACTTCTTCTAGAAGACTAATTTTTAACGTGTTGAACGCTAGCTTAACAGTTCACTAGATCTATAAATGTCGTGGTAAAACCAGTAAGGTACACAGAATTGCATTTAGTCGGCTGTGGGTGGTCAGTCATAATCTGGCGATTGAGACGGGCCTTTGGGATCAGCGTGGTCGGGGACGTCTCCCGGTAGCAGAGCGGCTCTGTCCATGTAGTGCTGTGCAAACAGAATTGCACGCACTGGAGGTGTGTCCACTGACTCAGCACATATGTACAAGGTATAACTTTACTTCCTGGAGTCAGATCTTTGGTGACGATGGTCAGCTTCCTATTGAGGAGAGAGTGTATAAGGTTCTTTCCTGTTTTGGCTAGTGTGTACTATAATGTTTATCATAACCTATGTTATTCAAAGTGTATTAATTTTGAATGTTCTTATTTTAACCATGATATATGATTAGGAAACCTTATGTAAAAACGTGATTGGTCAAAGTGTAGCTGTGTACTATTTAGAAATGTAATAATGTCCTGCTTTCATTAAGGATAAATAGATGCACTGGTCAACCCTTCAGTACTTCACTTGTTTCATGGACAATAATTATTTGTTAATATCTGATGTGCTGTTTATCACGTTAATGTTTATTGTTGCTTGAAATATTGTATGCGTAACTGGATATTGTGGGCAATAAACACATACTTACCTACTTACTGTGGATACACGTGTGTGTGTGTGTGTGTGTGTGTGTGTGTGTGTGTGTGTGTGTGTGTGTGTGTGTGTGTGTGTGTGTGTGTAATAATAATAATAATAGTACTAATAATGATAATAATGACAATAATAATAATAATAATAATAATAATAATAATAATAATGATAATAATAAAAAAAATAATAATGATAATAATAATAATAATAATAATTTTCGGTTTATTTATTCACTGCAGCAAGTGGCTGAAAGAAAACACGTGCTTTATCTTGTATCCCAACCTATGGGGGTCAACAGGCTTACTCAGGCTGCTCCTGGGGAGCGCCGACAAGCCACCAAGCCTCTCCGAGGCTGGAGTGAGGCGTAGGGACAAGGGGACAGACCGCCTAATCTTTACCCCCGGGCTCAGAACCCTTGCAGGTCTTCCACCACAGCGCGCCTCGAGCCAGGACTTCGAGCTACACTTGACAGGTGAGAGCTCACCTCATCCACGCATATAGCACAGTCTGAACGGAGTGCTAATTAACCGCGCCACCAGGTGTGTGTGTTCTTACCTTACCTAACTGTATCTTTACAGGAATGAGTCAAGCTCGTACTGTCCCGTGTCTTAAACCATATTTATCGTACATATCCTTAAATTTGTGAATTGTTTTGGCACACACTATTTCATTCGGTAGTGCATTCCATTGATCAAATGCTCTGTTTGGGAAACTGAATTTCCTTACGTCTTTATCACCTCTCTTCTTTTGCAGTTTCTTGCAGTGTCCTCTTGCTTATGCTTCTCCATACGTTAAGTAATCATTTATGTCCATTTTCTCCTTCCCTGATATGCACTTATATAGCATTATCATGTCACCTCTTTTCCTTCTCTCCTGTATGTTGGTAGATTCAGTTTATTTAGTCTTTCTTCGTAGCTTAGGTCCTTTAAGCTTGGTATCCATCTTGTAGCGGCCCTTTGAACTTTTTCAATCTTGTCTATTGTATGTGTTTTTTGAGATGAGGACTCCAGAGTACTGATGCATATTCCAGGGTTGGTCTAATGAATGATGTTATTATCCTTCTTAGCATGTCTTCATATATGTATGTGAATGCTATTCTCGTAGTTGCAAGCAGTGTATACATGTTCCGTACCTTCTCGCTGATGTGGTCAGCCGGAGATAGTCTGTTATTGATAATCATACCTAGGTCCTTCTCTCTTTCTGATGTGTATAGGGTTTTATTTCCTAACGTATAATCCCAATCAGGTCTTTTTCCACTTTTACCAAACTTGATTACATGACACTTGCCCTCATTGAATTCCATTTGCCATGTATTACTCCATTCATGAAGTTTATTTAATTCTTCTTGTAGCTCTTTACAAGAGTCTGTGTTAGTAATTCTCCTTTGTATTTTTGCATCATCTGCAAACATATTCACATAGCTCTCATTTCCAGTGTTACTGTTTTTATCATTTATATACACTAAAAACATGATTGGTGCCAGTACTGAACCCTGTGGTACTCCACTAGTCACTTCTTTCCATGATGAGTAATTTCCCCTTAGTACTGTTCTCATTTCTCTTTTTATGAGATAATCTTGCATCCAACAAAACAGTTTGCCTCGAATTCCTCCTTGATGGTACAGTTTCCATAAAAGTCTTTGGTGTGGTACTGTGTCAAAAGCTTTCTTGAAATCTAAATAGATGCTGTCCACCCATCCTTCTATTTCCTGTATTGTGTTTGTTACTCTGTCAAAGTAGCTCAACAGATTAGTAACACATGATTTTCCTTTTCTGAAACCAAACTGTCTTTCTGTTATCATACTGTGTTCTTCTAGGTGATTTACCCAAGCTTTTCTTATAAGCTTTTCTAATACCTTGCTTACAACACTGGTCAGTGATACTGGTCGGTAGTTGAGTGGATTTTGTCTATTTCCTTTCTTGAATAAGGGGACAATATTTGCTTTCTTCCAAATATCAGGTAGTTTACCTTGACTCAAGGATTTCTTGAAAATTAAAAATAATGGTTTACTTAACTCCTTTGCACATTTTCATAGTACCCAACATGAAATTTCATCAGGACCACTTGCTTTTCCTCTGACTAATTTACTTAACTCCTCCTGTATTACTTTTTCTGCTATTTGTATATCTGGTAGTATGTGTGGACATGCATGTTCCACATAGTCCCTCTCAAAATTTTTTTCTTCTGTAAAAACTAATTGGAAATTCTTATTTAGTGCTTCATAAATATCTTTCTCTTGCGTATAAGTGATTCCCTCGTCGTAATGGATTGTATTATATCTTTTACTTTGGTTTTGATTCTGATGTAGCTGTAAAACAGCTTTGGTTGATCACTACTTTTATTTATTATATCCTCCTCAAACTGTTTTTGGGCTTCCCTCCTTATTCTTGTATAATCGTTTCTTGCCTGTTTGTAATTATTATACGCCCTTTTACTATTGTGTCTTCTGTATCTATTCCACAACAAATCTCTTCTTTCTTTTGATTTTTTACATTCTGTATTGAACCATTTCTGTATTTTCTTATCTGCTTCTTTTTGATGTGGGATGTACTTCTGGACTCCTATTTCATAAAATTCACAAAATTTGTTATATACAGCATTTAAACCTTGTCCTCTAAGCTCATTTTCCCAATCAACCTCTAAGAAATATTTCTTTAGGTCTTGATAATTTCCCTTTTTATAGTTTAGGCTCTTTTTGTAACTTTCATTGCTGTTAACTATGTCATATGCTATCCTGAAGTTGTAATTTAGTACTGCATGATCGCTTTTGCCGAGTGGAGGGTGATATATTAAACTGTCAATATCATTTTCTTGCCTAGTAAATATTAGATGTACTGAAGGTACATCGAGTCATCTTTTTCTGGTGGTTTCCCTCACATGTTGCGTTAGAAAAAACTCTTGCACGAGATCCAGGAGCTTTTGGTCCCAACAGCTTTCTTGGCTAATTATATCTAGAGTATTCCAATTTATATTTGTATTAAAATCTCCGGTTAGTATAATTCTTTCCGATTTCTCTTCCATTTTATGTAGTAATGATCTTAAACTCTGAATTGTACTCTCTGCCAGGTCCTCATATTCGTCTCTTTCCCATGTGTTTGATCTGGGTGGCATGTACAAATTGGCTACAATTACTTTCCCATCAGATGTGTTGATTTCTACTGCAGTCAGTTCTACTTGTGATGGTATATCTAGTTTTATTTCACTGTGTGTGTGTGTGTGTGTGTGTGTGTGTGTGTGTGTGTGTGTGTGTGTGTGTGTGTGTGTGTCTATCTGCGCGCGCGCGCGTCTATGTATGCGTGTGTCTGTGTCCCTTTGTGTAAGTGTCTGTGTGTGTTTGTGTATGTGTCTGTGTGTTTGTGTGTGTGTGTCTGTGTGTGTTTGTGCGTGTATGTGTCTGTGTGTGTTTGTGTTTGTATGTGTCTGTGTGTGTTTGTGTGTTTATGTGTGTATGTGTTTTTGTGTGCATGTGTGTGTGTGTTTGTGTGTGTGTATGTGTGTGTGTGTGTGTGTGTGTGTGTGTGTGTGTGTGTGTGTGTGTGAGAGAGAGAGAGAGAGAGAGAGAGAGAGAGTTAACACGCTTGCATGCAATACGTGCCATTCAGTTACCTGCCTCACCCTCCACCAGGACTGCTTCATCCACCCTTGAAGAAACGTGCTTTTCATCCACTGTGATCCACATTTTACTTGATCAGGTCTGTACGGGATCCACTGTTTGCTGCTCTTGTTCTGTGTTTACTTCACTATGTATACTGCTTTTTTGTACATGACCCTGTTTGTTTATACTCCATTAGTTGCAAGTATTTGTTCTACTCCACTATACTTTTGCTGTACTTGACCTACTCTGTATTGTAATTGCCTTGTACGTGACCTACTGTACTGACTCTGTTTTATACTTGATCCACTTCATATATTTGACTCAGTCTGTATTTTACTTGTTTTGTATTTGAACTAATCTGTTTGTCACTGATTCATACTTGATCTGCTCTTTCTTCTTCATACACGTTTTGTAATGTATTCACTAATCTGAGGCCCGAAAATAATATCAGTATTTTGGTAATTATGAGAAGATTTGAGTGAAATTCGGTACTTTGTTTCCTTACAGTTTTTTCATAATTACATCGGATGATGACCGTTGTGTCAGACATTAAGCATAATTGGACCTGCTGTTTCATAGCTGTCAGTGTTCTGTGCAGTGCCATTTGATGTGGATGCAGTCTCCCTCACAATGTCTTTTAAAACCCTTTTTTAGTTTTCAAGGATTATTCATATGTACCTTTCCTTAACGAAACCTGTAGGATAAGTTAGGAGTAGAGCTTTGAGAATATGCACTGATTTCCAGTGCGTCATTATTAGAACAATGCGGAAGCACAACTGATAACCACTCAGCTCCACTCAGACTAGAGAGCAGAGAGGATAAGACCTCCCGTGGATGTGACTTGAACTGAGATGCTGAGGAAAATTTTCAGAGTACATTAGCATATATACCCGTCATCTGTCAGCCCATATATTTCCCCCATTTCATCCCATTGACACATTTCGTTCATGGACTTTGTTATCCCTCATGGACCTCTTTTCTTCCATGGACCTATGTTCCCCATGGAAGAATTTTCCCTCATATACCTATTTTCTCCCACCTATTTTCTTCCATGAACCTATTTTCTCCCATGGATCTTTATACCCTACACTTAATTTTTCACCATGGGCCTGATTTCACTGTTGGATATTTTTCCTCCGTAGGCCTATTTTACCACTGGAACTGTTTTTGAAACGTGGACCTATTTTCTCCATGAACCTATTTTGTCATAATGGCACGCACTGATTTTGAACATGGATCTGCTTCCACCATGCATTCTTTTTTCTCTTTGGGGCTATGTTTCTGCTTATGACTCTCCCCCCCCTCCCCCCATGAAACTATTTTTCCACAGGGACCTGTTCCAACTATGGACCTATTTACCCCATATACCTATTTCCCACATGCACCAACACACCTATATACTTACTCACCTAGTGTAGCAAACCTGTCTTCTCTGTTGTCCTCCAAGAAGCCACACATTCACTCACCCACTAAGATACCCCACCCACTCACAAATTCCAACATCCCAATCACTTCCCTAACCCATTAGATCGCCAGACCCTATCCACCATTTTATTGCCTCAACTCTCCGATTGTCTTGGCATACTACCAACCGTGCATGTGATAGCTGGTGGCGGCCATCATCCACTCACTTGATGTATTGTTTTCTTCATCCTTGACGTTTATATAATATATATATATATATATATATATATATATATATATATATATATATATATATATATATATATATATAAATTAACCAGGGAACATGGTCAGGAGCGAAAAGACTGGGCGTCTGTGCAGGACATCAAACGCTTCAATTCGCTAATGGGACCCAGTTTACTGGTTAAACTAACTCTACACTTACGATTAATGACAGGAAGCTGAGAATCCCCACGCAGTCTTGGGCAGGTCACATTTTGACACCCACCGTGGGTGTGAACACTCATGTGGATAATGTGCATTCTCAGGGAATACTATCAAGAAGGTCCACAGCTCGAGACGTTCCACAAGGGAATTCATACACAGCCTCGGATTGTCTCTACGGGGTTCTCAAAATTCCCCCTTAACTTACGGTACATATGTATGTACAGGCCCTGGACATACTGTGTCCTGTGGGGCCAATGGGTGAGATATCAGGTCTGCACTCACTTCACCACTACCCTGTCTCTCAGTTCTTTTCTCTTGAGCACTCAGAGATTACGGGTGTGGTTTCAAATGGCACAGGAAGGACATGTCCCTGATTGGTGGTACATGGACACACACTGCAGGAACGCACAAAACTATGTATTTCTCGTCCCATCCCTGGCTAGAAAAATTAGCACCGATACAGCCCTGGGTTTTCCTTTTGCCCATGTGGTCTCCTGAGGCTGAACAATGACCCCATTCTAACACTGCTTGGCGGTACTTTGCGGGAACGACAAACTGCAGTCAAACCTCGCCCTGGGGTGTTCGTGACTCACAGTACAGCCGTCCTTGTTTACGAAGGAACTTGGCTCGACCTTCCCACGAATACTTAATCACTCTACCCTTTTGTTTCTTCCTCACGGCAACAAGTGTCGGGTCAGAATGTTGTTCTTGAACAACAATTTGGCTACACATCAGATCTTGTGGTGATGCAATGGTCACTGGGGTGACACAGTTTGGAGCTTCGAGCATGGCTCGTGTTTCTGCAGCCGAAGTCTGAGTAGCGTCATCTATGGTGCAACTATACTTGGCACCTTGAATATTGCCCATTATTAGGTCAAATTAAGGTTCTGGCATGACAACTGCGAATGTCGTACCAGTGTAAAATGGAGATGCCACCTTGATACTTGCCTCAGGGAACAAACTCACTGATCCATCAATAAAGTTAGCTTGGATCTGTCGACCTGTGTACTCCACGGGCCGAACTAAACTTTGTTTGACAGAGCAAGCTGAGGAACCATTATCTCTCAGGACATTTACAGGAACACCTCCCACAAACCCTGGCTGAAAAAGAAAGGCAGTGTTACTGGTGTAAGGGTCTGAGGAGGTAGCAGCCAGTCATTGGTGAGACTGCAGAACAAACGATGCAGCAAATGTGGCACCCTGAGGACTAGATGCCTGAGGGGTCGTGCTCGCCATCTGAGGAGCTGGAGCATTGACCACCTGTGGAGGAGGGTTCACTGTCGCTGGGGAACTAGTGAACTGTGAAGTACCCGTACTGGTGGGGTTGGCACCACCGTGCGCTTGTTGTGGAATGAAGGCTGTATCTGCGTCCTGCCTCCAATACACTAGAGTCGGTTGTCCTGACTGAGGGTTACGTGGTTTGTCATTGCCCTGCTACTGCTTGAAATACCGGTACTGCTGCTAGTTAGGGTTCTGCTTGTCGTACCGCTTGCACCCAGGTTTCTGAGTATTTTGCCCCTGGTCCTTCTTCTGTGGTTTTGGACCTTGCCCAATATTCTGGGGACGGCCTTGTTGCTGGGGTTCGGTCTGAGACGGTTTCCCAGATTTGTCAGCTCTCCTGTTCCAGGTGTGCTACTTACGAGTTTGATACCCGTATGCAGTGAAGAATGCATCAGCCTTGTTCGCCATTTGGCTGGCATCCCTTACCTGGCAGATTTTAAGCTGAGCCATAAGTTTGTCAGGCCATGACTTTTCTAGCTGCGTGCGCAGCATAAGGTCATTTATCCCCTCACATGTGGATGGAGTTTCATCTTTCTACATCCACTCATCTAAGTAAGCAGTAAGCTGGTCAAGAAACTGAATGGCAGTCTCTTTTTCTTGTAAACGTGCCCTCATAAACTGACTCTTGGCGTCGTCAACTGTGAGACTGTACGCTTTGACAAGTGTGGCCTTCATCATCTCATACATGAGATTGTCTCCACGAATTCTGTGGAGAACATCGAGGGCAGGGCCCTCAAACAGGCTGAGAAACTGTTGCCGCTTAGCTGCATCATCCAGCTGGTACAGTTGAGCCATGTCTTCAAAACGAGCTATGAATGGCTCGATTTGCTTGCCATCCTTGTATGGAGGAAGCTTGATGTGTGGGCTCGCCAAAACATGTACAGGGAGAACGCTCGTGGAGCTTGGGGCAGCTGCACCAGATGTGTCTAAAGCCAAGGAGTCTCGCTTGAGCCTCAGCATTTCAAGTTCATGTTTTTCACGTGCCTCGAGCTCGTCACGTTCATGTTCTCGTTCTCTCTCTTGTTGTGCTCGCTCATATTCGCGTTGTTCTCGCTCTTGTTCTAACTCGAGTTCGCGTTGTTTTTGCTCGTATTCGCGTTGTTTTTGCTCGTGTTGACGTTCTCTCTCGTGTTCCTTGCGCTGTTCTCACTCATATTCACGTTCTCTTTCGCGTTCCCCTCATTGTTTTCGCTCATGTTTGCGTTCTCTCTCACGTTCTTCACGAGCATCTTTCTCACGTTGTTGCTCATGACTAAACCTTGAGAGGACGTAGTTTTGGATTTTCTCGTGGTTGCTAAGCCCCATATCTCTAGCTTCCTGTACCTAGACGTTGGGAGTCATAATGCTAACTCAAGCAGAGTGAACTAAGGACTAAGTACTGACTGCTATTTTGCAAAGAAATGCCAATAATCAAGAGTGAAGAATATAGGCACAGGTTTTTGGTGACCAGTTTTATCTAATTAAACTGGTAAAGAAAAAAACAACTGACTCTAAAAACTATGACGTATAATTATTAATAGAAATGAATCAATAGTCACCAGTAAAATAGTGCCTATAGACTTTAATGATAAATACCTAAGTACGAGTGAGTGAGTATTATCTCGTGCATAACTTTAGAGCTAAGAGTTAATATCCTGGTGAGGTCGCCAGACGTTATGGGGTTTTGTGAATTTTATGTTAAATAATACTTTGAATGTTAACTCGTCAATTGAGACAAGGATGACTTGCGAAAATCAAGCAATGATTACTCTATGCCGGCTTACTTTGCCGATTCTTTAAGGACGAGAATTTATTTACTTTCTCACCAGTACACAGCAGAGACTAATTACTCACAGATGCTGTTTGTTAGTACTGCTAGCCTCACGAGAAAGCAACTCCACCCCTGACAATCAATAACTAATGCTACGAATGATAAACAGGTTCTTGCTGATGCATTAACTTCAAGTTGGCACAACGGATTTAAGTTTGATGCAAAAGGACTGGCCTAAGTACCAGTTATGAATAATGCAAAGCGTTATGCAAACTAGGAGCAGTAAGTAGAATAAACTTAATGTGGGAAAATAAAACACGAGTTTACATTACATTAAGCTCAAGAGAAAAGAACTGAAAATTTAATAATTACAATGAGATAAATTTACGTTACATGTTTCAAAATGAATTCAAAATAACAAACAGAATACACTCACTCGCTCACTCACAAGCTAAACTAAACCCTTAAGCCTAGAAAAAACAAAAGAAATACTGGTCAGAAAAGGGGGCTAGGCGGGATGAACTGGGCGTCGTTAAGTAGGTAGGGCGCTGCCACCACGCTGAACCTCTACGTCGGATCACACTGAGTGGAGATTTCAGGAACTCGCTGAAGAACGACCTGCTCTCACAGTGCACAAAGTCTGACTAACTTCAAATTAAAAGAGAGGGGCGAGTGCCGGCCGTGCTTGCTAACGGCCAACGGAATTAGTGTGAGTGATACACACCCATAATAAATCACTCAGCGGAGGTGCTAATGTCACGCACAAGGTCAATCACTTATGAAATAGTGAAAAATGTTCTGAAAACACTCCCGATCGGGTGAAAACGGGGACGGTTAAAGTGAGTGATAAACAGTGGAAATTCCACTAGAATTAGTGGTTTTCCACCAGAGTTCAATGTCACAAGTTTGTTTAGATACAGAATCGTGCCAATTCATGACAGTAACCATATAACCAAATTTTGGCACCTGATGGTTTAGTGAGTAATTATTGCACTCCAATCGGATTGAGCCGGTGAAGGTTTATATCCAAGGGATGGTTGGGGTTGATTGCTCATGTAATGCCACTCAGGGATGAGTGTGGCTGGTCACTTTCATCTTAAATGTCGGGACCAACTGCTTAGCCCTGGGCTCCTACGCTCCTCATATATATATATATATATATATATATATATATATATATATATATATATATATATATATATATTCAGTCATCATTTAATCCTGTGTTGCCCCATGAGCAGCGTAGGAGGCCGGGGCTAGGCAAGTTGGTCCTGACATTTAAGATGAGGGTGACCAGCCTCACTCATCCCTGAGTGGCATTACATGAGCAATAAACCCCAACCATCCCTTGGATACAAACCTACACAGGCTGAAGCCGATTGGGGCACCTTAATTACCCACTAAACCACCAGGCGCCATAATTCGGTTATATGGTTACCACCCAGCATAGTAAATGGTTTCCTGGCGTACAGGAGACCATTTGCCTTGTCGCTCAGTGTAGAGTCACCCATAGGCAGAATTTAGGGGAAAGAATGAAGGACAGAAAGACAGAAAAGGGTGTGTAAAGTCACCCGTAGGCAGAAGAAAGAGGAAGGAATGACGGAAAGAAAGACAGAAGAGGAAGGAAAGAAGAGAGAAAAGGGCAGACACCCAAAGCAGCACTACATCGAGTGAATGGATGGTGAGCACCCCCATATGCTTGGACAAATAACTGAGATTTTTTAAACCCTACATGTATTTGAAAAAATAAGCTACCAGCATTTATTTAGTTTAAACAGGAAATTGACAAGTAATCATGGATGGGAAGCTTGACTTGAAGCGTTTTCGGTATGAAATGCCTTTATTAGGTAATCTGTTACTGCTGATTTGACCTCCAGTCTTTGTACGGAAATCCCAGCCCATGATCATTTCTGTTGGTAGTATTTGAGTGACCGGAGATAAACTGAAATTTACTTTCCAATTTCCATGACAGTTTACTTCTTGCATGGACGCCTCTCCCCTAGCTAACCAATATTATTTCCTCCTCTTGCGCCTGATAATCTTAACCCTGACCTGGTCTTCACTGTCAGTGTATATGTGCCGGTTATGTTTATCAGAGTGTATTTTCCAGATTTAGTATGACGAAAAAAGACCAAGAAACCTCATAAGGTCCTCCCAGATATTCGATGGACCATTGTTTGATTGGCTCTGCATACTCTGCTGTAACAGACTTAGGTACTCAGTAGTTAGGTCAGGGGTTCTTAACCTGGGGTCCACGGACCCCTTGGAGGTCCATGGATGGACTTCAGGGGGTCCGTAAAGGTCAGAACAATTGAGAACAACTTAGCGATTTTGCGTTATGCCATTTGACAGCATTAGCTAAAAAAAAAAAAAAAATCGAAGAGTCTTGAAGAATTCTGATGTTCGTTGACACAAGGCTACCTCCTCTGCATGGCAAAGCTAACTATGGGTGCTCTGATTCCTTTTGCTATT
The DNA here is from genome assembly GCF_032717465.1 of Coenobita brevimanus. Taxonomy (NCBI): domain Eukaryota; kingdom Metazoa; phylum Arthropoda; class Malacostraca; order Decapoda; family Coenobitidae; genus Coenobita; species Coenobita brevimanus. The sequence goes on along the minus strand of NC_137023.1, from coordinate 30,486,459 downwards.
ACACACGCGTGTGAGTCAGGGTTTTCAGCGTTTGTTTCTATCAAAACGAAAAGTTGAAATAAATTGGATGTCAAAGATGATATGCATGTTACTTTGTCAAAGACCACTCCACAATTTCATCTTCTTATTCATAATAAACAACAACAACCTTATTATTAAAATGAACTTTTGAGCAGAATTGTAGTTTTGTTTTGTTTAATTTGCAAAAACTGGATGTATTTCACTTTTTCATTGAGTGGCTTTAGTTTTTGGTCGAAAAAGAGAAACATAATTTTTTGAAAAGATTGTTTCATACTTTGTGTATGTCATACACTGCATGAGGTATTTTTCAATAATACAAGGTATATTCATTGTATTCAAAATGTTTTTTGTGCTAATGTGCATTTTTCTAGGGAAGGAGTCCATAGCTTTCACCAAATTCTCAAAGGGGTCCGTGACTCGATGAAGGTTAAGAACCACTGAGTTAGGTATTCAGTTGCAAACACTCTCGCAAAGGGACTCGCGTAGTGGTTGCCTAGATGTATAATGGCCCGATAAAATCCACTATTGAATATACTCGTACTCCTTACGTGAATGATTCATATTGTCAGAATACTGAACGGGGTCGTATTGCGCTTCTTCATATGTCCGCCAGTACGTGTGAATGCATGCTTATATGCATGTATGTATGGTCTTTCTTACTCAGACTTTACTCTCACCTCATTACCTCCCAGTGGGGAACAGGCAACTGAGCATGGCAGACCTTCCCCTCTCTCCCGGCATCTTGGTACTCATTGTCACCGTAATAAAGAGAGGGAAATTCATCCTATTATTCTGAGAATCAGCATTTAATGACATGTTACACAAGGACATAATATTACAATTTTATTTTTGTTTTCACTTAATGAATTTATTCAGCTTTCCAAAAACCTTTTCCACTGAGGGATTAATGAATTCATCTCACTCTTTCAGCACAAAAGTATCCTTCAAGCTGAAATCTAGTATGGTGGTGACAAAATAAATAAGCATATCACTGTATTGAAGGTGCTCAGCATAATGAAGCCCATGAAATGAGATAAAAATTTAAACAGGAAGGTCCTAATATGAGGCGTGTTCAAAAAGTATTTGATGTCCGTCCATTAACTGCATCATAGTTATTGGTTTTTATCTCTAGTTACCTTCAGAGAAGCTTCCACCCATTGCTACCCACTTTGTCTACAGCTGTTACTATTCTTGGAAGTAGTCTTCGAAGTCCTGTTTTTGGATATGCAGTAGTGTCTTCGTTGAACAGAGTTTAATTAATGTCCTCGGCAGCCTCGAGTCACTGTCCACCCAATCACATGCAGCCAGATACAGGGAAAAATAAAGGCTGCTGCTGTTGTGCTAGTCCATTTTTGGCCAAAAAATGCAGCTCGAGTTATGATGAGTTAGCAGGCGCATCATCGTGATAAAATGCCACTCCACTTTTACGCCAGTCGTTTCCGTCGAATGACCTCATGTCCACGCCGCATGACCTCAACATAAAATTCTTTGTTGATTATTTGCCCTGCTGGAGCGAATCTAAGGCTCCAGAATATTTTGAAAAAATAAAAAAATAAGAACCGAGGCTGTCAGGGATATGAAGCACAATTTGACAAGGACACTGTTGGGTAACCCGGAAAAGAAACTTCGCAAACAGTGTATAACAGTGCCATTCAAGGTGGTAAAAATTTATAGCTGCAGAAACTAATATATATATATATATATATATATATATATATATATATATATATATATATATATATATATGTACAGTATATATATACATATATATACATATACATACATATATATATATATATATATATATATATATATATATATATATATATATATATATATATATATATATATATATATATATATATATATACACGAGCATCACTCGATGTAGTGCTGCTCTCGGGTGTCTGCACTCTCCCCTCCTCCATCCTTCATTCCTTCCATCCTCTCCTGTCTTTCCTTCCTTCATTCTTTCCTCGTCCTTCTGTCTACGGGTGTCTTTACACTCCCTCTTTTGTCTTTCTTTCCTTCATTCTTTCTTCTTCCCTCTGCCTGTGGGTGACTCCGCAATGAGTGACAAGCCAAATGGTTTCCTGTACACCAGGAAACCATTTACTACGCTGGGTGGTAACCATATAACCAAATTTTGGCGACTGGTGGTTTAGTGGAAAATTACAGCGCTACTATCGGATTGAGCCGGTGAAGGTTTATATCCAAGGGATGGTTGGGGCGTTTATTCCTTACGTAATGCCATTCAAGGATGAGTGAGGCTGGCCACTCTCATCTTAAATGTCAGGAACAACTTGCCTAGCCCAGGGGCTCCTACGCTCCTCGTGGGACAACGTAGGACTGGATAATGGATGGATGGATGGATGGATGGATATCTATCTATCTATCTATCTATCTATCTATCTATCTATATATATATATATATATATATATATATATATATATATATATATATATATATATATAGCCATCGTCCAATCCAGTGTTGCCCCATGAGGAGCGTAGGAGCCCGAGGTAAGGCAAGTCTGTCCTGACACTGAAGATGAGTGACCATCCTCACTCATCCCTGAGTGGCATTATGTGAGCAATAAACTCCAACCACCCCTTAGATATACGAGTAAACCTACAGAAGCTCAATCCAGTTGGAACGCCTTAATTACCCACTAAATCACAAGGCGCCATAATTTGGTTATATGGTTACCACCCAGCGTAGTAAATGGTTTCCCGGGTACAGAAAACCATTTGGCTTGTCACTCGGTGTAGTCACCAATGGTCAGAAGGAAGAGGAAAGAATGAAGGAAAAAAAGACAGAAGAGGGAGAGTAAAGTCACCGCAGGCAGAAGGAAGATGAAAGAATGAAGGAAAGACAGAATAGGATGGAAGGAAGGAAAGGGCAGACACCCAAAGCAGCACTACATCGAGTAGTGGATGGTGGGCGCCCCTACCTGCCATATATATATATATATATATATATATATATATATATATACATATATATATATATATATATATATATATATATATATATATATATATATATATATATATATATATATATATATAGATGAACAAAAATGCAGGTACTATGCACTTCATGTATTGACATAAGTCTAAATACTTGTTGAACACACCTCGTGATGCACACTTTTGCTTTTCGTTGTCGAATTTTGTGTTGCGGGGACTGCTCACTTAGTGTTACCGGTGTCTGTCCTAAATCATTCTGGCTACCCTTTATATCATTTATATGATTAACAGTGCCTGCTTCCTGACGTCCACTGATTATTGTCTGATTAGTATTTTCACGAGGCCTTCAAAATATCTGCACTTTTCACACCGAGAGGCTGATGCAGCCCTTTAACACATAGATATTCCAGATGAGTGTTTCTGGGGCAGCGTGATGCTATATACCCGTGCATACTACCCTGTAAATACTATATGACAGTTTCTCCTTTACTGCAGACGACAAGATTGTGTGATAATGAAAATCGCCAACAACAAACTGGAGAGTGATCCTTATGGTGCCTATTCAAGGAATGGCACTGACTCTTACACAGACCCTCATGCCACCAAAACTGACTCTCTCTTGGCTGACACAGACCCTGATGTTACAAGTGACACAATACTGGATGAAACAGACCCTAGAGACATCACCGTTGCCACACTCCTGCTTGACACAGACCCCGGTGCCATCATAAATGATTCAGTCCTGGCTGACAGAGACCCTGGCTTAAGCACAAATGATACGCTCCTGGCTGACACAGACCCCGGTGCCATCACAAATGATACGCTCCTGGCTGACACAGACCCCGGTGCCATCACAAATGATACGCTCCTGGCTGACACAGACCCCGGTGCCATCACAAATGATTCAGTCCTGGCTGACAGAGACCCTGGCTTAAGCACAAATGATACGCTCCTGGCTGACACAGACCTTGGTGCCACCACAACTGACACACTCCTGGCTGACACAGACCTTGGTGCCACCACAACTGACACACTCCTGGCTGACACAGACCTTGGTGCCACCACAAATGATACGCTCCTGGCTGACACAGACCTTGATGCCACCACAAATGATACGCTCCTGGCTGACACAGACCTTGGTGCCACCACAAATGACACCCTCCTGGCTGACACAGACCTTGGTGCCACCACTGACACACTCCTGACCTCCGAAGAGACAACCATCGCAAAAGAGGGACACACAGACGGCGAGATAGACAAACGTGTATCGAAGATAACGAGTTTTGAGGAACTGCTTGAGATTGTGGGCACCAAAGGCAGATGGAATCTTATGGTTATTATCACCGCCTCAACTGGTAAGTAGTCCACCCAGTGAAAAGTTTTAATATTGCAGATATAAGTAGTTCGGACCGAGCAGACCTTAGTAGTATAATAAAGTTGTTCTATGAAAGTAGTTCTAAGAAATTTACCCTAAGAAATTAATAGGCCAGTAGCCCTAAGGAATTCCCTAATGCACTTAGTAATTATAGTTAAGTAGTCCTATTATCCTCAACCATTCAGTAGGTAGTTCTGTGCCATCAAGTATGTCGTCGCAAGTTATTCAAGAACTCATATTAGGCCATTCAGTGAATAGTGTTAAAATCACAAAATAATTATTCGTAATCCCTTCAGTAACTAGTCCTAAATCATCAAATAAGTAGCACTAACATGAGGCGGTGGCTGAATCAGTAGACAGGTGCCCTGCAGTCCTAATGGACCCAGGTTCGAATCCCCGCTGGGGCAGGGAACAGTTTAAAAATTTGAATTTCAATGCGCAGGCTTTACTGATCTGCCAGACGACTCGCAGACACACCGTAAAAATAATCCCCCCCCCCCTCCGCCAATACCAATACTCTAGCCCTGTATGAGACATCACCAGCATGTATTCAGTATGGACGGTGACAAGTGCAGGTGTATGGTATGTAGGACTGCTGTGTCTTTGGCGCAGGCTGTGAAGATCATGCCCAGAGTCAGAAAAAAAAAATCATAGAGGATACGTAGGTCATTATATAAGTAGTCTTTAGCCGCTCAGTAAGTAGTCTTTTAGTAAACAGTACGATTACTCGGTGAGAAGTCCTATGCCATTCAATAAATAGTCATATCATTCAGCATGTATTCCTATGCATTTCAAAGTTTACAAAAAAAAAAAAGGTGTGAAGATGCAGGGACAGAAATATTGCAGGAAACAATTAAAAAAAAAGAATAAAGAAAAAAAAACAGAAACATGAGAGCAATTGGGATGTACCCATTCCCATATTCATTACTGTACTCACGAAACGTTTGTAGCTGGGGGAATATAGTAATGAGTAACGAGCACTGTCCTCTCATCCTAAATGCTCTCATGCTTTATTTTTATTTTCATTGTGTGCTGATTTTTATTATTACATCTTAACAGAGATATATTTTTAGTTAATTATATTTCTACTGCAAGCTATCAAATACACAGTAACAGTACTAGAAAATGATATTTAACTGCGTGATAATCACTGCTGAAATCACTGATACAGGATGCGTAAAATCATTACGTGGAATGGGGCAACATGAAGCCGTAGAGTTTTATTTTATATATTTGAGAAGAGCTCTGAATGCCAGAGAATGTCTATAGGCTGCAACCTGCATACTGTAGCTAAAGTACTGCTAACAGTATAAAAAAGGCACATCCCCGGTTGTTACGAAGCGTTTTTTTGCATAACATGCTCGCTCGTTTTGGAGTTATGAACAATGAACGTAGAATCAATGTGAAAAAGGTAGATGTACAGTATTTCTCTAACACGATTTCGTAATTCCTCCAAAGGTTAGCGGGGATTTGTCAGTAGTTTGTACTAATGTAGGAAAGGTGTTTTAATCCATACGTTTAAAGTCCAGGTTCTCGCGCGTTTGTGTGCGCGGGGACCTATACCTTTTGTAGGTAATGTCACTTAAACTTGGGCCGTCCTAACGTTTAGTGATAGCATTTCATTGTGCTATGCATTCAGTATTAATCATTTTATATGCAGTCCATCATGGAATTTCAGTCTTGTACGAGGCTGGCTTGGTGCTTTAAGCTGTAATATCCCCTTTGCATTTGTGTATTATGAGGTGCCAATGTCATAACATAGCTGAAGGTAAGGTAAGGTAACCAATAACTGGTAAATGCGTGGTCACATGAGTGTTTTGTTAACAAAAGGAGAGTGACAGCCTGAATCACCCCACGTTTTACAATTTCGAATAATGAAAGGGTAAGGCGTCTGTAGTGATGTCAGTGCGTGTCAACCTTAGTCGAAGGAACAGAGTGTGGAGAATGTGGTTATATTAATTACCCTTAAGTGCGGTAGTAAACAAGAAATATAAGTTGATCTGTCACGACGTCTTTGTTATGGCTTAATGCAGGCTGTGATTTGTGTTTACAAGTCAGTCTCTCAACATTACCTACAGGGACTAGTGTGCTCCACAAGTGTATTACCAAATAATCATTAGCCGAAAACAGCATAACACAACAGAACATATCACAACAGATAAACCAACATAACACATCATAACACAAATAAATAAACAGAACACAGTGCAACAAACAATGCAGCACAGCACAACACAGTATATCACAGCATAGCAAAATATATAAAAAACACAAACCGATAAACGAAACACAGCAAACACAGCGAAATGCACCGCATATTAAACAACACTAGAAAGTACAACACACAACACAGTACAACACAAGAAGACAGTACAGCACAATAATACACAAAACAGCACCATATACCTTAACAAGACACAACAATATCTTAAAACCTTGTACTTCATCAAGCACTTACTCGTAATCTTGCCCCTCTCAGCACACACACACACACACACACACACACACACACACACACACACACACACACACACACACACACACACACACACACACACACACACACACACACAACAACAACGAATTCTAAGTCTTTGTTCACTACCGCCCAAGAACAGACGTTAAGAGTAGAAAGTAATATATTTTCATAGATTCTTGCATCTTCCCATCCCATCAAGGATCCTTCTCTGACACGTGCAGTCTCTCTTGCTCCCAGAAACAGCGGTCTCGGTCCAAACACAACTGATCCACATGCACTTAACACTCAGTACTTAAAAACCGGAATTGGAGAGGTGCCTATCTTTCGTGGCTCTCAGCACCCAAGGCGAGGAGGATTGATCAGTGGAACCTGTTAACTGCTCATGGCTGATTTTTGGAGATGTCTGTGGTGTTCAGACATTGGGGTAAAAATGAAACTTCCCAAAGGTCAAATTTTGCCTTAGGAATTGAGAGAACACATGCCCAAGTATATAGCAAGGAAATATTAGCTCAATGTTTACCTTGGTAAAACCGTGGATGAACATCAAAGTGTCTTATACAATATTGGAACGTATAGTTTTTCGCTAGCTTTGTCTTACCCCCCGGGCGCCAGGGCTGTATTGAGCAGTCGCACCCGGAACAGCCCAGGCTGTATAGAGCAGTTAATGGGTTATATGATAAAAAAAAAAAAAAAAAATGGTGGCACAACTGCCAGGGTCATTTGCCCCCGGACGTCAAAGTGAGAGATGCCAACAGAGAATAAGAACACTCAATAATGTAAATACACACACACACACACACACACACACACACACACACACACACACACACACACACACACACACACACACGTAAAAATATAAACCCTAAAACACATATCATCATCATCATCATCATCTGGACCCCCTTTCCCACCCTAGGGCAGGGTGAGGAGTAACAATGTTCAAACATCCCAAGTTTGCCCACTCCACGTGCTTCCAGTCACTCACCATTCAATCCCCCGGAATCCTGGCTCTATCTGATAGGGCACCACATTATGTAGCTTCACATTAACGTATCCGATAGAGTAAATCTGAACGCTGTCACGTTAAAAATGGGTGCCAAATCCCTGATCATGTACTTCTTCTCACAACATTCATCCAGCTAGCTCGGTCTTGTCAGTCCCCTAGCCTCACCGACTTCATACCTCTCTTCCTCACACACTCATCCACCATATCCCTCTACCTTCTCCTTGGCCTACCTCGTCTCCTCCCTCCTTCAAATTCGTTCAGATATACCTTTTTCACCACTCTATTGTTATCCATTCTCTTCACATGACCATACTTAGTACACACTCTTCGATTCTGGTGTCCGATAATTTGTCGCCTGTAGTGGTCCTTACCTGGCTTGGGGATGGACATAACCATAACAACACCCCAGTAAACTGGAAACTCACCGGTACACCACATCTTATTAAACAATGACATGAAAAATGAAAGGGACTCATCAGACAGCTGATGTAAAGAAGCATAAGGAATACCATCACAACCAGAAGAGGAACCATCACACTGCGGCAGAGCCACCTGGAGTTCAGGAATTGAAAAGGGGAACATCATAAGACTCTCCTCCAGAAGAGACAAAACTGAGACCACGAGACTCTAAGAGCTGACGATGCCATGCTGAAGGGGAATTCGTATAGTTCTGTGATACACTGGCAATATGATCAACAAGCAACTCTGCAACAGCAAAAGGATCAGCCACAGTTCCACCTGCTGCAGACAAAATGGCAGGGAAAAGAATAGTCAATTTTCCCAAAATTTTTCTCACCCAGTTCCACTCCTGAGTGAGGGAAGTCCTCGAACTGACTAAGGAAACATGACCCTTCCAGGATGAATGTCTGGCCTCCTTTAATTAAAACCCACCGCATATGAGCTTGTGCCCTCCAATACGCCTTCAAATACTGAGAATCCCTACGGTGGTGACGGAGTTGAGTGAAGGTGACTCAGTTGGCTCTCACTGTAGAACTGCACTCAGGGTTCCACCAAGGAACCAGTCGTTTACGAAACGGACCCCTCGTTCTTGGAATAGACAGAGCTGCTGAGTGCAACTTGTCAGTGAAATAAGACACTGACTCAGTATTACAGCCAAAATCATTGACAGCATGAGGAATGGAACTTAATGCCACGAAAAGTGTCCAGTCAGCCTTATCTAAACACCAGCAAGGAAGACAAGGCTGAGGTCCATCCTCAGCAGCAGTTAAAAGTAATGGGATATGGTTGCTGTCAAACAGGTCTGGCAACACCTCCCACTTAAATTCTAAAACAGCATCAGCTGAATACCGGGACAAATCTTTAGTCCCAGTCTGGCTATGGAAATACGTCATCTCATTGGAATTTAAAACCTCAAACTCCTTATCCTCCACCCCTTGGGTTGGCCTCCCTGTCACCCCACAGTGGATGAGGACCATTCATGTTACCCAGTGGAAGATAGAGAGAGAAGGAAGGCCGTGAAAGTGTTCCAGATCCGCCCTTTCGACAGTAGCATTAGGGGGAAGATAAAGACCACAAACTGTATAACAACAATGCAAAAATTCTTGAACAGTAACAGGGGAGTGGAAAAGTCCAGATGAGTGAATGGAACATCACAGTGAAGAAAGATAGCAGCATCTCCATGACATCCGTGATCTGGGACAGGATCAGGATAAAGACATGGTAACCAGAAGGACCGGAAGGAACAGCATCACCAACCATGGCCTCCTGGATGTCCTATGGGTCTCGAAAGTATCGGTGCATAATATGCGTGAAACGTTTTGGACCACAGAACGAAAGTCATTGAAATATTTAGTGTCCGACCTACCGCATGTGAGTAACCCTGATGTTGGGAGGTGTCATACATCGCCACCTAGCAATATCTTCATGCAAACAAGCAGCAAATGTTATGTTTATATAAACAGACATTGTTCATACACAGTGAGACGTTGGTAATGAATCATGGTATTCAAATGTTTTTGGTAGGCATCGGACCCCCTATGCAACGATTTTTTTATGACCGATAGTATGAACACAGGAGAAGCTTGTGCAACAAGATGATGCAATTCCTCCCAGATGGCATGTAATCCCTGAGAATTCTATTGAATAACAGAACCCATAGTGGAGGGATGATCGGGGTAAGGTGCAGGACTGTACGGTTCCTGACAATCAAGTAGGTTTGAATTGCTGATTAGGAAGACCCTTGGAAAGAAACTGCCCAGCAACAGGAACCCGCACCTTATGCTGATCACCCAAAAACAGACATTTTGAAAGGAAAAGAGAGTTTTACAACATTCCTCCTCTGAGGCATAAGATCAGGTTTCTTGGAAGTTCGCTTGCAGACTGCCCTGGGTGAAGGAGGGCGGCCAGTGCCACGACCAGATGCCTCAGAAGTAGAAGTAGAGTTCACAGGACCAGAACCCTGTAAGGATGATATCCTATGTGTCAGAAATGAAACATCAACGATCCATGCAACACCATCCTCAAATGGGAGCCAAACCACAGGCAAACCATCAACTTCAACCTCCACCTGACTGACCTCCAGGGACAAAATGGAAGAAGGAACAGTAGAGAGGTTGACAGAAGATTCCACAACAGAGACTTTGGGTGGACAGTCTTCAGGCTCAGGGGACTCTGATGAACCACTATGACGTTTGCCAGGTAGAGGTGGAACTTCAAGTAGGCAAACGAGGCAGAACAAGAAAACATGTCAACGTGGACATCCGCTGCCACCACGGATGTGAGCAAACTCTCAGCCACCAAAATAAGGCCAGAGTCAGTCGAAGAAAAGGGTGACCAAACACCAGTCTCACAAGCAGTACTAACCTCGGGGACAGCATCCGGCAAATCACCAGATGGAGTCTTGGGTAATGGAATTGGTCAAGGCAGTGTCCAGGACCCAGGACGATGCACAGGCACTCCAGAAAAGACAGAAACATAAGTAACCCCAGGCTGGAAGAAGCAAGCCAAGGCCCTCATCTGCTTTGGGAAACAAAACCTTCTCATGCATACAAATGGACAAAATCTTTTTCTCCAGGAAGTAGCAAGGACAGTTTTGAAAGGATACAGCAATGGACCCCCCCCAAGGTGATAACATTTCCAGGGTCATGGACAGCCATCAGTAAGGTTTCGTCAGCCACAGCAGACACAGATTCCAGGAAGGCAAGCCTGTGCATGGCAACAAGAGCAGTTAACATGTCCATACCCTAGACAATGGAAATACCGAATTTTGAGCTTGGCGCATACGGTTTCACAAGAAGTGACAGCCAAGCACATTTTACAGATGCAGGCAAGGTTAACTTGAGATGTCAGGAACAAGGTTGAAGTTGGGGTCAGCATACAATCAGTTTTCTTCTGCGGGTGCTCAACAGTTTCCACCCTAGAAGATAGCAGTTTCTCCAACAAAATCAGAGGAAGTCATGGGAAAGTATGACACACTTACACTAGTTAACCCGCCCCGTCCCGTTGACGTATGGGTACGTTGCAATGATTTGCATTTGCCAGTCCCGGCGACGTAACGGTACGTCTTGCAATTGCAAAGTGCATAATTTTGACAATTTTCAAATTTTGCGCTGGATTTGCAGTACGTATCCTCACATGACCTTTCCCTACCTCCCACCAGGCAGGGACACACAGCGACCCCACGCGGCCCGCGCTAACCCGCTGCTCGTCCACTCACCTGGTAGCGATGGTCCTGCTCAGACATGGCCAAGAGAGGTCTCTCAGAGGGCGAAATTCAAGCCACCCTGGACGCCTTTACAGGCGACAGTGATTCCGCACTGGACGACGAGGTTGTGGATAAAGATTATGTGCAGCCAGAGGAGGAAGAAACCACCAGCAGTGATGAAGAAGTCCCGTCTCCCAGGAAGCGGCAGTACGTGACTTACCATGCTGCTAGAGAGGGGCAGCCGGCCAAGAAACCACATGCAACATCCTATGCCCAGCCCCAACATCATGTGGAATCGGATTTCAATGATGAGGACGAGGACGAGGACGGAGTCGTGGGACGTGCTGCCACGTGGTATGGGCGTGAGGTAATAACTCATCGTGACCCAGAGCGCACACCACGTTGGACGAGCAGGTATGGGCCTAGAATTTTGTTTGGGGAGTTAGGAAGTGCCGTGGAGAGAGTGGGGAGTGAAAGGGAAAGTGCAGGGAGGATTAGGGAAAGTGAGAGTGACGTGAGTGAGTCATTGCTCTCCCTAGGTAGTGTGAGGCGGCGTAGTGTATCACGTGGGCAAGTGTGGGTGCGTTCAGTATCACGTGGGGTTGTGATGGAGGGGGAAGGTGGGGATGAACCACTCCCAAGCACGTCTTATGCTCCCCAATATCCGCTAACACGTGGTCGTGCTAGGGTGCATGAGAAATCACGTGGTGTTGTCATGGAGGGGGAAGGTGGGGAGGAACCACTCCCCAGCACGTCTTATGCTCCCCAATATTCCCCTACTTCATCCCCACAGCCCCCTAATGTTCCTCAAGGCCGTAAGGGTAAGGGAAAGGGAAAGAGTAAAGGCAGAGGGAAGAGGAGTGACAGTGGGGAAGCCCTCCGCACTCCTTCTCCCCCACCTCCCCCACCAGGATCTCCTCCCCACCCAGAAGTAGGCGGTGATGGGGATGGTGGGGACGAGGGATTTGTGGGATGGAATTGGGAGGATGGGAGTGATTTTTCTCCCCTCATTCACCCCCTCACTGAGCAGGGGCGCTCTGGCTGCATTGCTCCCGAAATTCACCGTAATTCCACCAGGTTGGATTTTTTCCACCTGTTTTTTAGTGAGGCATTCGTGGAGCAGATTGTTTACCAAGCCAACCTTTTTGCAAGCACCCAGCGCCTTGAGAGTGAAAGATTGGGAACAAGGAGTAGGCATTCCATCATATATGATTACCCTGTCTCCCTTTCAGAAATGTTCCTGTTTTTTGCCCTGGTCCTTTTGATGGGTATTATACGAAAGAACAGAATTCCTGCTTACTGGACAAGGGACCCTGTTACGTTTACCCCAATATTTGGGCAAGTGATCAGCCGTAATCGGTTTCAACGAATTCTAAGTCGCCTCCATTTCTATGATGCTCATGATCCTGCAAATGCGAACGACACAGATAAAATGAGGCGAATTAGGCTGGTCTTTGATCACCTGAGGCAAACTTTTCGTTCGTCATTTTATCCCTGTAGAGACCTCGTCATAGACGAGAGTCTCGTGTTGTGGAGAGGTAATGTTTCATTTAGGCAGTATATACCCAGCAAAAGGCACCGTTTTGGGTTCAAGATCTTTGTTATGTGCGACTGTAGGACTGGATATGTGCAAGACATAGTCTTGTACACCGGTGCACAGACAGACATAACAGAAGATCGAAGTATTGGACTGTCGGGAGCAGTGGTAAAGACAATGGTAGAAGACTACCTTCATCGTGGTCACGTCCTCTACCTGGACAACTGGTACACTAGCCCTCTTCTCGCTCGTTATCTTCACACGCATGAAACAGGAGTCTGTGGAACCGTGAAGGTGAACCAGCATCACATGGCCAAGGTAGGGCAGAAACTTGCCAGGAATGAGGTTGTCTTCTTCAAAGCCAACAACATCCTTGCAACTGTGTGGAACCACAATAGAGAAGTAAGCCTTTTGTCAACGGTTCACTGCCCCTTGATGCACCGTACTGATTCCATAGATTACCGTAGCGAGAACAGGCATCACATTTGGAAACCCGAGTGTGTCATGGACTATAACATAAACATGCGCCTGGTGGACCAGTCAGACTCAATGATATCGACGGTAGAGTGTGCCAGGACCACGATGAAGTGGTATAAGAAACTGTTCTTTCACTTGCTAGACATCACTGCTCTGAATTGCCACCACCTTCATGCCATGACAACAGGAGTTCAGGAAACCTTTGAAGGGTTTGTGAGGGAGCTCACAAGAGAGATGTTTGCACGTTATGCTGTTGAAAGGCCCCTACATCGCACCCGCACTGCCCCTATTGCCCAAACTCCCCTGAGAATATCCGGCCGCCATTTCCCCACTCCTATCCCTCCCCAGCCTAACAGACCTAGGCCCCAACGCAGGTGTCACGTGTGTAGCAATTCCCGGGTGAGACTCACGACACAGAGGGAGGACACCCGCTATCAGTGCGTGGAGTGTGACGTGGGTCTCTGTATTCACCCATGTTTCAGCGAATATCACACGTTGATGCAATTCTGATATGGTGTGAATGCGATGGGACGCTGAAACTATGAAGTAAATGTGACAAACAGACGCTCAGTGAAATTATCAATCATGTTGATCTCCATATATTAGTATAAAGTGCATACGGGTATAACATAAGTGCAAAAATTGTATGTAAGTGTATAAATATGCTGTAAGTGGAAACATACATAGCGAGGGTTTTATGATGCGATATTCTGTCGCTCAGTGCAATAAATACGGCCCGTAAATATGTAATTATTATTATTGGAAATGCTAACGGTCATAATATAAGTTCAAATTATTGTAAGTGCTGAAATATATTCTAAGTCAAAATATTCATAGCGTGTGTATAGAGATGCGATATCCTGACGCTCAGTTGAATGAATAAGGCCCGTAATAATGAAAATAGAAGTCAACAAGTGGGAAAGTGTGTAATATATGTGAAGAATTAGTATATAAGTGTTTGAGTATTATGTTGGTCGAAACATTCATTGCGAGGGTATTTTCATGTGATATTCTGATGCTCACTTGAATAAATAATGCCAGTAAGTATGTACAGTGCAGTATAGGGGTGTAAACGTGTGTAATGTAAGTGGGAAAGTATAATTGGAGTGAATAAATAAAGTAGAAGATGAAACACGAGTGTTTGAGATTGTGGTTGCTACGTGAATATGCGCTAGCATATCGCTAAATGCCCTCGTAATGAATGTAAATAATTGAAAACATTTACAGTGGTGGAGGAAAGGTTCTATGTAAAGGGAAAAATAATAGGAAAGTGATAGAACAATTGGGTATGTTGAAATACGAGTCATAGAGAGTGCGCTTACTAAGCTGATGTGCGCTAAACTTATGCTGCATGTCATCATAATGAATGAAAACATCTGAAAACACTTACAAACAGTAGAAATTGGTAAAATGTCATTGAAACAGAAGTATACAAGTAGAAAAAATGATATGTTGACTGACACAAGAAACTTAGCATATAGCATGTTACAACTCGGACCTAACTCGCTATGTTCGCGCGATGGTACAATGCTTATTTTTCATATATATGTGTCTGAAATCCATTATATTGCTACTGTTATTGTTTATTAGTTCAAATTCAATGAATACAGAGGTGTTGTGTGTTGTTTCTCCCAGTATTCCCTACCATAGAAAACGTGAGCGCCTGACACGTCAATGAAAGAATACAATACCTGGCGCGGGGGACCTCACCTGTTCAACCACTTATAGACCACGGTAAGCCCTTTCTTGGTGATTTTCCTTCATTTCTCAACCAAAGCGGAAGTTTTAGCCAAAAAAAAAATTTTCCAAAAAGGCTCGGGACTGGGGGATGTCAGAGGTGCGGAAAACCTCGGGACGTGATGGGTTAAATGTAGCATGAAGAACACAAGAAACTTTCTCACCAGAAACATAAGTCAGAGCCTGCAACAATGAGCTCTCCACTGGGGAGGACACCTCATCAAGGATGGTTCCGTCCCCCTGGGAAGAAATTTTAGGTCCCAAACCACAAGCAGAAACAATGGCACAGAGCAAATTAAGAATCTCAATATTCAATATTGACCCACCCACAGAGGATTTCAGGACTAGATAGTCTTCATATGAATCAGGTGTCGTTTCACCCAAGACTGACCCCAAAGCCACACCAGCCTGACAGGAATGCTTTCCAATCCCAGCTGGATGCTGAGGTGAAGGGCAGTCCCCAGGGGCCAACTAAGGCTCCAGGGGACTAATGAGTGATACAGAATCAAGGGGAGATACAGGGTCAGCAACAGAATTATTGATTAACCCAAGTAGCTAAAACAAGAAAGGACTTTGTTCCCTCATTCCTCCACCCACCATGGAGCCCAACAAGGAGAGGTCATGTGCCAGGTAAAACACTGCTGATGACCCCAGAGGTAGTGAGGGAGTATAAACAGATAACCACTGGGGGACTCATACAAGCGTGACTCCAGGACGATAAGAGCCACCAGGCCCCCAGTGGCCACTTGACCCTAGCCAACAAGTGACCAGCTGATTGGCCTGGTCGAGCCCAACCAAGCTGCCCATGTAGCCAGAATAAAGGACGAAAGAGCTGTGTTGCTAGCTGCAGGGCACATCGTTCAACCACCAGCACTCCCATTTCCCAGCATTACGGGACGCCACGCACGGCAAACATGAGGGGAAGCAAAACCCTTTCCCAAAATGGAAGATGGCAGGGACGAGCAACATCACCAGCAGTCCTCTTTGTCTATGAGGCTGAATCCTACAAAGGTAGGCAGAGGACTCTCCTCAGTGAGCCAGGCGAGGAAATGCAATTGCAATTTTGTCAGGGAGCAGAACTTCCCCAACCAACTATATGTCCTGCAAGGAGGACCTCGGTTGGCCTGGTGTGGCACTGTCTCCTATAAGGAGCAGGTGTTCCCTATGCCGTTTTCTACACAAAGGGAAATTACTTCCAGGTAGGAATTTTTCTCCTCCTCACAGCTACTAAAGACACTGAGAGCACATCAGATCCCCAAACACGATAGTTTCCCAGTCTGTTCCCATCACATCACAAATATAGATTGAATATAAGGATGGTTTTGAGCCACTAGAGTCGCAGTGCATGACTTTGAGGGTGTCATTATCATACTCTGGCAACCTACCTATCAACAGCGCTTCCGATTTCTTGTATAATATGATACGCATGTGATTCGTGTAAAATATGTTCACGTATAACAATATTCGTGTGTAATAATATGATTCGTGTATAATAAATTATGATGCGAAATCGGACGCACTGTTGACAAGTAGGTTGCCAGGGTACGATATTGTCAACTTCAGAGTCATGCTCCCTGACTATTGTGGTGGTGGGGGGAGGGAGGGTAGCCCGGTAATGTCTAGGATGGAGGAAGGGGGGTTAGGGGGAAGGGGAGGGGGATAATCGGTTAACCAGTGGATTGCAAGCCACATCTCTGGCTGGGTAGCGTTACGTTGCGAGCCACATCTTTGGCTGTGCTGGCCGTGCATCACTGTAAACAACTCGACCCCTATGCAAACTTACGCATGGCACTACGCAAAGACGGAGAGAGAGAGATTTTTTCTTTTCACCAGATGATGCCCTGGATGTTTATCTTCAAGTTTATAATAAACAAAAACTAAAAAAAAAAAAGTTTTTTTCCTTCGTTTTTTGCACACCACGGGGTGGGATAAAATAGGTAATTGCGCAATCAAAGGATTAAAAAGTTTGAGAACAAGTAGATGCACGGTCAGGAGAAAGGATGGACTTACCCAAGCCGTTATATTGAGTATAGGTATGATTACCTTTATAGCCTACACAGTACACACATTTATCGTGGTTAGACATTTTATGACTATATACTTTGTAGTTTACGAGAGAAATGCTTAAAACAAAAGGACAGACTGCTTACACACACACACACACACACACACACACACACACACACACACACACACACACACACACACACACACACATCTACTGTAAGTATGCACTGGTAAAAAGAAAACATCATTCCATTGTTGTAACCCTTTCATTCCTGCCTCCAGATAGTTTTATGCTTAGAGAAAAACTTAGGTGTGGAGAGGTATTGAGAGACTATTCAAAACCTCTCACCAGATATAAGGAGAGTTGGTGCTCCAGATTCATTAGACCTGGGGACTAGCTTCTGTCCATCCCCCTTTGCTGAACTTTCTCAGTGTTTCAGTAACACGGAGAGTAGGCCAGCATACTGTACTACACAGTTATCTCCAACTCTCAATACCAAACTACATGTACATTACGCACCACACTTCCTTTTCTTAATTAATGAAAGAATAGCATTCGGGGGCCGAATGCTAATCGCCCGCCAGAATTTGCGGTTGGCTAAGTCCAAGATTTACACCATATCTTGATACCTCGAAAATTTCATGTTGATAGCTCAAGCCGTTCATGAGATATAATGCAGCTAAAGGCGGGCGATAAAAGCTAGTTGACCTTTGGCAGCCATTTTGGTGACCTTTACCTTGACCCCGAGTTCCCATTTTTGATCTTGTCCAAGATTTTGGCCATATCTTGATCCCCTGCAGGTTTCATGTTGATAGCTCAAGATGCTCATGAGATATACTGGGAACACACACACACACACACACACACACACACACACACACACACACACACACACACACGCACGCACAGGCAGGCAAAAACATTATAGCTCCTCCTTCTAAAGGCGGGCGATAAAAAATAATTGCATCTCAGCACCCAGTCTCGGAGTCCCCAGGAGAGACATGCTTGGAGCCAGTTTGACTCATTTCTTCTTAATTTCTGCAACATTCATTGCTTTATGTATATATATATATATATATATATATATAAATATATATATATATATATATATATATATATATATATATATATATATATATATGCAAACTAACCACAGGAGAAATGAAAGCAGCGACAGTAAGTACTTTCGTATATTACAGTACATCTTCAGACAGAGTGAGACAGAAACGTAGAGGGTAGAGGTTTTTTATGCACACCCGCAACAGGTAGTGGCACACAGAACAATGGATGACCTGAATTTTTACCTGCGGCTTAACTTATGGTCACCTGCAGCAGGGTGTGGAACACAACAAAGGATGACCTGAATCTAATTTCTGGCACATATAAAAAGAATGTAAACATAAGCTATGGTCATTTTAAGTGTGATGAATTGTTAACTGAATTAATTTTAAAGCAGTATCCCCTAGACTAACACGTGATTGTTCCCTGTCATCTCCTGGTGGTGTAGTCACACCTGTGTGGGACACACCAAGCATTAATCCTCTAGGTCTTAAGCAGCAGTATTTATCCCCTCCTCCCTCCCCCTTCTCCCCTTCCCCCTTCCCCTCGTCCCCTCCCCCTTCCCCCTCCCTCCCACTCCCCTTTCCTCCCATCCTTCAGGTCATCCTTTGTTGTGTTCCACACCCTGCTGTAGGTGACCATAAGTTAAGCCGCAGGTAAAAAGTCAGGTCATCCATTGTTCTGTGTGCCACTACCTGCTGCGGGTGTGCTTAAAGGACCTCTATCCATTACGTTTCTGTCTCACTCTCTATGAAGATGTAATATACGAAAGTACTTACTGTCTCTCCTTTCATTTCTCCTGTAGTTAGTTCTCATATATATATATATATATATATATATATATATATATATATATATATATATATATATATATATATATATATATATATATATATATATATATATATATATAAGGACACTGAAAGTTGCAGTTTTTTTGTAATATTGTTTGGATTTAACAATTTCACCGCAAGAAAGTCTTTTAGGTTTTACTGTTGCCACAACCAAAGCATCTTATTCAGCTAAGTGGGGAGATATTTTGTAGTGAAGAGATGATGTGGAACTTTTTTCTACTCGCTTCATTGTAGCCTGTCTCCTCTTTGTTCAGTAACATAGTCTGTCAAATAAAGAGTATTCTGTAAAACAGTAAGGGTTTATTAGCAAAAAATAAATAATAAAAATTAGAATATAAAAATGAATTATACAAAGCACTTGTTATACATCCAACGGCTTATTCTAAAAAAAAAAAAATCAATATAATCGTTGGGAGACTCATGAACTAGCTATGTAAACAAATGCGACCTAAAATGCAGACATACGGCATTTTTAGTGTTCCTTCTGGTAGACAGCTTAATGACCCGCTAACCAGCATTGCTTTCCAGTTTTGGACAAATAAATCGAACCATCTTCCTTGTCTTATATTTGTTCTTCCTTTTCCCACCCCTGTCTTCTTTTCCTTCTGTTTCCCTGCAGCATGTTTCCCTCTGGATAGCCTCTCATACCAGATGTGGGCGAATTCTTCCTTTTCTTCTTCTTCTTCTTGTTATTATTATTATTATTATTATTATTATTATTATTATTATTTTTATTATTATTATTAATTATTATTATTATTATTATTATTATTATTATTATTTTTATTATCATTACTATTCCTCTCCTTCTTCTTCTTCCTCTCCTTCCTCCTCCTCCTGCTCCTGCTCCTTCTTCTCCTCCTCCTCCTCCTCCTCCGCCTCCTCCTCCTGCTCTTCCTCCTCCTTCTAATCTTTCTCATGTTTCCTTTCAGCATGCCTATTTACCTCATTTTCCTACATGTCGTATGAGTTCCTGGGGGCCGCGCCGGATCACTGGTGCCGCGTGCCAGCCCTGGTCGAGGCTAACTGGACAGAGGAGCAGATCATTGCACTTGCCATCCCTCTCAGGTAGGGTACACCAATGAGTCTCTAGGAGCTAAATCAGTTATATACTACCTCGCCTTTTCCAGTCTCTTTGGTGGTAACTTCACTCTGTCCCCCAGGCAACAGAGGAATGTTATGATTTTGGTGGTTTGCTGTTCTTACTTCAGTGAAATGCTCCATTAAAGCAGGGACACTACAGTTTTAGTGGTGTGCTGTCGCTAGCTCATTACGCTCCATGATCTGTGGTGGGATACTGCTCTATTACTGACTGCCACTGTTTTAAGTTGCATCAACAGGCAAAACAACTCGTGTGTACATTATCTCAGTAACGGAGCTATTTCTTCATGTGAAAAAATGATTTTCAAAGTTCTAAATTCCTGTCACCCCATGCAGCAACCACTCCTCCTGATTCTTGTTGATGTTGTACAACCAAAGACAAATTTCGTGTCCTGAAATTTGGTGAAAACATCTGCTGAAAGGCTCAAGTTTTGGTACGGTCTGCTTTGTGTCAGACAGATGGTTGGTAACAGTCACATGATTTGCCATTTTCTCCAGGTGACCAACCTGTGGATACGAGATTATTTTTTTTGAAGCTAAGAGAAAGAAAGATATAGTATTTTTCCTAACCGCTACTTGTACTTGATATGTATGTTAACATTATTTCGTCTATGTTTTTAATGCCATGTCAGCAACACTGCAATTAAATTAACTAAAGACTTGCCCGGAAATCACTTCTTCATTATTAATTCAACTTCTTAAGTTGGTGATTATAAGGTGGGATTGTCATTATCTGTCAGTGTCATCAGACAGAATTGTCCAAACTATTCTCCACATAAGGATAGAGTTACTGTATAATATTAATCGAATGTTTTGCTTTGAGTGGTGATGTGATTCCCTCAGGTTGGAGCTCGAACACATAATCGAAGCCTACGCACAAGTATTCGTTAGCTTCATTCTGGCTGCATTTCGTCTTTTACGGCATAAGGACAGCTTGCAGTTACTACCTTTCATCCCTGTGATTTTTTCCTGGTCCTTTATGGGTGTGATTACACGAGGGGAACCTAAACGATGATCGCTCTCCGCTGTGCCTTCCTCCCAGAAATGCCTGCTGACATTGAATATTTGCACTATTTTTTCGGATTATCTCCCACTGAATAAAGGTGTACCATGTCCTCTCTCAGTTTCCTAGTAATTGGGTGCATGTTGTTTGCCCTCTCCATTCTTGACGTTTACTATCCATTTCATGGACCGTGTATCATGGTTTTTCTCAAATATCTTTCAAACTAATCAATTGATCGGTATGATACTTTGACACAGTGTACATGACACCTCCCGCTAATTTTTGGTAATATACGGCATTGCCAAGTGGTGTTACTGAAGGCGTTTACTCTTGACGTTTAAAGGCAAAGTCGCGTGAGCCCTGCAGGGCTAATCTACACAAACGAACGTCCGCTAACCCCACTCCTAGCTCAGACTCTGTCGGGTGAGGAGGTCTGGCCGATTTCTCTCGAGCTCTGAACTCTGGTTCGTTTACTCGTGGAGAGTTTCGCCTGTTTTCCTCGTTTTTTGCCTGTTTTAGACTTAGTCTCTGGCACTGAGGAAGATTTTTTTTCTGTTTTCCAGGTTTTTTGTGAGACTTAGTCTCCGATTGCCTGGGTGTGAGTGGGAGTGTGTGTGTGTTTGTGACTGAGTGTGTGGGTGTTTTTTTTTTTTTGGCCTGCCGTTAGTGTCCCTCATCGTAGTACGACGCCGAACCTTGAAGGGGTGCCGTTAGGGCACTTCCATGAAGGGGGGCCTTTAGGGCCTGGTTATAGGAGGCGGTGAGGGCGGCTCTGTTAGAGTAGGGAAGACCCGAAAGGGGCAGTGGCGGGGCCTCCCATCGCCCTTTAGAGGGCGGGGAGCATAGGTTGCCCGTCACTGTAGGGACCTGGCCACTTTTGCTGTTTTTTGTTTGTTTGTGCTGTCTGAGTGGTTGTGTGTGTGAGGTGTGTGTGTGTGTGTGTGTGTGTGTGTGTGTGTGTGTGTGTGTGTGTGTGTGTGTGTTTTGACTGAGTTCCTTTGGCTACTCTGGTGAGCAGGATGAAGGGATCCAGCATCCCTAGGCCCCAGGGGCATTTCCGCCTCCCGCTCCCTCAGAAGAGGCTCTCCATTCCGTGTCCTGCTACAGGCACAAAGCGCGAGCGTCACTGCTCTGACTCGAGCTCCCACTCGTCAGCTCACGAGGTCTCTTGTGCTAACCCCTCTACACCGAAGTCTACGGGAGTGGTACCTCGCTTGCGTGGTGACTCTACCCGTTCTGCTAAGGCAGCCCGCCGACATGAGGCTATGGAGGAGGTTGCACTTGCTCCACCATCTCTCTCTTCTACCAAGGACGCTTCAGCTTCCCTACGTGCAGATGCCAGCCCTAATCCACGGCAAGGCACTTCCGTGAACCGAGCCCTCGATCCGCAGCCTCGCGCTCCCACCTGCGCACCTTCTCACGAGCCTAGGTCGGCTAGTTTTCGTATTCTCAAGAGGCTGGAGGTCCCGTCGGAGGCTCCTGCTACGTCTCAGATTTCCCCCTCTGCTGATTATGCTATGCATGATGATGAGGGTTTCACCCCCGTGGTGCGCAAGGGATCGAGGCGTGCTCGCCAGGGAAACGGCCCTTCTCCGGCAGTACGCACTGGGCCTCCCCTCAGGGGTCCCTCTGCTGCTCGTCCCTCTGTGTCAGTAGCTGTGCGTCCGCCACCCCGCTCTGCATTCCCAGCTTTCCGTGTGCCAGTACAGGACGGGCATGCAACGAGTTACGACGCCGTGGCTGCACTAGAGCGTCACCTGCCAGGGCTACGCTGCTCCAACCTGATAGGTCGGGATGGAAGCTCGGTGTTGGTGCCGAAGGACGAGGGAGCCTACGACCTCTTGAGAACAGCTCTGCAGGACGAGGCCTGCCCTGTAAAGCTAGTCGAGCTGACGCCTGGTCAACAGTCTACGAAGGCAGTGGTCATGGGCTATCCCTTGAGAATGCCCATGAAGATACTGCTTCACCACCCTCAAGTCGAGGAGGCAACCCGATGCCAAAAAGCGCGGACCAGAGAGGAGACTCGACAGGTCATTGTTACCCTGTGGGGTCCTCTGATCCCTGCGATAGACCTGGGGAACTGGGAAACATATCACCTTCGCCCCTTCACCCCAGAGCCACTCCGTTGCTACCGCTGCCAGCGCTACGGGCACCACCGTGCCAACTGCAACCGCCCCGTCATCTGTGGCATGTGCAGTGCCGCCCACGACACGGACGAGTGCCTGCAGCGGTTCAAGGCAAACCAGCCGATTGCGGCCAAGTGCCCCAACTGCGCAGGACGACACCACGCCTGGCACCCCAGTTGCCCCGCGAGGGTTCAAAGAGTGAACCAGGGTCGGGAGAGGCAGGTTGCTTTTGTGCAGGAGCACCAGGCCACCAGCGCCACTCCAGCTCCCCCTGGCACTTTCATCTGGGGTCAACAGCGTTGCCCTCTCACTCAGTGCCCACCACCTCTCAGCGACCAAGAGTTCCCTCCATTGCCCTCAACTCTCACTGTGGTCCAGACCACAGCAGAGGTCCACCGCCAACAGCCGCCTGTCTCGCCACCACTTCCATGTGTAGAGACCAGCCAGCCACTGACAATTCCGCCACCAGTGCCTGGCTCCACACCCAGTCCACCCCCCGCTCCTGCTCCTCCGATGATCTCGTTCACAACGAAGGAGCTCAGGACCTTTGCCACAGAGCTGGTGATGACCCTAGCCAAGACAGTTGCCTTAACCCTAGACATCCCTCTCCCAACAGAGCCCCTTGCCGAAGCTGCCAATCGCCTTGTGGACCAGGCGATCGAAAGGAAGATGGAGAGCCTAGGTGCTCCTCTGTCCCCTCGCCGCCCAGCTCGTTCGGCAGGGTGACCCCGTCCCACATCACACAGGTCAGCTCGCCCGTCCAAGAGAGTCAAGCCACGACCTCCCAATGCTCTGCCTTCGGCCGCACAGCTGCCTCGTCATCACCATCGTTTGGGGCAAACCCTAACACCATCTGGGTCCAAAGTGATGGACAGGGCCCCACCACTGCTGCAGGAGAACGACCGTCCGCAACTGTCGCCGGACGGCCAGTAGACCGCTCTCTCAGGCTCCTCCAGTGGAATTGCTTGGGAGCACGGAGCAAGCTCCCCCTTTTGCAGGAAGCGGCCGCACAGGACCGCCCTCATGTCATTCTCCTGCAGGAGACCCTGCTCCCAGGCAATTCCACTTTCCATCTCTCGGGATACACCACCCATCTCCTCCCGTATATTCGTGGCATTACACGGGGATGTGCCGTTCTGGTCCAGGACCACATTGCGTGCACGGATTGTGAGCCCCCTCCTTTCTGTGGACCTGATGTGGAGGTTCAGGGCGTGGTTCTCCATCTGGCGACGTCGCCCCTGATGGTATACAATGTATACCGAAGCCAGAGGAGCACCCTGGAGTTGGGGGAACTTTTCTCCCAAGCTGCCAGGGGGGCCGTGTACATTGGGGGCGACTTCAATGCCCACCACGCCCTTCTATCATCGCCTCTTCAGTCCAATGAAGCAGAATGGCACATTTCTTTACTTCTGGAGGAGATGGGTGGTGTCTCCCTCCTAAACAACATGACAGAGCCCACCCATATTGGAGGAGGTCGCCTCGACCTCTCCTTTGTCTCAACCCCTCTGTCAGGCCTGGCGTCATGGTCACTCCACCCACACCTTGCGAGTGACCACTTCGCTACTCTTGTTGGCTTGCCTCTCGCCCCCCTCCCCCCTCCCCTGCCTCCCACACCACGATGGGCTCTACCCAAGGCGGATTGGGTGGCCTTTGACCGTGCTCTCACGGCGGCCTTTGCGACATCCTCTCCCGCCTCAGACCTCGAGAGCCGGGCAGATCAAGCAGCAAATATCTTTTCACACGCTGCCTCTCTTGCCATTCCATTGCAGTGGCTCTCGGTGAGATGCTACCGGGATGGCTGGTTTTACTGCGACAGGGTCAGGGAATTGAACCAGAGGCTGAATGCAGCACGCAGGCAGTACCGGCGGCGCCGAACATCTCCGCACCGCCGGTACCTGGTTGCTGTGACTCGGCATGCGGTCGCTGAAAAGCGTCGCCTTAAAGAGGAGGCGTGGATCGGATGGTGTCGCACCCTAGATTCTCACTCCACACTCCGTGAGATGTGGGGGAGAATCAGGTCCATCTCCGATCCACGTCCTCCTCGTCCGCCCTCCCACCCTGACCCTGCCGCTGAGGCCGGCCATCTTGCCCAGCATTTCGCTGACCGCTTAGCCTCTTCCAATCTCCCGCAGTCTGTCCGAGCCTTACAAATGCAGCTGTCCGCCTCTCGCATTGCAGCCATTCAGACAGCGTGTAATACACCTGACCCCGCTGACTGTCCAATCACCAGCGGAGAGCTTCAAAAAGCGCTGAAACGCCGGGAGGATACTGCACCGGGGCTCGACGGGGTCACGTACTCCATTTTAACTCATGCTGGAGATTGCGGTAGAGAGCGTCTGCTTGATCTGCTCAACCTCTCGTGGTCTGAGGGGCGTCTACCGAGGTCGTGGAAGATGGCGGTCATCCACCCGATTCCGAAACCTCGCGATCCCACTGCCATGCGCCCCATCTCCCTGCTCAGTTGCATTGCAAAGACAGCTGAGAGGGTTGTGCGGGCTCGTCTTGCTTGGCGGCTGGGACCCCTGCACCCAAGGATTTATGCCTATCATCCAGGCAGGAGTGCCACCCACTGCCTTGCATCATTCCTTGGGGAGCTGAGGGGCGGACGGGGGATGGCCATCTTCCTCGACCTCGAGAAGGCCTTCGAACTGGCGAACCCCACCGTTATCTTGGCAGCTCTTGCGGCCAGGGGAGTAGGGGGCAGGCTCATATCCTGGGTCCGGGATTTTTTTAGCGACCGCACTGCGGGGGTCCGCTTTCAGGGGCACCTCTCCCCTTTTCACCCGCATCCTAATGGCACCCCCCAGGGAAGCGTTTTGAGCCCTATCTTATTTAATGTCCTGATGGAGGAGCTCCTTTTTGTTGAATATGGGCCTGACATAACTCTTCTTTGCTATGCTGACGATCTGGCCCTCGTCTTTACACGGAGAGACTGTTTTGCACAAGCGGACTTGGCCCTTTCTCGGTTGCACACCAAGTGCACCGAGCTAGGCCTTAAAATCAACTTCGCCAAGACGAAGTGTCTGCCTTTTGGCCTCCGCCCCCCCGACTTTCCACTGCTGCTTGGAGGTCATCAGCTCTCCCTGGTCACCGTCCACCAGTATCTGGGAGTCTGGCTAGATGGGGGTCTCACCTTTGCATGCCATGTACGGTATCTGAGGGAACGTGCTTCCACCCGAATGGCTGCTCTCAGATACCTCTCCAGGCGGAGTTTGGGGGCATCATTTTCTGTCCTCCGGACTTTTTATATTCACGCCATCCGATCTCTGGTGGACTACAGTGCCATCTGTCTGACTGGCCTCACTCCACCAGTCTCTCGGTCTCTGGAGGTCATCCAGAACGATGCACTCCGCATCATGCTGGGTGCTCCACGCTGGACCCAGATTGTAAATCTGCGTATGGAGGGCGGGGTGCCGTCTCTGGCCCATCGCATTATGTTACGAGCAGCAATCGTCACACTGAAGATGATCCAGTGCCTGCCTCACCTGCCCGTCACTGCCCTCCTAAAACGCCTTCTCGGCCGCCCACCCGAGCCGGCCCCCCAGGGTGACTGGGCCCACACCACGGCCGCTGTCATCCATGGACTGGGAGCTGCGGCGAGCCTCTGTCAAGACCCCGACTCTCCCTTTTCCGGATATGTTGATCCACCGCCATGGGATCCTCCTCTTTTTAATATAATTTGTCCATCGGAGGCTAAACCTCGCTCCTCAATTCCAGCACTCCTTCGCCAGGAGGGTCTCAGTAGGGTGGCAGCTCTGGCCTTACCAGACTCAGCCATCTATTACACTGATGGCTCTGTTTCCCCTAATGGCGCAGCTGGAGCGGCCTTTGTCTCTGGGCAAATAGTGGAAGCTTGGCGACTCTCCTCAGGTGTATCCGCTTTCCAGGCGGAACTTGCGGCCATCCTGGGTGCTTTGCGCCATGCTCACCACCATCGTCGCAACCGAGTCATAATCCACACAGACTCTCTTTCCTCGATTCAGAGATTACGATCTTTCTCGCTGCATGACAACGTCTTTCTCCTAACAGTGATCCATACATTCGCATCACTTCTTGTCCATAGGGGCGCAACGATTAACCTGCACTGGCTCCCGGGACATGTGGGAATCAGTGGCAACGAGCGTGCTGATCACGCTGCGCGCTTAGCTTGTGATCTTCCAGACATCACATTCCCACTACGCCCTAGTCCCTCGCACCTCATCCACACTCTCACTGCCACCATAGGAAGACTATCCCTAGAGGACCATCAGCTCTGGGTCACGGAGGGCTCTTGCTCTGCATAATGGTATGCTACTGCCACGTCCTATTCCCTCCTGCTGCCCCCCCCAGGTCTACCTAATTATATTGTAGTCCGGCTTCGAAGATTGCGTCTTGGGTTTCTCTGCTACAAGCAAATTGTGGGTATGGAGCCAGACCCATGTGCCCATTGCTTGTCCAGCTGTGAGGAGCCCCTTCTTCATTATCTTTTGGACTGCCCAGCCACCACCATGCTCAGGTCTGAGCTAGACTCGGCCCTTGCCCGATCTGGTGACGTCTTTATGGACGCTGCAGCCGTTGTTGCCCGTGCTCCATTAAATATATTAATTACTACGGTAAAGGATTATCCTCCACCTCGCTAAAGCAAGTTCGCGCAAGTAGTGCGCGCCTCTGACGGGCTCTCTGTTTGCCCGTGTCCTAGGAAACTGGGACAAATATCAAACAAACAAACGCTACCCCCCATCTCCTTCCTCTCCCTCCCTCTCTCCCTCCCTCCCTCTGTCTCACTGTTTCACTCTCTCTCTTTCTCTCAGCATTCCCCCCAATACCTGTATGTAACATACAATATGCAATAAAATCGAGAGTGATTCCGAGGATGATTTGTTCCTTGATAGTGACGAAGACTGTGAATAAACTTTCTGTAATATGCTCAGTTGTTTGCATCACTTTTCTACCTATTATGATAATTATTATGAGAGAGAGAGAGAGAGAGAGAGAGAGAGAGAGAGAGAGAGAGAGAGAATTTCATGAATCCATTACGGCCCTATTATGTTGTGTTGATTATATACCGTACCGTACTGGTTTGTAAGTTAAACTGTGTGATTTAATTTTGGATACCTTATCTTACCTGCTCGTAGTAAACACGTCGATATGGGGGGTAAAGGAATTAAGAGATCGTGATAGTAGGCACATGATATTGGGTGAATAAGGTGACGGTCATACGCTCTTTAGTCAACTCCCGTTTATATAACTTCAGGAC
This sequence comes from Coenobita brevimanus, assembly GCF_032717465.1. Classification (NCBI taxonomy): domain Eukaryota; kingdom Metazoa; phylum Arthropoda; class Malacostraca; order Decapoda; family Coenobitidae; genus Coenobita; species Coenobita brevimanus. The sequence continues at coordinate 30,457,800 of NC_137023.1, read as the reverse complement.
ATACAATAACAATGATTAAATGAACACAGACTCTACAAACAACAACATACTGTATTTATGATACCCGATACTAATCATTATAACATGATAGAGTGGACAGAGGAGGGGGGGGGCACGGGAAGGCCAGCAGGAATGAGGGTTGAGGGGGGAAGTGAGGAGGGGGAGGGGGGAAATGAGGAGGGGAAAGGGAGAGGGGGGAGAGGGAGGGAGGTAGGGAGGGAGAGGAAGGGGATGGGGGGTAGCGGACGTTCGATTGTGTTGATTAGTCTGGCGACTCACGCGACTTTGCCTTTAAACGTCAAGAGTAAACGCCTTCAGTAACACCACTTGGCAATGCTGTATATTACCAAAAATTAGCGGGAGGTGTCATGTACACTGTTTCAAAGTATCATACCGATCAATTGATTAGTTTGAAAGATATTTGAGAAAAACCATGATACACGGTCCATGAAATGGATAGTAGTGGTAAGATGTAACTGCCAGGCAATACTCGCCTGACCGAATATGGTTCACATTTCATCTCTCGGAGGCAGCAGCTCTCGCGAATGGATGTTATGGCTTTCAGAATTTCCTGGGGTTCGTTCACACCGGCAGCCCATTAGCAGCAGATATGATGCTAAAAGAAAGACAGGCTAACCAACCATGAATATGTAACTGAGACAGAGCTTTCATAATGTTTGACGTGTTACAATTAATCTTCGGACAAAACCACGACACGACTTTTGTCTTTGATTGTACAGTACCTCAGGAACTGGATTAGCTTTAGTATTTGCAGTCCCCGTGGTATATGTCTGTTAACTCCTGCTGGTGATTCATCTGGAGTAAGTAGCATAGATTCAGTAGGAATTATATCTAATGGCTGGAAGTGACCAACAGATTGGCTTTATGAGTGGAATGGGTTGTGTGAGCCAAATATCTACTATGTCGAAACTTGCGAAAACGAGGAAAAGGCATTTATGATACTTTTGTATTTGAATCTCTCTCTCTCTCTCTCTCTCTCTCTCTCTCTCTCTCTCTCTCTCTCTCTCTCTCTCTCTCATTATATAAAACAAGGTGAACAGAATGAGATTGTGAAAGGTTTAGCGCGTGTGTATGGATGGGATGGAAAGCTGATGAATACTGTAATGAATGTTTTAATGGTAGTGAAGCCTGCTTACGGGTGTGTCTAAGTCAGTGATTTAATATCGGTGTGTTTTGTTTCATTGTTTACCAGTTCTCATTATCTTGAGATATTAGTGATCTGTCAGTCTTCTGGGTAGACAGATGTATTGTACACAGGGTTAGGTTTTCGGTAGCCATTTGATACCTATTTTCACTAATCAATGCAAGTTCCATGAAGATTACTTCCATTACAAGCAGGGATTAATTCTCTATTGGTGCTGCATTTCGGACTAGCTGGCTGTCTTGAGCTGATGCTTGGGGAAATTTGTGCCTTTGCCACCCAAGACACACACACACACACACACACACACACACACACACACACACACACACACACACACACACACAAAATCCCGGATATGCCACTACCCCATCCCCAATCACGATTGTGGATCCCCTGGGTCATCCACATTTTAAAGCCATGTTAAGGGCCAACTTAAAGATTTTCAGGGCTCTAGATCCCTCTTTCCACCAGCATCCCCTCCACTTTCCACGCGTTACAGCATATTTATGTCTTCCCATCACTGGACACTTATTAGCACAGGATGCCTCGTATGAGAAGCCGAGATTTGCACTGTTCTTCATGTTATGCACACTACACCGTCTTTTGAAAAAAATTTAAATATGTTCTGACTGACTGCAATAGTACCTTAGATTCCAATGGACAAGGACCCACAAATAATCCTATTAGTGGTCCCTTTTCTGCTGACAGTCCCAGGTATCCCAAGAGGAATCCTGACCATTGCTGGCTACTTTTTTCTCCACATCTGAATTTCTCTAATTTCAACTTGTTGGAGCATCATCTCCCCTCATAACAGAATTATTGAGAACAAGTCCGAGAATAGCAACATCATTTCTTTTTCTATATCCCATACTCTCTCAACACTCATTTTCGAGTCAAGATGGCCATTCCATGTCTGTGTGCAGCTGCCTTATTTTTGCCAGAGCATTGAAGAGGCCAACCCAGAACCTCATTTAGCATTGGGCGACTGAGTCATTGAGCTCACTTTGCTCAACGCCAACCAACCAGGTGCCCAGCAACACACGCCAGTCTAAATTGACGTAAACATCCGGCAAAGCTCGTGCAAGCAAGGGAGTTGTCAAGTGTCGCCAGATTATTGGTACAGTCATGTTTTTCTTTTTCCTGGTACCTCCTAGGGTTCAGTGGCAAACTCCTCCACTGTTCAAGTCTATCATATTTGCAGACTTGAATATTTTGCTCTGTCATTCCCTAACTAAGTTATCTTCGGGTATACTGACCTTGATCTACCTTCACCCACTGTGGTCTAATGGTTAACATCTCTAGCTACTAAACTGCTGGCTCAAGTTCACCAGGACGATGCAGGGGCACTGTATCCTAAAAGTGTGGGTGAATAACTCTTCAAAAGCTCAAAGGCCATAGTTACTAAGCTGAGCTCCAGGTCTTAGCATCTCTTGGTATCTGTTCCAACCATTACAATTTGTCTGACACTTTTAAGAGGAAACTATAAATTACAGAAATCCTAAAGCGAACTTTCATAAGAGATTTTAATATTAACAAACAGCAATGACTCTGTCATGTTCACAGCCAGTGGTGACTTTATTTTATCCACAGACTCACCCGGTCAACATTAATCTGCATCTTTTCTATCGTTATTAACCCATGGCTTCCAGGTGTCATGTATACGTGATGGCCCGGGGACGTCTGGGTGACACGGATACATGATCTAGTATTTCGCAGCATTGTTTGAATATTCCGCAAGTTATTTTCACCACATGCAGCCACTGGCAAACCCTCCTGCACTCATCCGAGTCACGCTCCAGTTACCTGCTAACCTCCATAATGGATAGACTTATGCAAAAAGATTTGCCTGTGTCTGGATCCTTGGCTGAGTGCCCTAAGCCACCAACTTCAACACCAATGAAGTCCAAAGGCTAGAAATGAAAAGGCCTTAGTGATGGTGCGATAGTGTCAGAACTCAGGGTGACATTATCGCCAACTGTGAATAGAGAAAGTGACTTCTCTGAGGAAAGCAACCACCATGATGAGTGTCAATATTTATATGTCGGATGAGGAGGGTGGATCACGTGAGTCCTCCACTGTGCACCCATCGTTTCCCCCTGTTCGTTCATCTGCTATTTCTGATGATGGGAATGGTTCAGAGGGTATTGACGATCCTGGAGAGGGGGAATTTGGCACGGATGAGGAGATGGAAGAGGAGGTAGGGAGTGGAGAAATGGAGGAGGCGGAGGAGGGAGGCAGGAGGAAGCGAGGTAGGACAAGCCTCACAGTCGTGCTCTAAATAATTTATGCGAATAATGGAGGCAGAATGTTTGTTTCATGATGAACTCAGTGCTTTATTTTTTATTGAAAGTTTCCATGTGTGTATATTTATTATGATGAAAAAGTACAAATCACACGAAAAAAAATTCTGTTATAGTGGTAAATATAGTGGACTGGAGAAGGGAGGAGGTGGAGGAGGGAGAGAGGAAGAAGTGCAGTAGGGCAAGCCTCACACCAGCGCTGTGTATATTCATGTGAATAATGGAAGCAGAAAGTTTTTTTCATGATGAAATCAGTACCTTATTTTTTACTGAATGTTTTTGTGTGTGTACATATGTTATGGTGAAAAAGTACATACCACAAGAAAACAATTCCGTTATAGTGGAAACTATAATGTATGTGAATAACTATTTTGTTCACAATATAATTATTTAGGTTTTATGTAGTGTTAGTAGTAGCAGTAGTAGTAGTAGTAGTAGTAGTTGTAGTAATAATAATACAGTAGTAGGGCAATAGTAGTAGTAGTAGTAGTATTAGTAGTAGCAGTAGTAGCAGTAGTAGTAGATGGTTGGTAACCACAGCCGTTGCCGTGCTTGGGGCCAACGGATTGTAATATGAGGGTTAGTGTTAACCTTCACATTACAACTCCAAATGGTGATCTGTATTAGAAAGGTTGGTTTTGATCTTCACAGTATAATTCCCCAATAGATGGAGGTGATTTTTTAGGGAAAAAAGAAAACAACAGTTAGTAGTAGTGGTAGTAGTAGTAATGGCAGTAGCAGTAGTAGTGGTACGAGTAGTAATGGCAGTAGTAGCAGAAGGCTAGTATAAGCCTTAGTTGTGCCACCGAATGTCAACCAAGCATACGGACAAGGGCAAAAAAACAAAAAAAAAAAAAAACTTTCCCCCTTTCCCCACTCACTCTGACTACACACACTTCACGGACAATCTGAGGCAATGAGCTAAGTTGAAGGATTTGGTGAGTGTTATGACAGTTTTTTTAATTTTGGGTTAAGTATTAGCTGAGATATTAAGGTTTATTAAGGTTATTTTTCTCTTAAATGCCCGGCTGGGAGAAGGGTTGGCGGAAATGTATGCCAGACGCGATGGGTTAACAAACAGTTTGCAGTGTAATCTTCATTTATACCCAACTATCATATAGAATCTAGCATACGGGACTCTTCCTCAACTGATCCTGCTTACTGAGCCCTTTATTTTTCTGCTCACTGGACTCGTCTGTTCATACTTTTATCTTAATAACTTGCTATATCACTCCAGTAAGGTCTGTGGACCCTCTTATTTAGCAACGTCTGTGGCACAACAATGCTTTCAACTGGAAGGCCTATAGGAAGTACTTGTTTTTAACTTTCATATGAGTATAACGACTGTCGCCTCCATGGCCTACAATCTATAGAATGTGACTGGAGTATCACGGGGGTTATCCTTTTGGTCATAACAGGTAGACAATTATTTTCATTACCCTCTAAATAATATCGAAACTCCTTGGCATAATTGGAATAATGTAAATTTGTTCTTTATTAATAATTATTTGTTTTAATGCAAAGAAGAAGGAACCAGAGGCTAGAAGCTCGTAAGATTGTTCCCTCCAAGTAAAAAATAGAAAGATAATAAAGAGCCAAATTCAAGATTCGCTCATTTTGAGATGCCTGGATACACTGCGGGAAGACTGGGGATCATAGGCAGTAGGAAATACAGACAGAGAAAAACAGTTCCAGAGCTATTGGTGCATTATTTCTAAATGAAAGTACCACCTGACCTATAAAGTCAGTCGTTACTGGAATACTTCCCTGTCTGCAACTACAACCACAAACTTATTGCTGCAGTTCCAGTGGCAAACGTGAGGGGTGCCTGGTCCACAACTACAACTACACCGCTGCTGCTCTACGCGGATTCAACCTAACAATGTCAAATGTGTCCGCTATCAGGAACAGAGGGGAGGAGCTCATCGCTTGCCACTCCAGAGTCTACAACACCAGTCAGTACAAGTCCACCATAGTTACGGAGGTCAGTACAGTACCATGCCTATGTAAGAATCGCCAAGCCATTTTTTACTCTGCCTAGTCTTATTAGAAAAAAATGATTTCTTATAATTCTGCAGCTGTTTTTCAGTTATCTGTTTATGCCAAAAAATATGAAGGAAAGTCCAGGGAGATTCTAATAGGCTGTCATTTATTGAAGCATCATCACCATCATTATTTTATTCATCTTTATCATTACCATAATAACCCTATTTGTCAATAATACAGTTAGTATAGGTAGAATCCCAAAATATGAGCATGAGATTATACAAGCGTGCAAATTGTGGACAAAGTGGCCATGGAAGTGAACCACAGATCGATTCATTTATTATTATTTAATAAAACTGGAAGATACAGAAAGTCATTCATAGTTACTGAAATAGTCCATACAGTACCACATCTTACTCTTCTTCGTCATGTTTCAAACTATAAAGCAGAGTTCCAGTACTTATTTATTATTATTATTATTATTTTTTTTTTACTGAATGTACAGTTGCGGACATATCAAACAAACACCCCGTCCACCAGCGAGGTGGTGTAATGCTCTAAGCATCTGGTAATACTGATAGGTATGGAACTTCACCAGGTTTCGTTCGGTCGCTAGGACGAACCGGATGCTTTTATTATTGCCGCTGTGCGCAGTTATTGGTGGTCAGAGTAATATATATATATATATATATATATATATATATATATATATATATATATATATATATATATATATATATATATATATATATTCCACCATTTATTATACTGATAACAGGATGTCATGATTATGATAAGTTTTTTACAATTATGACACGGATTTCGTGAGTGGTTTAGTTTCGAATCATGAACCATGCAACAGGTAACAATTTATCATATAAGTCATAGTTATCAGCTTCCCCACAACCACCAGTGAACAGAGAATTATCGTGAAGTCCATCCTCCCTACCGTGAACGGGGCATTTGTAGATCTCTAAAATCGAAGGGGGCGACAGGGTGGGAGCGGGGGACCTATCGGAGACAGGAGGAGAGAGTCGGGTGCGGAAGAGGATAATTATGGTCGAACTAGGGGCTAAAGGAGAGGGATGATGGAGTAGAGGACTTTGGTAGACAAGAGCTACAGTGGGAGGGATAGATTACAAGGTGATGACTGGGCCAAATCTCTGTTTCATGGAAAATATGGAATTTTTCAGTCAGACCATGAAACGTTATGTTGAGTTTGCCACTTGTATTTGACCATCATAGTTTGTATCAATTCACGATTCAGTTTCCACTGGGTGGCTCAATACCCCTGTATTATGAGTATGATGACTATTTGTTAATGTGCAATAATATGACACGCCCCTACAGTTTGTCAGATGTTACAGTTGTTTCCATAGTGACTGGGAATTAGTCTTGTAGTCTCTTTTTTTTTCTTTTCTTTTTTTTAAATAACAGAACGGAGGAAGGAAAAACAAATGGGGGAAAAAAAAATAATCCATACACCAGATTACTGGTGTCCTCTATTCATAAAATATCTGTAACAGTTAGACTTGAACAGTTGTGGGTTGAAATTTGGAGGAAAACAACTCTGGGGAAGAGAGTTCCAGAGAGATGCAGTTCGGGGAATGAAAGAATTCTGATAGGCAGAAGTTCTGCAATATGGTTGAGTGACATTCCAGTCATGAGCGCTACCAGATGCCCGTGTAGCACGAGGGAAGGCATGGAGAGGTGGCACCATGGACGCAACTTCGTCTGAGCATTTGCCAAAAAAATATCTGTAAAATAATGCAAGGGAGGCAACATTCCTTCTTACTTGCAGGGGAGGTATCATCATGGATGACGACTGATATCGCAGAGAGTAGGGATAGGCCTATGTAGATTTTACCTTTATCACCAATAAATACGAACAGTCTGACAGTATTGATGGTTCCTATGATTTTCATTTATATCTGTAAAGCACCAGTGTAAAATAAAGGTGGATTTACTTAAACCAGGTTTATGTTACCGTTTTCTGTATGCCGTGTTTGGCTGTTGATTTTACACGTTGCCAGTGGTTATTAGTTATATTTAGTTTCATACTGAGCAACTGTCGTATGCCCCAAGCATTCCTTCACAAATCCTCGAACCAATAATGGTGGAACAAGCTTGTAATGTCAGCAGTTATCCAGTCTGAGCATGTGAATTGTACATCAACTGTGCTATTAGTTACAGAAATCGCTTGTTTTAAATACAAACACACTTTTTCTGTAAACAACCAAGTAGCGTTCACACTGCATGAAATTGACAGGATAAAGATAAATATAAGGACCATTGTCCTGTTCACGGAGAGCAACTACTGAGCCACACATGTCAGCAGTGTCCGAACATGGAGCTGCTGCCCTGGCTGAGTAAGGGTGTATATTGCAATCCATTAAAGAAGTCAGATGAATCACTATAGCTGATGAATAAACATGTTATCTGCTGCTCATGGTGTGGCAGTCATTAAGGCCATCTCTCCTCCCCGTCAGTACCCAAGTCTGAGTGCACGCAGTTGTTGTGAAGAGGGAGGGCCGGACAGTGAACCGGATTCTGAGGGTGTGAATCAGATAGCTTAACAGTTACACGTCCTTCATACCACGATTAACTCTATTAATATAGAGTTAACAGTAATCAGACATAAGGATCATGTAATACAGCTGACAAGGCATCTCTCTACCCACCCGCTAGCCCACTCCAGTATCGCCACCAATGTCCCGGAACCCAGTCCATCCCCCCCCTTGGTAAATCACGTTTCTGTTTAAATCGGCGCCATACAAATATTAACGAGAATCATAGGCACGAATCACTACTGCTAAATATTATTTATTGTGGCTAGAGAAAATTCTTTTCTCCCCCTCTTCTACTTTCGATATCACAGTCGTCGTCCATGATGTTACTACGTAAACGCAAGAAGAATAGCTCCCAGTGGCTGTGACAACAGGGATGACATCACAGAGAAACATTCTAGGGGCGTTTCATATATATCACCGTGTGATGACAGTCGTCACCATGCACTAATAATGCAGGGTTTGTGTAATGTTCCACCCAGTGGGGAGTAGGTCGTCCTATAGACGATATAACATGCTGGTAGACTGCGTAACGTTCCAAAGTCAGCATATCCGTAACGTTTAACGGCCTGACTATCATATTCCATAATCTACTTTAAACTGAGCTGATCTGGCACCATCTCACCAGCGTATCATTTATCCATCCCATCCAAATTTCCTGCCACAGTCCACTCTTCCCTACCCCATCACTCGTCTCCTGTAGAGCCCCCTTCCCACCAGCCCCCTCCCACTATTGCCCTCTTCACACCCACCTCCCCCCTCCTGTCTCCCAGGCGCCCCACCCTGCCTTCTCCTTTGGCGTCACCTCTTAAGAAATTGCGATATTTAAGAGGTCTACCAGTTTCAGGTTCACGGCCAGGGGGTAAGGAGGTCACGGTAATTTTGTGATTATTATAAAAGGTGCGAGAATGCAGGTAATGCTATAATGGCTTATATGCTGACCATCGGTAAATGTTGTATGGTTCTTGATGTGTGTCGAAAGTCACACTTACGAAACCTGTGTTTCATATGAATAATTTACGAATATGTATTGTGTGAAATTATTTTATTACCATATTCACAAAACGTTCTTATTTAATATATTGTCAGGCGGGACATTGCTTATATACCACCAACAACTGCGCACAGCTACAATGATCACCGCGTTCGGTTCGTCCTAATCACCAGACGAAACCTGGTGAAGTTCCATTCCTATCAGGGTTGCCAGATGCGGAGAGCATTACACCACCTCGCTGGTGGACGGGGTGTTTCTGTTTGATATGAGGCCCCTAATAACATAGTGTACCGAGCGCCACTGCAAGCGAATCCGAGTTAAGTATACCACTATGTAGCCCAAACCGTCTTTGATGTGGAGAGCAACCACGAGGTACAGAAAGCAACTGGCATTAGGGTCCAGATTCCCCTTCTGTAACATGGTCTCACTGCCCGCTTCACCTCAGTGCGTCGACAAGCCTTCATGCTGGTCACAGCATGTATAGAGGGGGCGGGGGGGGGGGAGGGTAGACTGCCCAGTGCAGACGCATTTTTTCGCACCTTTTTTTTTCATCGCGTTGTTGTTGTCAGCCTGTACCAGATTAGAAATTAGGGGCAGGGGGGATAAATAGCTAAACGGTTATATTTTCAAAAAATATGATCAGTTTTTCTTTTATTAGTTATTGTTTAAGGGCAGAATGCAAATAAGATATGCATCTCGTTAGGACATAAAAACCCTAATCAGACGCCCCTTGACTTAAGGAAACGCAGTAGTGTTAAAAAAAAAAAAAAAAAAAAGCCAAATTATAAGCTCTATAGCTGCTAGAAAGCAAGAAACAAAGAATGCTACCTTAGACTGTAAGCTTACAATGCTTAGTCAGCAGAAGTAATTGAGATTTGTAGTATATAAATCAAAATTTAAAAAAAAGGCACAGAATGTATCTCAAATTATTCAGTTCCTGCATTGGCTCCACGTAGGATGCAAACATAAGACTTTAAATGATGCAGGGAAGTGATACACCAATCATTTATCAACCACTTATGATTATATGCTGAAGCAAAAGTACAGCTGTACTAAGAGACACATAAAAAAAAGTAAAGATTTTCTGAGAATTGGCATAGACCTAGTTGTTCCTTGGCTTAAATTACTTTTGAAAGTAAGAGGTGATTGATACTGTTATGGCAGATGGGAAAATAAAGCCCTTCAAACAATTCTGTTTTTAGGTGCACTTGACATAGTTTTTAATCATGCTCTAGCTGTAATAACGATCAGATTTCATGCACCTGGAAAGAAGTAAAAGGTTAGTATGATTAAACAGTGAGGGGATCGTGCATTTCACTTATTAGAAGAGTTTATTTACGATGCCATAAGGAGACGCAACCAGGCCACCCTAAGCACACGCGCGTCTCTATAAGCATTACGCAGTGCGTCTCCATAGGTACTGTTCTACCCCCCTTGTTCTCAAGGTGGTAACTCCGTCCGTGGTGAAGGAAACCCAACCTTATTTATACCAGACATAGAGGTAGGGTTGGCATTCTACCAGTGAGCTTTATGACCCTCTGGCTCCACCTCAAAAAATTGCGTCTGCATAAGACATCACCTCTTTTTACAGTACCGTACCTATGGAGATGCACCCTACCCCCCTTCAGGCATGCAGGTACAACCCTTCTGGTCGTGCAGTGGTATTCTTCAAGCCATGCACAGTGCACCTGCAACAACAGAAAAGAAGACTGTATTAGGGAAATGTGAGAAAATCGGCCTTAAAAAAAGTGAAATTATTAAGCTTTCTGTAAGAAATCTGTTGAAAAACACACTTTCTTTCACATGACCTCAAGTTGTACCATTACATAGGAAAATAAGATGATGATACCGCATGAGACTCTCAGGCGATGTTTAAAGAATGTTTTGGCTCACTACTCATGCTTCCATCTATTCATCCCCCGTAGGTGGAATTTTTTTTTGTTTTAGTGCGTCTCCTTCGAGCAAGTGTGTCTTCTGTGGCACATTTACCAGTCAGCCAAAAAGTCGTGTCTTCGTTCCGAACCCCGTAAATATTCGAACAGATAAGTGGAAGCAGCAGGGATAGCTTCACAAGTCTGGCAACGGTGTCAGAGCAGACGGTGGTGCCGGTGGTGCCGGTGGTGAGTGGATTGTGGGTGGGGGTGGGGTAGTGGAGGGTGTGTGTGCTGTCATGTTTTATATACCATGCATTACCGAAGGGTGGAAGTTGTGGGAATAACATACTGGGTGATAGGGTTATAGTCAATTTTTATCAATAATATGTCGCTAAATGTTTACATATGCATCATCATTTCACACGTAATCAAAATATACTTCAGTTTTATATACATGGGCTGTCATGTCTAATTCATCTTTGATATTTGGAATACTTCAGAGGACGGAATGACTGTGGAATACGTTTCATAAAGAGTGTATGGAATTTAATGGAACGTCATGGTTGTGATAATATAACACAACATTTATTAGTGACATGAATCTCCCCTCTGATTTTTCTGTCGCCCAATATAGATAACTGAATGACTGTGAAGCTATGACTTTCTATCCTGATGGATCTTTAGCTATTTCTTCTACTGATAAAGCAGATCTCTTCGCTCAGACTTTCTCTTCCAATTCCACCTTAGACGATTCCGATGCTGTTCCTCCATCACTTCCCCCCTCTAACTTCCTCATGGCTAACATTAAAATTTCTTCAGCTGATGTATTTTCTGCCATTGCTGGCCTCAGTACTAATAAGGCATATGGGCCTGATGGAGTCCCTCCTGTTGTTCTCAAGAACTGTGCTTCTGTTCTTACACCCTGCTTAGGCAAACTCTTTCGCCTTTGTCTATCAACTTGTACCTTTCCTTCTTGATGGAAGTTTGCTCTCATTCAGCCAGTCCCAAAGAAGGGTGACCATTCCTAACCGTCTAACTATCGTCCAGTTGCTTTAATATCCTGTATCTCAAAAGTTTTCGAGCCTCTTCTTAATAGAAAAATTTTAAAGCATCTTTCCTATCACAACCTTCTTTCTGATCGTCAGTATGGGTTCCGTCAGGGACGCTCCACTGGCGATCTTCTCACCTACCTTTCAGACTCTTGGTCATCCTCCTTTCGGGACTTTGGGGAAAGCTTTGCCATTGCATTTGACATCTCAAAGGCTTTCGATCGAGTCTGCCATAAATCTTTAATTTCCAAACTTCCATCTTACTGTTTCTATCCTCTTATCTGTGCCTTCATCTCTAGCTTCCTTTCTGGTCGTTCTATAGCCGCCGTTGTAGACGGCCATCGTTCTTCTCCTAGATCTATTAACAGTGGTGTTTCTCAGGGCTCTGTCCTATTACCAACTCTCTTCCTTGTATTCATCAATGACCTTCTAAGATGTACTATTGGCCACAGAAGTTTCGTTCCTCTCATTGTGGGCGATTTGATGAATGTGGCAACGTTGCATTCTCTCCCTCTACACCCTCTCCCTCCACCCGTCTCCCCAGATAGCTTCTGAGGTTTATGAACCGCGTTGTGAAGCACCTGAACGTCAGAGTTTACTGCATGTTACTCGATATGATGGGCATGATATATTATGCCTGTTGCTAATGAAAATTTGCGAGTTTCATGACTGTATTCATTTTTGCAGGAGTTATTAGAATGTATAAATGTGTCATGCCATTTGTACCAAATCACAGTAGTAATACCAAATACTAAAGCATCTGGCGTTACTTCCGACATTCTTCCAGTGTTATTAATGACTACACTCTTATAATCTGCTTAGCCCGACCAGTGCTACGAACAAGTTAAGGATTTTTTTTTTCCTCATATATTCATTCATTTATGAATTCATTAATATCGAAAGAGTGAGAGCAACAGATTTAAAATAGAAATTAAGAATACACACAAGTCTGTCAGTGTGATAAACACATTAGAAACTGGCAACATCCAAGGGTGAACATACTAGATGAAGTAATATTGTAATAAAAACTAAAGAAGATTACCCGACAGAACACTGACAACCAGATAATTAGATTGTGTCGATAATATAGGTGATATGGCAGCCCTATCACAATCTAGGGCTCAGCCATAAAATCCCTCGTTACGACAGTAAAATCGGTGTAATCTTTTACCTTTATTCCATCTTGCGTTTCTCTGTAATACCAGTATCCACTAGAATAAGACCACTGATGAGGAGGGATCCAATAATGATGATATTATGTGAACGGATGTGTCAGTCAGAACGCATGTATGAAAAATAAAGAAACGGCATCAGAAGTGTGACTGTAAAAAAGCATAATAATACGGCGCCGTCTAACAAGGGTGGAGGATGAAAAGGCTCACATAGGAAATGATGAAAGGCAAATAAAAAGTGAACACAGATGAGTATGAAATACTCTACAGACAAAAGAAGAGACTGAGCGACGACAATAACACATTAGAATATATCTATCTATCTATCTATCTATCTATCTATATATATATATATATATATATATATATATATATATATATATATATATATATATATATATATATATATGTAATGGTTACCTTTAAAAAAAAAAACAATACAGTAATGTTATAGATACAATGATACTACTACGGATAAATATGTAAATATGATGAAATAATTCAGAGTAAATGTTTACTAAGTTGATTATCTTTCCCTATATATATTTTATATATATATGTATATATATATATATATATATATATATATATATATATATATATATATATATATATATATATATATATATATATATATATATATATATATATATATATATATCTATATATATATATATTTTTTTTTTTTTTTTTTAAGTCTGCCAATCCTTCCCCTTCTCACTTTCTTTCCTCGTTTATTTTTTTCAAACCCTTTACAGTAATAAAGGTTATAGGTAGATACGCTGACTACTACTATGGACAAATATACAGATGCGAAGAAATAATGCAGAGTAAATGATGCTTAGTTATTTCATTATAGTTTACCCATATATCTTTTTAACTATATACAGTAATATGTTACAAATATTATGACCGTTAGTACGGACAATATCCATTTATCTTTTATATACATGGCTTCAGTCTAACTATCCTTCGCCTTCTCACCTTGCCTTTCCTTTTGTCAAACTGTATACAGTAATATATGTTACAAATATAATGACTATTACTACGGACAAATACTTACCCATAGATCATTTATATACTTGGTTTCCGTCTCCCTATCCATCGCCTTGTCACCTTGCCTTTCCTTTTGTAAAACTGCATACAGTAATATATATTACAAATAGAATGACTATTACTACCGACAAATATTTACTCATATATCATTTATATACTTGGTTTCAGTCTTCCTATCCTTCGCCTTCTCACCTTGCCTTTCCACGTCTATCCTTGTCCTTCGACATGTTATTGTCGTCGCTCAGTCTCTTCTTTCGTCTGTAGAGTATTTCATACTCATCAGTGTTCACTTTTTATTTGCCTTTCATCATTTCCTATGTGAGCCTTTTCATCCTCCACCCTTGTTAGACGGCGCCGTATTATTATGCTTTTTTACAGTCACACTTCTGATGCCGTTTCTTTATTTTTCATACATGCGTTCTGACTGACACATCCGTTCACATAATGTCTTCATTACTGGATCCCTCCTCATCAGTGGTCTTATTCTAGTGGATACTGGTATTACAGAGAAACGCAAGATGGAATAAAGGTAAAAGATTACACCGATTTTACTGTCGTAACGAGGGATTTTATGGCTGAGCCCTAGATTGTGATAGGGCTGCCATATCACCTATATTATCGACACAATCTAATTATCTGGTTGTCAGTGTTCTGTCGGGTAATCTTCTTTAGTTTTTATTACAATATTACTTCATCTAGTATGTTCACCCTTGGATGTTGCCAGTTTCTAATGTGTTTATCACACTGACAGACTTGTGTGTATTCTTAATTTCTATTTTAAATCTGTTGCTCTCACTCTTTCGATATTAATGAATTCATAAATGAATGAATATATGAGGAAAAAAAAAATCCTTAACTTGTTCGTAGCACTGGTCGGGCTAAGCAGATTATAAGAGTGTAGTCATTAATAACACTGGAAGAATGTCGGAAGTAACGCCAGATGCTTTAGTATTTGGTATTACTACTGTGATTTGGTACAAATGGCATGACACATTTATACATTCTAATAACTCCTGCAAAAATGAATACAGTCATGAAACTCGCAAATTTTCATTAGCAACAGGCATAATATATCATGCCCATCATATCGAGTAACATGCAGTAAACTCTGACGTTCAGGTGCTTCACAACGCGGTTCATGAACCTCAGAAGCTATCTGGGGAGACGGGTGGAGGGAAGGGGTGTTGAGGGGGAGAATGCAACGTTGCCACATTCATCAAATCGCCCACAATGAGAGGAACGAAACTTCTGTGGCCAATAGTACATCTAACCCTATCCACTCATACGCTGATGACTCCACCCTTCACCTTTCCATTCGATTCCCACAATGTCCATCTCACCAATTACTTGAAGACACCTAATGTCTGACTTGGTTCGTATCTCTGACTGGGGTAATAATAATCTGGTTGTTCTTAATGCATCAGAGACTCAGTTTTTACACCTATCAACCCGACAAAATCTTCCACAGGTATACTCACTATTGTTTAATAATATTCAGCATAATCCTGCATCATCCTTGAACATGCTTGGGGTTTCATTTACTCGGGACTTATCTTGGGAGGATCATATTACATCTCTTGTAAAATCTGCTTCCAAGAGATTGGGTGTGCTAAGCGACTCCGTTCTTTCTTTACCCCTGCACAATTGTTGACACTATACAGGGCTTTTATCCGCCCCTGCGTGGAGTACAACTCGCATGTGTGGGGAGGGTCCCCACATACAGCTCTTCTCAATAGGATGGAGTCAAAGGCTTTTCGTCTCATTAACTCTCCCCCTCTTACTGGCTCCCTTCAACTTCTGTCTCTTCGCCGCACTGTTGCATCTTTATCTCTTTACTGTCGCTACTTCAATGGTCACTGCTCCTCTGAACTGTCTGCATGCATCCCTCCACCTCTACGACGGGAGCGTAGGACCCGTTTAGCAGCAAACTCTCACCCCTTTTCTGTCCAACTCTCTAATGCAAGAGTTAACCGTTACTCTCAGTCCTTCATTTATGCAACAGGTCAACTCTGGAACTGTCTCCCTCTGTCTGTATTCCCTGCTTCCTATGATCTCCAGTCTTTCAAAAGCAGTGTGTCCAGGCATCTCGAAATAAATGGATCTTGAATTTGGTTCTCTCTTGTATTTTGTTTTTCTCTTGGAAGGAACAGTTTTGCGGGCTCGTTGCCTTTGGTTCCTTCTTCCTCACATTAAATAAATAAATATATATATATATATATATATATATATATATATATATATATATATATATATATATATATATATATATATATATATATATATATGCTGGTGGGTGTATATATGAGTGTCATCACCGTGCGTAACACCTGTTGCCTGGTTTCGCAATACCTCTTTACCAAAACATTAACCACTTGAGGAAACAAATGCTTTTCTCGTTATTATTGTGAAGGCACCGCATGCAACAACACATGGTAATGGCATGTACTATATCCTGTCATGTTCAGAAGGTAAACATACAGTAAAAACACAGCTGTCTGTGTTTATTCCCATGTTATGTGGCTAGTTGATGCCCGGCGGAAAGGCCGTGGCAGGAAGGTGGGGAGGGGGGGTAGAACCTCGTCATTTCTGCTAACGCTTGTTTGGCTACATGTTATAGGCATTATTTCAGGTTAACGATACATTTCACTATTTACAGGTATTAAATCAGGTGTAATATCACGTTTAGCACCTTTACTGTGCTGTGTATTGCTAGACTACACTGCCAACAAAAATTACAGATTATACTGTCAACAATAATTACAGCACACACACACACACACACACACACACACACACACACACACACACACACACACACACACACACACACACACGCACGCACGCACGCACACACACACACACACACACACACACACACACACACACACACACACACACACACACACACACACACACACACACCATCGTCTGGTCTGACACAGTTGCCAGACTTGTGAAGCTATCCCTGCTGCTTCCACCTATCTGTTCGAATATTTACGGGGTTCGGAAGGAAGACACGACTTTTTGGGCTGACTATACCAAGTGCCTCCCAGCAACGTGTTGACTGATGTTACTAGATACTAGCATTTCGTTATGCTCACAGCCATGCATCTTTTTCATATCATTATTAATTATTGTACCATTATTCTAACATAATGAAATATTTTAGCATAAAATTGCATGATTTTAAGGGTAAGTTAGCCATAATGTACAGAAAATGGGGAAGGCGGAGAGCTCAGCAAGACATTGGCAACTGTGATCAGGGAATCTGTCGCGACGTGACACAGTTTTTTGTTTACCAGCCGGCCTAGAACACTGCCTGGATTAACTGGCTATTTTCAGAGCTGTTTTAGTGTTTTTCTCATTGTCTCGAGAACATGAGTGACTGGTAGTGAACAAAAAGCTGCTGGTCCTTCTCATAACAGAAAAAGAGCTTACCATTATTCCCAATGGCTAAAATGAAAGATTTCTTTTTTTTTTTTTTATAATGGTTTTTAATTTCTGAAAATAGTACTACATACATCTGTTTTGCTTTTGTAAACATTTCACATTGATACCTTTGGTTGGTTTGATTGTTAAAAATGCCTACTGAGATAATGTTTTGTCTCAATAAACACAAGGCTGCCGTGCCGGGAGTGGTAGCTCGCTCCTGTAACCCTAGCGGGGCTATATAGTCCAATACAGGACTTAGCTCGGGGGAACTCCATTTCTCCCATTTTTTTTTTTTTTCAATAAACACAATGGAAAAAAAGCAGCTATTGTTGTATTGTACCTTTCAGAATGCTACTAATTTCTCTTCTGCCACGATTAGCATAACATGAAAGTACCAACATCAAGCTCAAAAAAAAAAAAAAAAAAAATATTCACTAGTTCCAAAGTTATGGCATTTTGAAAGTTACGGAACTTTAACTGCGTTTTTCTCCGGTTTCAACATGTGGCGTTCGGTACACTATGTTATTAGTCTGCAACTGTACACTCAAGGTCAATGACTCCTCATTACTCATGCCTATAAAGATGCAAATTGAGGTTCACGTCAAACTCTAAATGAACTCGGGCAACTATCAAAACTGTTCCATACCTCATTACTTTTACGAATATATGGGAATGTTAATCACAATTATATTTATTCATTTCCCATTTTCTTATCTATCTTATTAAACACCCTGAACGACTCCGTATCACAGCATCCTTTCCGGAGAGTCAAGATGTAATAACTAAAGCTGCACAGCACCTCATTGTCTGTAGTTTGATGCAAAAAGAAACAGACCGAGGGTGAGGCAAGGTCGATGAAGGTCGAAAAACCATCTTTTTCCAAGTATTAGCTCCACACAAGTTCTCTGACTTAATAACCTTTGTGAAGTGTCCCCCCCTGTGGCGGGGGGGACACAATCTGGCCGCACTATAGGTGGTACAACTACTCTGCGGCCAGGTTGTGTTAGGAAGAATACTGCCACCGTATTCCCTGCGTGTCGTAAAAGGCGACTAAAAGGGGCGGGGTGAGGGGACTAGGGACCCCCTCCTCTGTTTTTTAGTTCCTAAAAAGAGACAGGCCAGAGAAAGGGATCGGGGATGGAGTTATCCCCGTACCTTGAAGATTGGGTCTATGAATGTGCGTGGATGTAGTACAATTGAGGCTAAAAGGGAGGATATTGGAAGAATGTTTGTGAGAAGAAAGTTGGATGTGTTAGCTTTGAGTGAAACGAAGATGAAAGGGAAGGGTGAGTCTATGTTTGGAAGTGTGTATGGAAGATTGTCAGGTGTTGATAAAGGAAGGGCAAGAGAAGGTGTGGCCTTGTTAGTGAGTCCGGAAGTACAGCAGTGTGTGATTGAATGGAAGGAGGTGTCATCGAGACTGATGTGGGTGAAAGCGAAATTTGAACGTGAGTTCTGGGTGTTTGTGAGTGCATATGGGCCTGGTAGTGAAAGGGATGAAGAAGAGAGGGAGTCTTTCTGGAATGATGTTGATGAGTGTCTGCAGAGTTTTGGAGCGAATGTGAATGTGGTAATGATGGGAGACCTGAATGCTAGAGTGGGAAATGTAGCAGTTGAAGGTGTAGTTGGTATGCATGTTGTGCCTGGAAGAAATGAAAATGGGGAACGAATGATAGCGATGTGTGTTGAGCGAGAGATGGTGATTGGAAATACGTTGTTTGAGAAGAAAGATATTTATAAGTATACATGGGTGAGACAGGAGGGTGGAAGGGTTGTTGATAGAGCTTTGATGGACTATTTGGTTGTATCTGGGAATGTAATAACCTGGTAGTGAAAGGGATGAAGAAGAGAGGGAGTCTTTCTGGAATGATGTTGATGAGTGTCTGCAGAGTTTTGGAGCGAATGTGAAAGTGGTAATGATGGGAGATCTGAATGCTAGAGTAGGAAATGTAGCAGTTGAAGGTGTAATTGGTATGCATGGTGTGCCTGGAAGAAATGAAAATGGGGAACGAATGATAGCGATGTGTGTTGAGCGAGAGATGGTGATTGGAATTACGTTGTTTAAGAAGAAAGATATTTATAAGTATACATGGGTGAGACAGGAGGATGGAAGGGTTGTTGATAGAGCTTTGATGGATTATGTGGTTGTGTCTAGGAATGTAATAGGAAGATTGTTGGATGTGAGAGTTCTGAGAGGGGAGGGTGGAGGTATGTCTGACCACTACCTGGTGGAGGGAAAGTTAAGAGTATGTAAGAGATGGGTGAGAGCTAGGAGGGTTAGGTGTGGCAGGGAAGTTTTGAAAGTGAGTGAGTTGGATAAAAGCGAGAGAAAGATAGAGTTTCAGGAGAAATTGAAAGATGAGTGGAACGCACTGAAAGATCAGGAAAATGGCAGTGTGGAGGAGGAATGGCAGTTGTTTAAGAGTGCTGTGGTGGGGCATGCAGAAGAAGTGTGTGGTGTGAGACGTGTGGGTGGTGGTATAAGAAAAGGAAGTGAATGGTGGTGCGAGGAAGTAAGTATGGCTGTGGCTGAGAAGAGACGTGCATATGAAGTGTGGCTGCAGAGGAAGGATGAGATGTCATATGAAAGGCATAAGGAAAAGAGGAATAGGGCGAGAAGGGCTGTGCGTGATGCTAAAGTGGAAGCAGATGAGAGGTGGGGTAGGCGGCTTACGGAGAATTTTCAACAGAATAAGAAAATGTTTTGGAAGGAGGTGAAAAGGGTGCGAAAGGGAGAGTCTGGGAAGGAAGAACAAGTAAAAGCAGAGGATGGAACGATGTTAATTGAGATGGATGCAGTAAGGAAGAGATGGGCAGAGTATTTTGAAAGATTGTTAAATGTAGAGGAGGAAAGGGTGGCTGAGATTGTGGCGGATGGAAGGTTGCAAGGAATAAATGTGTTGGGAGAGTTGAATGATTCTTTGATCATGAAGGAGGAAGTGGAGAAGGCAGTAAAGGAGATGAAAACAGGGAAAGCTGCAGGTATGGATGGGTGTGCTGTGGAATGCCTGAAAGGTGGTGGAGTGACCATTGTTGACTGGTTAGTAAGATTGTTGAATGTGTGCTTTGTGAAAGGTATGGTGCCAATTGACTGGGCAAGTGCTTGTGTGGTCCCGTTGTATAAAGGCAAGGGTGATAAGTATGAATGTATTAACTTTAGGGGTATAAGTCTGTTGAGTGTTGTAGGTAAGGTTTATGTTAGAGTGTTAATTATGAGAGTTAGAGAGGGTACAGAGGGAGTGATTGGTGAAGAGCAGTGTGGCTTTAGGAGAGGGAGGGGATGCGTGGATCAGGTGTTTGCTGTGAGACAAGTGTGTGAAAAGTATTTAGCGAAAGGCAAGGATGTGTTTTGGGCATTCATGGATTTAGAGAAAGCGTAAGATAGAATTGATAGGGAGGCTTTGTGGACCGTTTTAAGATTGTATGGACTTGATGGTAGGTTACTAAAAGGGGTGAAAAGTTTTTATGTAAATAGTAGAGCGTGTGTAAGAGTGGGAAATGCTATGAGTGACTGGTTTCCTGTGAGAGTGGGGCTGGGACAGGGATGTGTGATGTCGCCTTGGTTGTTTAATATTTACATGGATGGTGTTGTAAGGGAGGTGAATGCAAGAGTTTTAGGTGGAGGTCTGAGTCTGGTGAATGTTGATGGTGGAGAGTGGAATCTGAAGCAGCTGCTGTTTGCAGATGATACTGCACTGGTGGCTGATTCAGAGGAAAGATTGAGACAGTTGGTAGAGGAGTTTGGAAGGGTGTGTGAAAGGAGGAAATTGAAAGTAAATGAGAATAAGAGTAAAGTGATGAAGTGTACGAGGTTGGTAGATGGTAGGGGGATGAATATAGTTTTGAATGGCGAGTTGCTTGAGGAGGTAGAGTGTTTTAAATATCTAGGGTCACATGTTGCTGTGGATGGAAGAATAGATGCTGAAGTGAAGTTTAGAATAAATGAAGTAGGAAAGGTGCTGGGAGGAATGAAAAAAGTGTTTAGATGTCGTTCGCTTAGAATGGATGTAAAGAGAAAGTTGTATGAGGGTGTTGTGGTACCGACTGCATTATATGGGGCTGAAACATGGAATATAGGTGTAGCAGAGAGGAAAAGTTTGAATGTAATGGAGATGAGGTGTCTGAGGAGTATGTGTGGAGTGACGCGTATGGATCGGGTGTGAAATGATGAAGTGCGAAGGAGAACTGGAGTTGTTCGGGAGATGGCTGGTAGAGTTGAGCAGAGGGTGTTGCGATGGTTTGGGCATATGGAGAGAATGGATAATGAGCGATTGGTGAAAAAGATAACTAGGTCTGATGTGAGAGGTGTAAGGCTGAGAGGAAGACCACGAATAGGATGGATGGACAGTGTGAAGAGAACACTGGATGCGAGAGGGATGTCTGTTGAGCAAGGAAGAGTGGCTGTGCGTGACAGAAATAAATGGAGAGAAATTGTGAATGAATAAGTGATGACGCAGCCCTGAGGGGATATTCTCCCGCATTTGGTCTGATCAGCTAGTTAGGTCAGGTGTGGGTAAGGGGATGGGTCGGTTATGATGTGGTAGGGGTAAACCAGCTCTGCTGTCGGGCCCTGCTGCGGATGTCACTGATTGCATTGCGCAGTTGACCCTTGTGCGGTGTGGTGCGGTGAGGATCTGTCCGTTCTACCCTTGGGGCTAAGATGCGAATGAATGTGTTTGAATGGATGAGTAATTGGGTAGTGTGTCGTCCTGTCTCGGCTACCTCCCTTTCCTTGGGGGAAGCAGCCTAGGTATATAGATAGATAGATAGATATACGAGTAATTGTACTCAGCATTCCGAAAAAGGCATCTGCATCTTTCATTTAAGTTCTTTACTCTATTGACGTACAGTATTATTTTTAGTTCTTGAGACAGCCAGACATTTGTATTTAGCTTAGGCTAGATCTCTTGTAATGGAAGGATTAAATAAGGCTTCATTTAACCCCTTGAGTACTCTCTAAAGGACCTCTTATTTTTGTTTTATGAAATATTGAATCAACCCAAACCTTCCTTCAGGTCTCACAGAAGTACAACAGAGACCTGGAATTCATACTCTGGACTGATCATAATACAACAGAGAACTCTTGCTTTTGTTTACTGTAAAAGTCACAGTTAAAAGACCATATCCAATCTTATGCTAGCTGCTTGTTGCCACGCTAAGTTCCCGAGGATGAAGTCTCGCAGATCTTTGCCGTTTTCAGGAGACTCTGTTATTCGTTGATTTCAAGTTTTGCAACCACACTGTTAGACTTTGTAATCCTGTCACCAAGGGGTATAAATGTGCACGTTAATCCTTAGTATATAGAATATTAACCTCAACTTCTTGTCACTTTTCCCTGCTTACAGTACCTTCTTCCCTGCTTACAGTAATTACCAACTTACCTTCCGTACCTTCCTGCCTTCATCCCAACCTGCTACTATCTCCCTTCCTACCTGCGTCCCTGCCTGCCTTCCTGCCAATACAGGCTGATCTAGAATCTAAAGCAAGAACGCTCTCTCTCTCTCTCTCTCTCTCTCTCTCTCTCTCTCTCTCTCTCTCTCTCTCTCTCTCTCTCTCTCTCTCTCTCTCTCTCTAACAAACAAACAAATCTCTAACAACAAACAAGTACGTGCGTGGGCAGAGATCGGACGTCATGGAGAGGGAGGTGACGTTTGGTGATTGGCTGGCTAGCTGTGACATAGCCGATGACGCCACAAGGTATTCCCATCGGATTGGTCAAGACATTTTTTCGATCAATGTCTCCATAGAGAAGACCTAAGTGTGTCGACCACTAAGACGAGGACTCACCATCAGCGGGAGAGGATTCATTAATGCGAACGATTAGACGAAAGGAAAGAAAAGTGTTTTCGTGGATCGGCCACGGCAAAGCCAACGACTTCGTCTTCGGGGACAGAGTTACGAGGCTGAGGTTTGGGCTGCAGTGCTTCGGACGCTGCTTCATGAAACGGAACTGTCATCCTGGTAATAATATTTCTTTGGTTATTCATTTATTTCCTGGGCACTGGAAATAAGTGGAGTAAATGAAAGGAGATATTAAACCTATTAACCAGACACGATGTACATTTACTTTATATCCCTAACAGAGATTTGTTTTAAGCTGAAAATAATAATAGAGGGATGCCTTCAGAATGAAAACAGGATCACAGTTCTATCCCTCAGTAGCGAACCACAATGCTTGAAGCCCTTGCAGTCGTGTGACAAATTTCCCCCTTTTACTAGTGTTACTTGCAGATTAATTTACTCACCCTAAAGGAAACACTTCGAGCTGGAAGGGTTAGATACAGCCTTTATTAACCATTTATTTTTAACACAGCCTCAAATGTAATAAGATCATTGGTGGTGACTTGACTAAGGCAAAAACTCCCCATCGGATTGAAAGAGTCTGTTGGGTATGAGTAGGGTGGAACGTTGAACCTGAGTCTACAGGAGACGAAGTAATGATATAAAAGTATGCTTGACCTTGTCTTGTACGGAACCTGCTTTGCCCTTTTCTGTGCATTCTTAACTCATGCAACATCATTTCTGTCCTACTCTACCCCTCCCTGATATATCCTACCCTATTACTTGTCTGCTGTGCCGTGCCCTGCCATGCCACTCTTTGATCTTCCTAATCTTGACTTTCCCTATCATAACCAAATCTGCGGCATGCCGCATCCATCCTTTATCCATTCTTCCCTGCCCTGCCCCATGACGCGTCTACCTTGCCTTGCCCTGCCCACCTGTCCCTGATCTACCCTACCCTGCCTTCTACTGTATCTCTGCCCTATCTTATCATAACTTTACGATTCTCTACCCGCTGTACCCTGGCGACCAGTGGGACCTGATGTGTGAGAGACGGGCCCTGTATTCAACCACACAGGCGACGACGCAGGCAGGAACCTTCTTCGGCAGCATCTGTTATGGGCACGTCCTGCATAGGTACGACTGCGTCAGAAGTCTGCTGTTATTCGCACTCAGTGCATATTCGTCATTTTCCTCTCTTATGAACAGTAGCAAAGAGACTCATCACCTGTAAGAGCAGAAAACCATACCACGCCCCTTTCAGCCTAATCATCTTTGCCAACATAGAATATTGAGAAAAGGTGAAATATAATGCCCACGTTTGTCCCCATCTGTATAATATTTATCCCTTACGTCATCTTACCTGGTTAGGACACAGGTAGGGATTCCACATGTCCTCTGTGTAGCCTAAGCTGAATAAAATCTTCTGACATTTGCTGGAACTTATGCAAAATTTGCATTACACAGGTTTGGAAGGAGAAAGGGAGTGCTGTTTGCTTGTGCATTGTCAGCGCTGATTGGCTTCCTCATCACAGCGGCACCAAACATAGAGACTTACATCTTTCTCAAATTTCTCTTTAATGCTGTTGATGTTGGCGGCTACTTAGGCTGCTTTATTATTTGTAAGTCACACACACACACACACACACACACACACACACACACACACACACACACACACACACACACACACACACACACACACACACACACACACACACACACACACACACACACACACAATTTTCATCGTCATTATCACCTTATCCGAACTTTACAATTGCAGACACACTCGTTGGAAATGAAAATAATTTATCACAGCTCATGTACAGTACTAGCCAAACATTAGCAGCCAGTCTTATATTATTCCGGGCCGTACGAGGGCCTGAGACTAAGCTAAAGTAGTTCAGTTTACTAAAAGACGCAGGAGACCACACTAACATTGCAGATAAACTTTTGGCCACCTCTTGGATTCGAACCGCGTGCGTTACCAATGGTCTTCCTCCGACCAAAGGCTTCGTTACCGCCGTCACCTGAAAGATAATACCATTGCTAGAGTAAAATTTTCTGACGGTGGCTGAAAAATGATACGTGTGTCCAAGGTCGGAAAAGTTTCAATTTCTCAACAGCATAAGCTTGTGTATTAATTTGTTGCTGGAAGCTGTCCCAATTTATTGCTTGTTGGACATACTGACCTTTTTCTTGCTTAAACTCGGGTAAAATCAAATAAACTAATGGCACTAAACATTAAAATAATTGTAATTGATCAGAACGGTCCATCTGACGCTGAAATCTGCATGCAGACGATGTTTTTTTTTTTTTTCCTCTTCCATCTTCATTTCTCTCTTATTCCGAGACTTTTCATAATAAGGTCTCAATTACCTACCCGGATCATGATACAATATATAGTGAAACAAGAGCCAGGGATAAATGAGAATAAAATACACTTCCAACATAACAGCTGAATCTCCAGCTGGACACTCGATATGGCCTTGTCATCTGAAATAATCCGCCACCTTTTGTAAATAGGAACCATGCACAGTTGCTTCATTTCTCTCCAATAATATAACGTTAATAATCAAAGGCGGCAAAAATGTATTCTACAATGGTTCGTGGCAGTAAATATACTCTTATCCTTGTATGGTAGGATAGTGGTTCAGGAGAAATGTTAGTGGTAGGTGGGGACGCCCATCATTCACCCACTTAGTGTAGTGGTAGTCTGTTTTTAGGGTGGCTCTACGTTAAGTGGCAAGCCAAATAATTTTCTGTAAACCAGGATACTATTTAGAACGCTGGGTGGTAACCTTATAACCAACCAACATGTGTTCCCTACATGGCAACAAGTGGGTTGGGGGAGGATTAGTGCCCCTCCCAGGAAAACAACTAACTAAAATACGAACAAGAAGCCTCGGAGCAGGACTGACCAAAAGGTGACGACTAAGGACCGAACAAAGGACATGGTACGGATTGCGACGTGGAATGTAAGGGGTGCAAATGATGAGGTGAAACAGAGATTGTCCAGGTACTTGAGGGTGCGAAAGTGGATGTATGTGGATTAACCGAAACTAAATGGTAGGTGAGAGTGTGAGAGAATGGGAGTATGGATGGGGTACATGCGCGGGAGTAGGTGAGAATGAGAGGGCAAAAGATGGAGTGTGTATTGTAAGTAACAGATGGAAGGAGAATATAAGAGAGTATGGATCAATTGGCTCAAGGATTGGGTAAGATTGAAAGTTGGACTACAAATGTGGGCGATTGTGTGCATGTATGTGCCAATGCAAGATCGTGCAAGCAGAGTGAGAGAAAAGTTCTGGACAAATGTGGAAGCGTGCATGGAAAAGTTTGAAAGGAATGAGAAAGTGTTTTTGATTGGAGATAGAAATGGAAAAGTAGGGAATATGAAGGTGGATGGAGTAGTTGGTGAGAGGGGTGTGCCTGCAGAGATGGATGAGAATGACAGTGCTTCAGTGGACATTTGTGCCGGGAGGGGGTTGGTGATAGCCAATACTCTTTTCAGACCCAAAATGATCCATAGGTATACGTGGCGAGTGATGAGAAGGGTGGGTGGTGAACTAAATGAACGGAAGGCAATGATTGATTGTGTGTATGGATGAAAGGATGAGAAGGTGTTTAATGGATGAAAGAGCATATAGAGGTTGGGGGAGTGGACTTTCTGTCCACCACTTGGTGATGGTGAGAATGAAGGTCTAAATGAAATGGAGAAACAGAAGAAGGGAAGGACAGGAGGAAGTAGTTCATACAAGGAGAGTGAAAAGGTCACAAGAGGATGGAAAAAAAAGGCGGAATATAAGAGAGAAGTGGAGGAGCGATTGGGTAAATATGGTTGGGGTAGATGGGAGACGTGGAAGGTGTGTGCAGGATATGCACAGAAGAAATCTGTGCAGCATGTGAGGTGGTGAGTGGGGTGAAGAGAAGACAAAAGGGGGTGCAAGGAACAGCATGGTGGAAAGAAGAGGTGAGACAGGCTGTGGCACAAAAGAAGAAAGCATATAGTAAGTGGATCAGGAACAGGAGCGTGGAAGAAGTTGAGAGACTGATGAGAATGTTATATGCAGAGAGGAAGAGAGTGGTGAAAATATTAGAAAGATAGAATAAGAAGAGAGTGGGTGAGGATTTTCGAAGGAATTTGAGTGTAAAGTGGAGGGAATGTAAGAAAATGTTCTGGAAAGAGATAAAGAAAGTTAGACTGGGTGGCAAAGAAGTAGGTTGGGGAGTGAAAGATAAAAGTGGTTGATTACTAGTGGAGAAGGGAGAAAAAGTGAGCAGATGGAGGGAACACTTAAACTGTTGAATATAGATAATGAAAGTAATGCGAGTAAAAGTGGCTGGGGAATGACTGGGAGAAGGAGGGAGGTGAGAAGGGAGGAAACGATCAGTAGGATGGACGTTATGGAAGTAATGAAAGATGAAATGGGGAAAGCCCTAGGAATTGATGGAGTGTGTGGTGAATTGCTGAAGCATGGGGGAGAGATAGCAGTAGAATGGATATGGAAGGTGTGCAGATTGGCTTGGAAGGAAGGTAGAGTCCCGAAGGATTGGAAGTCAGGTATAATTTTCCCATGTACAATGGAAAAGGGAGAAAAGAAGTGTGTGGTAATCATAGGGGCATTTGTCTCCTTAGTGTAACAGGAAAAGTATATGGTAGGATACTTATTAGCACCCTAATAACAGAGGAATTAGTAGGAGAAGGACAGGAAGATTTTAGGAAGGGAAGAAGTTGTGTAGATCAGATATTCATCCTTAAGTCTTCGGTGGAAAAGTTTCTAGAGAAGGGAAAGAAGTTGTACGCAGCTTTCCTGGATTTGGAGAAAGCATAATTATAACAGAGTGGATAGACAAGGAATGCGGAAAATATTAAGAATAAATGGAATAAATGGGAAGTTGTTGAATGCCGTGAAGGGTATGTATGAGGGTGCTACAGTTGCAGTGTGTGTGAGTAGTTAACTAAATGAATTTTTCTGTCTGAATGTTGGACTGGAACAGAGATGTGTCATGTCTCCATGGTTGTTCAATCTGTATATGGATGGGGTTATAAAAGAGGTACAAAAGAGGGCAGTGGATGTTGGAGAGTTCCTAAAGAGAGAGGGCAGCATTTGGAAACTCCTTGTACTGTTGTTTGCAGATAATACTGCATTGTTAAGTGAAGACGAAGGGGAACTGCAAGGCTTGGTAAATGAGTTTGGGAGAGTATGTAAGAAACGGAATCTAAAGGTGAATGTAGGGAAGAGTAAAGTTATGGTCTTCAAGAGAAATGACATCAGTGAATGTACAGTACAGTGAGGTTGGATGATGAGGAAATGGAAAATGTGAGTGCATTTAAGTACTTTATAGTGTGATGAGTAAGGATGGAAATTTCCAGAATGGCGTGCTTTATAAGGTGCAGCAAAGAAGAAAGGTTGCTGGTTCTTTGAACGCAGTAATAAGAAATGGAGAAGTGAGCATGGAAGTAAAAAAGTCACTGCATGACAGTATTGTGATACTAACTTTAACGTATGGAAGTGAAGCCTGGACCTTACTGGAAGGACAGAAGTCAAGAGTGAGAGCAGTGGAAAAGAGTTATTTGAAAGGAGCATGTGGAATCACATGGAGAGACTGACTGACATATGAGGAAGTGAAGGAGCGTTGTGGTGTGGATTTGGATGTGATAGAAAGCGTTTGGAGAAAAACACTGGGGAGGTTTGGCCATGTGGAGAGGATGGAGAGCGAGAGAGTAACGCGGAGTGTGTAATGAGGAAGGTGGAGAGGTGGAGAGGAAACCGGAGGCAGAGGATGGGATGGAGTGGAGAGTTATATGAGAGGGGGGGGTGAGCTAGGGGGAGGGCAGTGAAATGGCGGGAGATAGGACGACATGAAGGCGATTTGTTAATGACCATACCTTGCATGATTAAGGCGTCTGGGAATAGATAGATAGATACTTGTACTTGAACGCAACTGGAATAAATAATAATAACGGCAATGATTATATTTAGACAAGGAAGAGATGAAGAGCTTTAGTTCTTGGAACAAACGTCATAAGGGAGCTGATTTTCATACCTTGCGTGTGCTCTCGGTGTCAGACATTCGAAATGTACTTAAGCACAGAGAAAAGAGAGACGGAATTTCAGAAAACATAATGTTACCAGATTGAAGACGGAAGAACTACGAAGTTTTCAGAGTAAGAGGAGGCGCAATGCTCACACACTGCAAGAAGTAACAAAAGATGGGGACAGAGGGTTGAATTATATCAGGACGACTGTAGGATCTTCCGCCATTCAGATGGTTCAGGCAAAAGTACACTTGTAATGTCTTTAAGCTGTAATGTGTAAATCTACATTCAAGACGATCTTATGTTGTTCACCTCTATAAACATCAGATGACACAATGAAACAGCAGTTTGATTTTATACATTTTATGCGTGCATTATAATCATTTAGACAAATGCTTTGAGCTGCCCAAATACTGGAGTTCTGTTATTGCTACTGCATCACAGCGCACTTTTCTATAGACTATAAACTAATTTGGCTGAAAAAGTGTAAACATCCTTTAATTTTGAACTACACCTATATAAGCATTTTTTTTTATAACAAGATCATTCTCCTGTCAGCCATGGAGGTGAGTTCAGTGTCACAGCGGACTTATGTTGGGTCATTCTACCCTGTACCGTGGTCGCTGGGCTACATGATTCTACCTGGTATAGCCTACCTGGTGAGGCCCTGGAGGTGGTTGCAGGCAGCCTTTTCACTGCCACTCCTTTTCACTGTCATTTACTACTGGTGAGTGAAGTTGCTGTATTTACCTGATCCATATCCTGAGTAAAAGGGGTGAACGAACTTCAATTGCAAATCAGTTAGCCAGTGAGCAGAATGTGTTGAAATCTTGTACGAGCACAACTAAGCTGCCGCCTCATGTAATGCTCACAATTGCTTCATAACCAACATAAAGAATCTGGAACCTTGTTTACACCATCACACTTTCAGTTTCAGGATATGGCTGTGCGTTGCCATGACTATGAAGACGCCATAATGTACAGTGATTAATGAATGGCTTAACAACTAATAATAACAAATACTGAACAGAATTTGTGGCTGTAATGTAAAGCTAATTCAGTATCGCTATGTAGGATGCTGCCAGAGTCACCCAGGTGGCTGATCCTTAAAGGGAAGTACAACAAAGCCCTGGAGCTGCTGAAGCGGGCAGCAGCCATCAACCGCACCACTCTGCCATCACACCAGGCCTTAATCAAAGCCATGGAAAACATCAAACACAAGGTAAAAACACTGTCTCTCTTGTCAACATTCTGGACATGTGAGTGACGAGATGCTTTCACCTAATGGCACCGATATAACAGGACCACTGTACTGCCTGGTCATAAAAATTTCCCTCACCTCGTATCCAATCCCTGGAAAGGTGGAAAAAATAAACCAACCTGGAGTCCACTAAGTCCACATTCAGATGAGACAGTGACCACAAAATCATAATGGACACTATCAGATTCAAGGTACTTGTATACACTCTTATCAACGACATGAACAACATCATGACACAAGACACAAAAGCAGAATCTTGAATAATGTTACGGACAACATCCAACAACAGACACAAGGTACTAATATATACACTCTCATAAAAGCCATGATCAGTGATAGACACTAGATACCAACATATGTCCTCTTACCAATAGTATGACCCACTCCAGTCACATGGTACTGTAATGACATGGACATTATCAGACACAAGACAGTGTAGTAACCTAGACACTATATTGATCGATACTGTTTTAAGATTGTATGGACTTGATGGTAGGTTACTAAAAGGAGTGAAAAGTTTTTATGTAAATAGCAGAGTGTGTGTAAGAGTGGGAAATGCTGTGAGTGATTGGTTTCCCGTGAGAATGGGGCTGCGACAGGGATGTGTGATGTCGCCTTGGTTGTTTAATATTTACATGGATGGTGTTGTGAGGGAGGTGAATGCAAGAGTTTTAGGTGGAGGTCTGAGTCTGGTGAATGTTGATGGTGGAGAGTGGAATCTGAAGCAGCTGCTGTTTGCAGATGATACTGCACTGGTGGCTGATTCGGAGGAGAGATTGAGACAGTTGGTAGAGGAGTTTGGAAGGGTGTGTGAAAGGAGGAAATTGAAAGTAAATGAGAATAAGAGTAAAGTGATGAAGTGTACGAGGTTGATAGATGGTAGGGGGATGAATATAGTTTTGAATGGCGAGTTGCTTAAGGAGGTAGAGTGTTTTAAATATCTAGGGTCACATGTTGCGATTGGTGAAAAAGATAACTAGATCTGATGTGAGAGGTGTAAGGCTGAGAGGAAGACCACGAATAGGATGGATGGACAGTGTGAAGAGAGTGCTGGATGCGAGAGGGATGTCTGTTGAGCAAGGAAGAGTGGCTGTGCGTGACAGAAATAAATGGAGAGAAATTGTGAATGAATAAGTGATTACGCAGCCCTGAGGGGATATTCTCCCGCATTTGGTCTGATCAGCTAGTCAGGTCAGGTGCGGGTAAGGGGATGGGTCGGTTATGATGTGGCAGGGGTAAACCAGTTCTGCTGTCTGGCCCTGCTGTGAATGTCACTGATTGCATTGCGCAGTTGACCCTTGTGCAGTGTGGTGCGGTGAGGATCTGTCCGTTCTCCCCTTTGGGGCTAAGATGCGAATGAATGTGTTTGAATGGATGAGTAAATGGGAAGTGTGTCGTCCTGTCTCGGCTACCTCCCTTTCCTTGGGGGAAGCAGCCTAGGTATATAGATAGATAGACAAGTACTCACTTAACGATCAGGTTGTACTGAACAAGAAGTAATATAACGTTAATTGAACATGTATAACAGCGTCGGTGGGGATATACTACAGTTGGTGGCAAGACTAGAGCCTACTTTGCGGTACTTTCACATAAGGCAAGTACACACCACCATACTTAAGTTTATAGACCTAACAAGAACATACTGCCACTGGAAGCCACTGTACATAAATTTTTAGTCTGGAGTATAATGAAACCATCACTGTGAAACCTCTCCAAGTCTGAGTACCAGGACAAGTTGTCATCATTGTCCCCCCTGAGACTGAAGGACAGTGGTTGTTTGATGACTGCTCATTTGTTCTCACTCCAGTCATTGGCGTGAATGCTCTAAAAAACAACACAGGGTGAAAAATGTGGAGTTCTATGCATGGTCGTCATGATGACTGAAAAACTGAGGATTAAGATATTCTAGAAGCAGATGACGCATAAATTTATGTTTCTCTGAGGCATCGTTATATGACCGTCGATGACCGAAAAAAGGGTCTCACCAAATTGGAAAAGTTAAGTTAAAATAATGCAAACCAGATCATCTTTCAACAAACGAGATCTATACTAATATGGACAACATTAGAAACAAAACAACTTTTTGTATAAGCTTTGTGCACTGAGTCAAATAATTTAGAACAGTGGTGCCCAAACTTTAGGTGTCGTCCCAAATGGGGGTCGCAAAGATGTCCCTCAAGATTGACAGAAGGTCTTCGAAATACAAAACAAATGAAATCTTTGATAGCCACATCAACCCCAACTTTATTCATCATCCCGGCATGTCCAAAAAGGTTTCCTTTGTCTTTGAACACATTTCTCAGCCAATACAATAAACTGATGTCAAACACAGATTTGGGAATTCCACGAGCCATGGTTTTCAACGAGCTGTTATATAGCGCCAGGAAGGATGAAAGGATGTTAAAATAACAGTGCTCTATCTACCTATCTTCACTGGTCCCAGAGGAAATTAAAATTCACTAACAGCAGGCACACCGTGAGCATCACTACTAATATATATATATATATATATATATATATATATATATATATATATATATATATATATATATATATATATATATATATATATATATATATATATATATATATATATATATATATATATATATATATATATATATATATATATATATATATATATATATATATATATATATATATATATATATATATATATATATTAATTCTCAATAGAAAAATTATAAGGCATCTTTCCTAGCACAACCTTCTTTCTGATCATCAGTACGGGTTCCGTCAGGGACTGGCGATCTTCTCACCTACCTTTCAGACTCCTGGTCATCCTCCTTTCGGGACTTTGGCGAAAGCTTTGCCATTGCACTTGACATCTCAAAGGCTTTCGAACGAGTCTGGCATAAATCTATAATTTCCAAACTTCCATCTTACGGTTTCTGTCCTTCTATCTGTGCCTTCATCGCTAGCTTCCTTTCTGGTCGTTCTATAGCCGCTGTTGTAGACGGCCATCGTTCTTCTCCTAGATCTATCAACAGTGGTGTTCCTCAGGGCTCTGTCCAATCACCAACTCTCTTCCTTGTATTCATCAATGATCTTCTAAGCTGTACATCTAACCCTATCCACTCATGCGCTGATGACTCCACCCTTCACCTTTCCATACGGTTCCCGCAACTCCCATTTCAGCAGTTATTTCAACAAACAAGGGATGAGGCTATGGCACACCTAATGTCTGACTTGGCTTGTATCTCTGACTGGGGTAAAAATAATCCGTTTTTTTTTTAATGCATCTAAGACTCAGTTCTTACACCTATCAACCCGACAAAATCTTCCACAGGTATACCCACTAATGTTTAATAATATTCAGCTTAATCCTGCATCATCCTTGAACATGCTTGGGGTTTTATTTACACGGGACTTATCTTGGAAAGATCATATTACATCTCTTGTAAACTCTGCTTCCAAAAGATTGGGTGTGCTACGCAGACTCCGTTCTTTCTTTACCCCTGCACAATTGTTGACTCTATACAGGGGTTTTATCCGCCCCTGTGTGGAGTACAACTCTCATGTGTGGGGAGGTTCCCCACATACAGCTCTTCTCAATAGGATGGAGTCAAAAGCTTTTCGTCTCATTTACTCTCCTCTTTCTGACTCCCTTCAACCTTTGTCTCTTTGCCGCACTGTTGCATCTTTATCTCTTTTCTGTCGCTACTTCAATGGTCACTGCTCCTCTGAAGTGTCAGCATGCATTCCTCCACCTCTACGACGGGCTCGTAGCACCCGTCTAACAGCAAACTCTCATCTCTTTTCTGTCCAACTCTCTAATGCAAGGGTTAAACGTTACTCCCAGTCTTTCATTTATTCAACAGATCAACTCTGGAACTGTCTCCCTCTGTCTGTATTTCCTGCTGCCTATGATCTCCAGTCTTTCAAACGTAGTGTGTCCAGGCATCTCGAATTGAATGGATCTTGAATTTGGCTCTCTATTTTATTTTATTTTTCTCTTGGAGGGAACTGTTATTGCGGGCTCATGGCCTTTGGTTCCTTCTTCCTCGCATAAAAAAAAAAAAAAAAAAAACAGGGGGTGGCTCCATGTTGAATTTCACTCGTGACCACCCAACATTTATCCATATGTAAGCACGTTCTTGTGTTTAAATTTGTTTGATAATCAGGCTTCGTATCGAAAGAAGGCATCACTTTATCGGAAGTAGTAAAACAAAAATGCCATCGTTTCTTTTGCCATGAAATGAACTTGATGCTTCGATAACTAGCTTGATTATACATTCAACAGCTTGCGAGCGGCAAAGAAAGCTAGTGATATGAAATCGATATTTGTCTTCTGAAGGCGAAAGAGCTAGTCCTGTAGCACTGCAATTTTTCGTCTGGTATGACTCTCCATACAGGAGGCTCCAAAAGAAGTTCATTGCACTGTACGGATCAGTAGTCAGTGGCATCAAAGTTAATCTCAAGTAGCGTACTGTGAAATGCCTCTTCGAAGAAATATTAGTAAATGATGGTCTAGCCACCCAGAACTGTTTCTCTCTGGAACCTGTGTCTCCAGATTGGTTTCTCCCAAAACTTGAACCTACAGCAGTTCAAGTCCAACTCTTACAAACTATTAATGAACTGACGACACCTGTAGTCTGGTGTATGGATTTGTTCAGAATTTGTTTCCCTCCCCTGTTTATCTGGAGAGAGAGAGAGAGAGAGAGAGAGAGAGACAGACAGACAGACAGACAGACAGACAGTCAGACAGACAGACAGACAGACAGAAGTACTCTATGGACAGTCCGTTCTCGAATTTGTGGACATTCACCCACTAGCATGGCCAGCAGAATACTTAATGTGGGCGAAAAATGCATTGCGACTAATTATCTTACTGACAATGTCACGACGATGATCAAGCAGATATCTAAAAGCTTCCATTGATGGCGAGGACCATCAAAGCCTGATGGCACTGATTTACTTACCAACCAGACTGGTACATAAATTTTTACAACTTACCCAAGTAGTGTAAGTAAGGTGACTGAAGTCCCTTGGTAACAGTATCCAGCCTCATCAGTCTACAAGCAGTTGTTAACCGGCCACAGTGGGCTACGTTAGAGGACCAGGACAGAGTTTTCCCAGATCTTCACCACATTAACCATTAGTAAGTGCTCCACACATTTGATACATATACTTCTGTTCAGTACTCGTCTGAGATATATCCATCTATGGCAGTACAGGACCAGGTTTTGGCTCAAAATCTATGACAATCATATTGCATTCCCTTAGGAAACTGCTAACAGGTCCTCGCAATGTTCTGGGTCCATGCGTCACCCCATGAAGCCTGGTGAATAGGTTGCGATAAGGTAGTAAACTGATGAACACTGCAAATGTTTCTTTAAATGTTGCTCTAGTAATCTTACAGTCCCTCTCATTACCAGTGTTACGGCAGTTCGATCTCACCCAAGTGCAATAACTTTTTCTTAATAAGTACTGGATAAAGGGAGTTCCCCGTAAATGCTCTCTGCAATAGCAACAGTTTTAATCAGGTTGGAGTAACATGACCATTAGCCACTGCAAGTTGAACCTAGTTCATCTGTGAGAGCAGTGTGCTCATCTTTTAATCTTATGGAGTAAACCTTATTTCACCTTCTTTCCATAACGCATGTGAAGTAATTTCTACAGTCAGACTATAATCCGAGACTTGTTGCCGGTACTGAGCTGTCAGTTGCTGACAGTTACTCCCAAAACCTCCCCTCTCGTCTAATTTTGTGATCTGCTACTACAGATCAATCACTGTGATCAATTTCCCCAAGATCTTGAAATACAGCTGAACAAATTCCTGCACCTGTTCGATCTGACAGACCTCATCTGCACCACTCTTTTGCCACTGTTGGAAGCTTCATTCTCTTCTCAGGACAGATTCATTTCTGAGATTCTGCTTCAGGAAGAAAATGATTTGAGCCATTATCTGAATCAGTGACACTCTTTACATAAGTGAATGTTTGATCCACCAAAGTTTATAACAATGCAGAAACATGTTTCTGTTCTCTCCTTTTTTTTCTCCATCTTAATTCAGTTCTTCGATGCTGACACATCTAATGTTCCAGTTACCATCTTCCTACTAGTATTCTGGTCAATTTAGAATTCCTCTTCGTTTTCTAGAAACTTTCTTTTCCTTTTTACAGTGGCATGTGGGAAACTCAAGACATTTACAGGAGGCTTTAATTATGAAACTCTCTCGGCATCTTCCCTGAATCTTTCCAATAAATCGCCATAAAGTTTGTATTCCTTTTCTCTCCTTCAGTGGCTTAAAGTGTTATATTTCTGGAAGCATTCCTTGTTACGTGCGATGACCCGGTATTGATATGTGGGAATACTTGCCCTTTTTCCAAACTGCTTCCACGTGTAATGACACGCTTGAGACAACATAATTTGCAAGAGATTTTTTTTTTATTCCATACTGAGTAATCTGATGTCTTGTACGCAACACAGCTTTCATTATAAGCAGATATACTGTACATTCTGAGTCAACTTTCCCTGGGGACCAGATGATGGATTTGTGACACTCTTCTGTGTTCTCACTTTTGCTTTAGTTTTGCCTGAATATTACTTGCTGCATTTTTATAAGCAGTGATTAAATCATTGTAATCCTGACCTTACAGAAAGAAAACAACTGAATGATGCTTCAGTTACACCTGTGTTGCACCTGGAAAAATGTAAAAGAATTTAGGTATATGGAGCCTTTGGGACCAGTGAAGATTATAAGAAGCAGAGATCAAGTTGTTATGAGTAGTTACTAATATGTTGTGCCACCTTTTAGGCACCCATATCTAATGATGTAATTATAACACTCATGTTTTTCATTCTCATCCTAATAATGTACATCACTCACACACTTCAGACACACCCCAGGTATGCCACAGACGCAGCTTAAGCTCGCCACCAATACCCTCCACCCTTGATCACACCCTAAAAAACAGTCCAATGGCTTCAAGTTGTCATATTCCATCCGTCGAGAAGGTTCAGAGACCCACTGAGTGAGTGAGTGAGTGACAAGGACACAAAAGAATTGGCCATGCATATGGTTGTGCTATTTCATTCATTCATTTACTTATACAGAAAAAGTATAGGCTGTTATTTAAAAAGCAGTTATATTGCCAATGCACTAAAACTGAGGAAAAACCATAACTTATATGAGAAGTAAAAACTTTCAAGCAAAGCTCCCGGTAAGTCACTGGCACAAGCACGAGTACTTTCTAGACAGTAACTAATACTGAACTTTATCTTAACATCATTCACTTAATCATTTTTTTTTTTTGCCCCATCAGAAGCGTAGGAGCCCGTGGCTAGGCTACTTAGTCCCGACATTTGAGGCAAGGGTAACCAGCCTTTCTTGCACCGAACTATTATGTGAGCAATAAATACCAACTATCCTTCGGATGTAAACACTTATCGACCCCATGTGGCTGAAGCACCTTACCCCACTAAATCACCAGGTGTCAGTTATATAGTTATCAGGCAGTTCTGTAAATCATTTCCTAACTTACAAGGCACCGTCTGGCTTGTCACTCAGGGTAAAGGCACCTGAAGGCAGCACCACATCAAGTGACTGAATGGTAGATGCCCTCACCTACCTACTGTATATTTGCCTTAACTGTGGAAAAAAGTTGACACGGTATCAGTAGGGTATATATTTCGTAATCTGAAATGGTGTATGTCTGTACCAAGCCAGAATTTCCATTTGTGGGGGTTAACCTTGAGAGGCACTTTGGATGGGGCTTGAAAGGTTTTAAACTTCTCAGAGACTGACAGACTCCCTTTGTTTTCACGAGTTTGGGTGACTGGGACTGGCACAGCTGCACTCTCAGAGGTGAGGTGGCCTGACCATGGTGAGAAGAGAAGTGATGATTACACATACTACTTATCTGACAGCGACAGTGGTGTCCATCTTAGGTAGTTTTACAGTGGCAACTTTTGCTTGCATAGTTTCTTCTGTCAACAAGGTCACTCCCGTTGATATGCGTATAATGAAGGTGAGGACTCTTTGGATTTTATCTCTCTAACTGCAGTTTACTTTCCTACTGAGATGAGAGATCTCGAAGAAAAAGAACTGTTCTACGCCAGACTTGATTCAGTTGTGGAACATCGTCACTCGTGGGATACACTGTTGGTCTTGAACAACTCCAGTGAGTCCTGGCGTTAACAGGGAATGTGGTGGTTCCAATAGCTCTGGAACAAGGCATTCCGGTAATTCTAATCTTCTGGATTTTGCAAAAACCTGTAATTGACCTGAATCTTCAGTGGAGTTGTCATTACAGTATCAGAGGTTTTGGTAAAGAGATTAACCACATTCTTGTACGCATTCATTGAAGAATTCTTCAGAATTACAAGTTTTTCAACGGTACTGAGTTCTCATATTGATCACTGAGAATTTGTTGCTCT
Source organism: Coenobita brevimanus (assembly GCF_032717465.1). Taxonomy (NCBI): domain Eukaryota; kingdom Metazoa; phylum Arthropoda; class Malacostraca; order Decapoda; family Coenobitidae; genus Coenobita; species Coenobita brevimanus. The sequence continues at coordinate 30,418,714 of NC_137023.1, read as the reverse complement.
CTTAGGTTGCAAATCAAAGCTGAGAGAATTGAAAGATGAGATGCTGAAAACAGTACTATCATGCGAAACTCAGGGATAAAAAGTGCTTATGAGTATACAGTAACAGTCTCGAATCAGTTTGAGGTGCTCAGTGTTGGATACCTTTGTGTTACTCTTGGAATATATGATGAATGTGTTGGAGACCGTCTCGCTGGGAGTATTGGCTACAGTCATGGTGCCATTCTAGCTAGGCATCAGGAGCAGCACAGACTTCCATCTCGTCGGGTATGTTTTCCTCAAAAGGGACAAGGTGGAGTATAGAAGTCCCTTAGGAGGTAGGAGATCACTTTCATGCAGATGACTGACCTGGTTATCGAGCTTTAAAGAAGGACCACTCCAGATCCGCCTTTCAGATCAGCTTTGCTCAGACAGTAGACTAAAGGATCCTGTCAAGGATGGGAGAGTATAGGGTTTGTTGAGCTACATGGAATTCCCCACTGACAGCTTTAGTCGGCTGCTGTCCCACCAACTAATGATTGAACGTTTTTTCTATGTGGAAACAGTAAGGTAGTGGCAAGGCTGAAAAGTGGTTGAGCATCTGGAGTTTGTGCAATCCCTGCAGAACAGATCAAGACTGGGGGCAACAGTATGATTCAGAGGTTATATGTGGTCACAGTAGCAATTGTTGGACTGGAATCATTCCTCCTGACTGGAAAAGGGCTTTGATCATCCTGTTCGGAAAGGGAGAGACCAATGTAACTGTGGTAACTACCATGGTGTTACTATGCTCAGTGTGCCAGGCAACAGGTCTTCCTCACTTGCTCTTGATATATATATGGAATCATTTGCTAAAGTTTTGGAGGCCTGTGCAATCCGGATCCGTAAATAAGAAATAAAGTTGACCGGATTCTAGCACTTAAAGTTCTCATGGAACATCATCATGAGTCTGGCCAAGGACAGTTAACAACCTAAAAATAACTCATGAAGGCATTTGGTACACTTTAGGAATTCCCGTGACTTTGTGAGTCCTCGCACGAATTATCCAGCTGATGGTTGGTTTGTATTCAGAATTAATGTTTTCAAATTTGTGTGTGTGGGGGGGAGAGAAGGGGGGATATCGCATTTCTTTCCAGTAAATTTTAGAATGAGGGAATATGTCCTTACCCCCTCACTTTTAATCACTTTCGTGGATGGTGTACTAGGCTGAGCCGTGGATTGAAGTCACTGTAGAATATCAGTTGGTAATATGAAGGTTACTGCCCTTGTCTTTGCTGACATGCACTTCTAGCAGAGTCGCGGGAGGCACTCATGAGTGCTCTCGAGGCTTTTCATGAGGAGGTGAAGCCACTGAGACTAATGGTCTCTTGGGCCAATGCCAAGGTCCAAGCATGAGATGGTTTGTAGCGCTAAGTAGTACAATCTGGTCAAGGAATTGTCATCATAGGAATACACGTCATCATAATAATATTAATTGTAGGTCAGATGATGAGACCTCCCGTCACACTGGTCTAGCCTATGGTGTCAAAGATTCACTTCATCTGAACATTACCCGTTGTTGATATTCGTCCATAGAAGAACGAAAATCCACATCTTTAAGGCATTCGTGCTCCTTGCCAGTGAGGCATGGAGGCATGGACAGTAAACAGTGCTTTGGTGCAGAGAACTGACTCCTTTAGTACCAATTGCTTTCACAGGGTCCTGGGATACCTCTGATATGACCAGATGTATAACAAGCGACCACAGCGTAACACTGAACCGAGGCCTATTACTCAATTACTATATTAATGCCAGCTCCAGTTTTATGGGCGTTTGGACCAGGAAAATGCCTTTTTCTGGGCAAAAACGTATTTTTCAGGGAAATCGCAGAATTTCATGGTACATCCTTTTAACAGTGAACTGGTACTCTACCTTTACAATACATAAAATTATGGTAAAACTAGTCAAATCCTCGCAAATTTAAGGTATTTTCTCTAATATGTGTAGGGAAACTGATTTAATGTTTTCAGTTTGGTCTGATAAATAGTAACTATGTACTACAAATTTTAATATGAATGCAGATCAGAACATGAGATTTTCAACATATAAATTCAATCAATCAATCAATCAATCATTTCCTGTGGCACCCTCGGGGATGCATAGGGCCTCGATGAACTCACACCACCACATCCTATCTTGTGCTAACTCCTCAAGATCTCCCCAACACTCATCTCCAGCTTCCCGTCTCATTGTCCTCACCCACGTCTCTTTTGGCCTTCCTCTACCTCTCCTACCAAGTGCCACCCACCCTGGTGTACCTCGTACTATTCCCTGTCTCCTATACACGTGTCCTAGCCACTTCCATCGTGAGAATCTAACATATTCATCGATCGGCTGCACTCCCGTTATTTCTCTAATTCTACTATTTGGTATCCTTTCCCACCACTTAACTCCTAATATTCTTCTAAGTGCTTTATTTTCAAACACCAAGAATTTATTTTCCATAGTCACTGTGCTGTACCAAGACTCGTGTCCATAAATTAAGATACTCCTAACCATTACCTTATAAAGTTTGATTTATGTATGCACAGAGAAATTGTTATTATTCCAAATATTTTTAAGCATTCCCATTGCCTGATTAGCCTTCTTTAACCTTTCCTCGAATTCAAGGTTCAAAGAACCATCCTTGGCTAAATAAGTACCTAAATATTTAAACCTATCAACTTGCTTTACAACCATACCTCCAATTACACATTCCTGCACATTTTCCATATTCATATTGATTATTTCAGTTTTTACACAATTAATAACCAAACCCACCTTGCGACATTCACCCACCAAACAGTCCAACACTCTCTGCATCTCTTCTGGCCCATCACAAATCAAAACTATATCATCTGCATAATCTAAATCCAAAAGTTTCCTGTTCTCTCCCCAAAGTTTACCTGCACCGGGTTCTGTTCCAACACGTTTCATAATGTAATCAATGACCAATATAAATAGTAAAGGCGATAGAACACCACCTTGAATTACTCCGGACTTGACTTCAAACGAATCACTCAGACAACCATCAACCATCACTTTACAAAATGTGTCCTCATCCATGTTCATAATGACCCTCACAAACTCCTCTGGTATTCCATAATGTCTCATGATCTTCCCCATAGACTCTCTCGAAACACTATCAAAAGCCTTTTCAAAATCAACAAAACAAAGACTTAACGGTACTCTCATTTCATTAACTTGCTGCATCAAATGCCTAACTATAAAGATCTGATCATTGCAACCACGTCCCTTTCTAAAACCAGCCTGTTCATCCCTCAGAATACCCTCAACCACCGGCTCCAACCTATTTAACAACACTCTGCTGAAAACTTTCAAAGCTATCGGTGACAAAGAGATTCCCCTCCAATTACCACATTCACTCAGGTCTCCCTTCTTCGGAACTTTAACAATTACACCATTCTTCTAAACTGATGGTAGTAACCCCGTCACCATATCTTATTGAATAGCTTGGTCAAGATCATTATTAATCTATCCCCCTCCACTTTAAACATTTCCGGAAATAAACCATCCTCCCCTGGTGCCTTATTATTCTTTAACTGTTTTACTGCTTTCTCCACTTCTGCAAGCCTCAACTCTCCTGTTTCTATATTTAAATCTTCCTGAGCAGACGGTATATCCTCTTCTGGTGGTATTGGTCTATTAAGAACTGTCTCAAAATGCTCTTTCCATCTATTTTTAATATCTCCATCTTTGGTCAATAAATTTCCTTCCCTGTCTCTAATTGGTATTTCCTTGCGTTTACCTGCATTACCACTCAGTTCTCTAATCGATTCATATGCTATTCTTTGACTCTGTCCATCATTTTTGTTTATTAGGATTTCAGTCTCTGCAACCTTTTCATCCACACATCTTCTTTTATCTCTCCTAGCTAACCTTCTTACTTCTGAATTCAAACTCCAGTACGCAGCTCTTGCTAATTCAATCTCTCGTTCATCAACGCATTACATCTCACTCCTCAATTTAGCCTCACCTCTCTTTTTTATCATATCCCACGTTTCCTCTGATATCCATTTCTTTCTCCTGAATCTATGTCTCCTTCCAATCGTACATTCAGCAGTCTCATGCAAAACTTTGTTCACATCCTCCCACATCTCATCTACACTTCTCTCCCCCTCTTCCAACGTTTCCAACACCAAAAACCTATTTCTGCATTCTAATCTGAATTCCTCCTTTTCTTCTCCTTCCCTTCTAAGCTTAACAATATCGTATCTACCAACACCAGATTTTTCCTTCTTCTGATTTTTAAGTTTAAACCTTATTTTTGCAATGCTGAGTTGATGGTCACTACCAATATCCGCTCCCCGTTTAACATGAACATCTAGCAGAGAACTTCTATGCCTCCTACTGATAAATTATTTTTATGTAGAGAATGGTCAGTATATAACGTTTCTCGTCTAACCTGCTGGGCTGTTACCACTGTGTTGCAGGAACGGCTTAGAATTATCAGTGTCTACCATGCATCATTTATTTAATTTCTACTCCTACTGCAAACCCATGCTCACAACTGCACTCCGAGTCACTCTACCAACACAATGCGGAACCTCTGCTGATCAAAATTCATTTATCCCCAGAACTACTACTCTCTGGAATTTACTTCCTGGGAGTTGCTTCCCACATACATTTAATCCTCTCGATTTTAAATCCAATTGTTATAAGTATTTTATGAATGGAGGATGCCTTTAGGCATATGGACTTATTTTTTTCCCTTTGTTTTTCCTTCCTCCATTCATTATCAAAAAAAAAAAAAAAAAAAGGTACAATCATGTGTTTCTTGTGAAATGCTATTTAAGAATCACCCTGGCACACATATATTCGTGTACCATGGATATTTAGTAGTGTTTATTTGTGGATCAGGGCAACATCGTGAATCTTCAGGACAAAGTACTTTCGCCCGCCCAGTGAAATGTCTTCTTGTATGCTCATGGCTGCAAAACCCATGGCTGGAGTATGTCAGTCGTTACTGTTAGGAAATACTTGAAGGTGAAAAAGTATTCCCCGGAGGTCTGCATGGCAAGATAAATTTGTGTGAAATCAGAGGGTGTGTGAGGCTATGCACTCTGTGGTGTTCGCTCCGACTGAGGTGGTGACTTTACTAAACTCTACTCGAATCAGCTAATTTCCAGTAAAAACAAAAATCTTCTCCCCTCAGTGATGTATTACACTGCATAGTTACATCACGTTTTTGAGAATTAATAGGCTTCATATTGAAGTTCAGGAACACAGTGGTGTTGATGCGGATATGCTAGAACGCTTAAGGAGTTCTGCCCTGAAATGGTTTGGTCATGCACAGAGAATAGAGAATGAAAGATTGATTGAGACATTGTGTGTGAATGAAGTTAGGAAAGATAAGGATAGAAGGAAACCTGGGAGGAGGGGGGGGGGTGAGCTGAAGGGAAAGTAGCCTGATGGCAGATGATAGGGTGACAGAAAAGTGATTTGTTTATTTTCATCCTTTCTTGTATTTAGATAACACATACACAGATATGGAGGGAATTGTCATGTGTGCTAAATTAGTGAATCTATCATGATCATTCATTAATATGATGGACAGCAGCTGATGGGTTCCATTGCCACTGTAGGCCCTTGAACTAGGCTACAGTATTGAACAGAATAAATAAATACTCGGCATCACTTGAACTGCACGAAAGCACACCCACTGAGTAGCCTAGTGGTAGCAGTTGTAGTAGTAATGGAGTAACTCCATTTTGTCTAGCAGAGCAGACCCTTCAACCACAGGCAAGCAATTGTCCCTGCATGGCCATCCCGTGCAGTGAACTGAAGTTTCTTTACAGTGGTCAGCGCCACATTACAGCGAGGCATGGGGACGTGGAGGTTTAGTTACTGAATGGACGCTGCATAAACATCTCCCTGTTAAAAAGGAACACCATAGTAGGCTCGACATCATCCCCTTACTTGGTTATATGATTACCACCAGCACTGTCAACTGTTTTCTGGGTCACAGGAAACCACTAGTCCTGCAACTCAGTATAAAGCAACCTAAGAAACAAGTAAACAGCACTATATAAGTGAGTGGATGATGCTCGCCACCACCTGCCACACCACCCATTTTGTGATATATTACTCCACCATTACTATTTATGCTAGTACTTCATAGCTTACCACACCCAAATAGATAGATTACTGGTAACACTATGCTGCGAAGGTGATGGTCAATTTACATACGAGTGGACTGCATACTTGAAGGCACAAATATGATCTATAAATTGGGCAGCGAATAGTCTGACTGGTTGAAACAGTCATGTCCTCTAGAGATCCAATGTCATGTTATAAAAACTCCCTTTCATTACTTGATGAGATAACCCTAGCATGTTTCAGAATAGGCGCTTTAGTGGTTTATGAACTTAGTGGCATGAAAAGTGGCATGACAAGAGGAAAATAAGGACTGCCACGCCTAACAGAAATTCGGAATGGGATATGCAGTATACGGCCAAGGATAGCAGCCAGTTGCATACCCATAAATGTTCAAGACAAGTTAGTCAGTCCTACGCACTGTTCACTGTGAAGTGCATAATATGAAACTACCCAGTTTTGCATAGTTTTATAATGATATTTAACTTTCTCCTCACGCAAGGCTCACGGGTGTATCTAGCCCCTTTCATGAAGAAGCATGTCACCAGAATATGGTCAGTATGTGCTGGGTGGAAGTATATAGGTTAAGGTGGAGACAGTGATACTGGACATGTTTCTTGTGCTGGCGACCCTAGAGGTATGGGACTGGATCTAATTTAAGTTTGTTTCCTAACAGGAGGATACGTCCCGGATGAAACATAGGTTTGGTGGCAGTGTGGCTGATATGGTGAAATCAGTAATGCGGTACATGTTCCTGCTGCTGGTCACCCCGGAGGTGAGGGTCAGGACTCTTGTTGTCTTCTGCCTGTGGTCTACCTCTACGACCATCTACTTCGGCGTCAGTCTCAGCTCATACAACCTCAGGTATAATAATAAAAAAAAAAAAGTATTGCCACAGTGATTGGTTGTACAGTCTGAACCATAAGAAAAGTATCATTCAAATGTTGCACACTATTTCCAGTTTTCAATTCAGTTCTTTATTTCCTCATCAGGAGCATAGGGGCAGGCTAATATTTTATTCTCTGATGCAAGGAGTGATACAATGGTTTTCATTGGTATCTCAGTCACTGGCTCGATTTGCCTGTATTATATTGCAAACACAATCAACCAATGGCAAAGACGAAATCTAACGATTATTAAGGTACTGTGTCCTCTCTCTAATCAATGCATAACAACTTGTTAATGTATCTCATTAACAAGGCTGCCTTCACATTTGCTGCTTTACAAACACATTAGGCTTAAGGCAAAAATGGAGCTTACAAATTTTCTTTCTTCTAAGCTTCTTCCTATCCCTCACCACATTTCACAAGATGTCGATGCAGTACCTCAGTTACTGCCCCACCTTTTGGTTTGATAATCGAACAATCTGTCTATAGATAAACGCCATAATACCATAAGGGTACGGCCACACTGAACGCTATTTACTGAGAGGGTAGAGGGTAACGGGCTGCCTAGCGGATAGAGGCAAGCGATACTGTGACCAGGTCGGAAGAGAGAAAATCACGCGGGATGTCAGTCATAGTTCAGTGCCTGTCACACCCACTCGGTGCAATGTCACAGTCAAAAGTCTCTAGAAACTTGCTTCTAGATGAGACTGTGTCTTATCACGAGACCGCAGAAGTTTTTAGTGTGGGGCTGTGACTCTGTGTGGCAAATGGCGAGTGTTACTTAATGCGACTGAAACATGTTAAAACAGCGTCATCAGTTGTTCAACATGTGTTTTACACAACTACATCTTTGAGATAGAGGGCCCTGACTTTCGTCAGTCATGTGTTCCTAAAGAACCAATTCCAAGGAGGCTACAACCTCGATGCTGTCAGTGTCGTTCCCAAAACAACGCAATAAGAATTAGGGAAATCTTATTTCAATGGAATTGGAGCTGTCCCCTGGCAAAATGACTATGCTTTAACCAGAAAACGTTATGGCTACAGGTAACGGCTAATTATATTGATAAACCTATTACATTTCATATTTAAACATTATCAGTTGCATGGAGAATATCTGTATTATATAGCCTACTTGGATAGCATTACCAGTCTTTTTATGATACTCATCTGTTTAACTCAGTGATGATCAGTAAAAAGAAGATAATAATTCCACTGGGTCTGATTTTTACACATCAAATATACCGGCATTGCACATATGTTATTTTCCTTTATTTTATACATGTTCTGTATAGAATATCAGTAAATTCAATAAATGTGTAAAACTTACTACAGCCTATAATTCTATTCCAGATTTACGTCTAATGTAGGCCTTTAGTAGACATAGGCACAGACTTTTGTCAGATATGAAGTTATTATATTGTAGAACGGCCTGCATGCTTGGTATTCATATATATATATATATATATATATATATATATATATATATATATCACGGGGATGTGAACTTACGAATTAGGAATGCTGAATGTTACTTGTGAATAGAGACAAGGAACTGACTTATGAAAATCAAGCAGTAAGTTTTACTTTATGCCGGCTTACCTCGCCAAATCTCTAAGGACGAGAATTTATAAACTTTCTCAACAGTACACAGCAGAGACTAATTACTCTAGCATGCTGTTTGTTAGTACTGTTAGCCTCTTGAGAAAGTGACTCCACCCCTGACAATCAATAACTAATGCTAATAATGATAAACAGGTTCTTGCCAGTGCATTAACTCCTGGCTGGCACAACGGATTTAAGATTGATACAAAAGAACTGGCCTAAGTACCAGTTTTGAATAATGTAAAGCGTTTGTGCAAACTAGGAGCGGCAACTAAAATAAGCTTAATGTGGAGAAATAAAACACAAGTTTAATTACACTAAGCTCAAAGAAAAGAACTGTAAATTGATTGATTACAATGAAAGAAATTTATGTTACATGAGTCTCAAAAATGAATTCAAAATAACAAGGAGAATACACTCACTCCTTCATTCAAAAGCTAAACACACTTAAGCCTAGAAAAACGAAAAGAAATACTGGTCAGTGGAGGGGAGCCAAGCGAAAAAACTGGGCTCCTGTGCAGGACATCAGACGATGCAATTCGCTAAGCCCATCTAGGTGGAGATTCAGGAACTCGCTGTACAACAAAGACGCTCTTCACGCTGGGCACAAATGGTCCTATTCTCACGACGACTCAAAGCTGACTAACTTCAAACAGTTAAAAGGGGGCAAGATATGGCCGTGTTCACCGGAAGTAGGGCATGGCCTAAGTCGACGGTCAATGAGAGAGGGTGAACGATATACGCTCACAATAAATCACTCAGTGAAGGCACTAATGTCGTGCATAAGAATGATCACTTGTGAAACAGTGAGAAATGTTCTGAAAACCATCCCGATCAAAGTGAATACGAGGATGGTTGAACTGAGTGATAAATAGTGGGAATTCCACTAGAATTCGTGATTTTCTCACTGAAGTAAATGTCACGAATTTATAAATATGCTTACGCGAATTCGTGACATTACACCCCATCAGAATCTAATTTTTCTTCAGAAAATTTTTTGATATACATACATATAAATTCTAACTCAGTCACACAAGATTCACACTATGGTGTGTGTACTATCCTGCTGCAGGAGAAAATCACAGTCGCCCAAGAGCATAAAAACCTCGTATTTACGTTAACAGAAGCAAGCTTGAGGATAAAACTCCATGACAATGGTGAAAAATCCTGTACTCAGGTCAAACTGAGCGAAAAGTTCGTTACATTTCCATTAACAACTAATTGTTATGTAGCGTGATGTATGTAATACACAGTGTAGGTGTGACAGTTGTGGTGTAACTGTGCCTATGTGTAAAATTATGTAATACATATCAATAGTAAATAGAGACGACGAGGCAGAAGAGAAGAGGCGTCAGCATACGGCAGAGACGATCAGCTGATCTGCACGACAAATTTGCTACACCTGCCAGCTGCACCTACGAAAGCAACCAAGGTGGAGCATCAAAAGTGTCAGTGCAACAAACAATCTTTATTAAATTACATTTTCTCTCTCTCTGCCTAGCAGTCAGTATATGTACTACTAAAAGTACGCCCTAGCCGAAAATTTTAAGTAACAGCCAAGCTTTGTACATTCGAGGTTGCCATTATTTTCGTATTGGATACATTTTTAACCAGGAAACGTGGTCCCAGGACAGAATCTCAAAAGATCCTTATAGTTTACTGGTTAAACCCTAAACCTACATTATTTTTAACCAGGAAACCTGGTCCCACGACAGGGAGCCGAGCGAAAAGACTGGGCGCCTGTGGTGAACATCAAATGCTGCAATTCGCTAAGCCAAAGGACCCACTTTACTGGTTAAACCCTACTCTACACTTAACATTGGCAAGCTGAGAATCCCTATGCAATATCGGGCAGGTCACATTTTAACACCCAACGTGGGTGTGAACACTCATGTGGATAATGTGCATTCTCTGGGAATCCTCAGAGAGGCCCACAGCTCGAGACACCACAAGGTAATTCAAACACAGCCTCGGATTGTCCTTACGGGGGTCTCGAACTTCCCCTTAACCTACGGTACACATGTATATACAGGGCCTGGACATAATGTGTCCTGTGGGGCCAACGGGTGAGATGTCAGGTCTGCACCCACATCACCACTGCTCTCTCTTTCAGCTGACTCAGAGATTATGGGTGTGGATTCAAACGGCACAGGAAGGACATGTCCCTGATTGGTGGTACATTGACACACATTGCAGGAATGGACAAAGCTATCTATTTCTTGTCCCATTCCAGGCCAGAAAAAGTCAGCACGGATACGGCCCTGGGTTTTCCTTTTGCCCATGTGACCTCCTAAGGCTGAACAATGACCCCATTCTAACACTGCTTGGTGATACTTAGCAGGAACAACAAACTGCAGTCGAACCTCGCCTCGCCCTGGGGTGTTCGTGACTCATGGTAGAGCCGTCCTTGTTTACAAAGGAACCTGGCTTGACCTCCCCGTGAATACTTAATCATTCTACCCTTTTGCTTCTTCCTCACGGCAGCAAGTGTCGGATCAGACTGTTGTTCTTGGACAATATCTTGGCTACAAATCAGATCTTGCGGCGATGCAATGGTCACCGGGGTGACACAGTTCGGAGCCTCAGCCATGGCTCGTGTTACTGCAGCCGAAGTCTGAGTAGCGTCATCTACGGTGCAACTATACTTGGCACCTTGTATGTTGCCTATGATAAGGTCAAATAAAGGTTTTGGCATGACAATTGCAAGTGTCGTACCAGTGTAAAATGGAGATGCCACCTGGAGACATGCCTCATGGAACAATCTCACTGATCCATCAATAAGCTGAGCTTGGATCTGTTGACTTATGTACTCCTCAGGTCGAACTAGACCCTGCCTGATAGAGCAACCTGAGGAACCATTGTCTCTCAGGACCTTCACAGGAATGACTCCCACAAACCCTGGCTGAACAAGGAATGCACTGTTACCTGTGGAAGGGCCTGTGGAGGAAGCAGCCAGCCACTGATGAGGTTGCTGAATGAATGATGCGGCAAACATGGTGCCCTGAGAATTTGATACCTGAGGGGTCGTACTCACCGTCTGGGGAGATAGAGCGTTGACCACCTGTGGCAGAGTGTTCACTGTCCCTGTGGGGCTAGTGAACTGTGGGGAAGTACCCGTACTGCTAGGGACGACAACACCGTGCTGCTGTTCAGGAATAAAGACTGCATTCGCCTCCTGCTTCCGATACACTGGGGCTGGTGCTGAAAAAGGATTGTCCTGACTGTCGATTGCGTGGCTGATACTGTTGCTGATTAGGGTACTTGTCGTACCACTTCCACTCAGGTTTCTGGGTATTTTGCCCCTGGTCCTTCTTCTGCGATTTGTTTGGACCTTCGCCATTATTCTGAGAACAGCCTTGTTGCTGGGGTTCAGTCTGAGACAGTTTCCCAGATTTGTCAGTTTTTCTGTTCCAGGTGTGTTGCTTACGAGTTTGATACCCGTATGCAGTGAAGAATGCATCTGCCTTCTCCACCATTTGGCTTGCATCCCTTACCTGGCAGATCTTAAGCTGAGCCATAAGCTCAGCAGGCTACGACTTTTCTAGCTCCATGCACAGCATAAGGTCAATTATCCCCTCTCACATGGGAGGAGTTTCATCTTTCTCCATCCACTCATCTAAGTAAGCAGTAAGCCAATCAAGAAACTGAACAGCAGTCTCCTTTTCTTGTAGACGCGCCTTCATAAACTGACTCCTGGCATCATCAACTGTGAGACTGTACACTTTGACGAGTGCAGCCTTCATCATCTCATACGTGAGATTGTCTCTACGAATTCTGTGGAGAATATCGATGGGAGGGCCCTCAAACAAGCTAAGAAACTGGAGCCACTTAGCTGCCTCATCCAGCTGGTACAGCTGAGCCATGTCTTCGAAACGAGCTATGAATGTCTCGATTCGCTTGCCTTCCTTGTATGAAGGAAGCTTGATGCGTGGGGTCGGCAGAACATGTGCAGGGAGAGCGCTCGTGGAGCTTGGATTAGCTGCACCAGATGTGTCTGAAGCCAAGGAGCCTCGCTTGAGCTTCAGCATCTCAAGTTCATGTTTCTCACATGCCTCACGCTCGGCACGTTCATGTTCTTGTTCTTTCTCTCGTTGTTCTCGCTCATATTCACGTTGTTCTCGCTCGTATTCGCGTCGTTGTCGGTCGTGTTCACGTTGAATTCGATGCTCTTTGCGAGCATCATTTTCACGTTGCTGCTCGTAACTAAACCGAAAGAGTACGTACTCCTTGATTTGTTCTGGGTCGTTAAGCCCCATATCTTTGGCATCCTGTACATATATATTAGTAGTCATGATGCTAACTCAGTCTGAGTGAACTAAAGACTAAGTACTGACTGCTATTTTGCAGAGAAATGCCAATAATCAAAGTAAAGAATATAGGCACAGGTTAGTGGTTACCAGGTTTATCTAGTTAAACTGGTAAAGAAAGAAAATTAACCCATCACGTCCCAGAGACGTGAATTCACGTCCTCACATGATGTGCACTCATATCCCGGAGACGTGAATTAATGCGGCAACATTGCAAGGTCCCTAAATTGCACAATTTTAAATTTTCGCGAGTGATTTCGCGAGTGATTTTTGGCACTTATACACGAGACACCTTCCTCTATTCCTCTACAAGATGCCAAGCAGGGACAATGCCTTACACCGCATAACCTCTCCCGCCCCCTGCACGCCATTGTCTCGGCAATTCACCTGTTACCAGTGACCTGGCCAATAAAGACATTCAGGGCCAGAGTGATTCCCCAATCGATGACAATGTGGAGGACAAAGTTTACATAGCATTAGAGGAAGAAACAGTCAGAAATGATCATCAGGTAATGTGGGAAAAAAAGGTCATGAATGGTGATGAGTTAGTGAGTGAAACAATGCTTAAATGCCTATATTACTGTTTGAAAACCAATATACTCTTGTACTACATATAAATTTGTACCAAGTAAATAAATAAATACTGTTTATGAGTGGATAAAATAGTTACCCTCCCATAGAACTCGTTTTCTTTGGTGCCAGCCTGTTACAAAACCCAGTCAGGTAAGGAGGTACTCGTACCTAGATCGAGTATTTTAAACCTCAGGTGAGTGATTTCTCTATGAATTTTCGATGTTTCTCACCAAAAGCGGATGTTTGAGCCAAAAAAGAAAAGGTCCAAAAATGTCAGGACTGGGGCGTACCACTGCCCAGAAAACGTCGGGATGGGGCGGGTTAAAGAAACAACTGACTGTGAAAACTATTACATAAAATTAATAGATATGAATCAATAACCACCAGTAAGATAGTGCCAATAGACTTTAATGATAAATACCTAAATGTAAATGAGTGAGTATTATCTTCTTAATAACTTCAGAGCTAGGAGTTAATATCCTGGAATGAGGTCGCCAGATGTCACGGGGGGATGTGAACTTGTGAATTAGGAATGCTGAATGTTACTTGTGAATAGAGACAAGGAATTGACTTGTGATAATCAGGCAGTAAGTTTTACTTTATGCCAGCTTACTTCACCGATTCTCTAAGGACAAGAATTTATAAACTTTCTCAACAGTACACAGCAGAGACTAATTACTCACAAGTGCTGTTTGTTAGTACTGTTAGCCTCTTGAGAAAGTGACTCCACCCCTGACAATCAATAACTAATGCTAATAATGATAAACAGGTTCTTGCCAGTGCATTAACTCCTGGCTGGCACAACGGATTTAAGTTTGATACAAAAGAACTGGCCTAAGTACCAGTTATAAATAATGTAAAGCATTTGTGCAGACTAGGAGCGGTAACTAAAATAAGCTTAATATGGAGAAATAAAACATGAGTTTAATTACATTAAGCTTAAAGGAAAGAACTGTAAATTTGTTGATAACAATGAAATAAGTTTACGTTACATGAGTCTCAAAAATGAATTCAAAATAACAAGCAGAATGCACTCACTCACTCATTCAAAAGCTAAACACACTTAAGCCTAGAAAAACGAAAAGAAATACTGGTCAGTGGAGGGGAGCCGAGCAAAAAAACTGGGTGCCTGTGCAGGACATCAGACGCTGCAATTCGCTAAGCCCGCTTCGCCAATTCACTATCTAGGTGGAGATTCAGGGACTCTCTGTACAATGAAGACTTTCTTCACGCTGGGCACAAACGGTCCTATTCTCGTGACGACTCAAAGCTGACTAACTTCAAACAGTTGAAAGGGGGCAAGAGATGGCCGTGTTCGCCGGAAGTAGGGCATGGCCTAAGTCAGCGGTCAACAAGAGAGGGTGAACGATATACGCTCACAATAAATCACTCAATGAAGGCGCTAATGTCATGCATAAGAATGACCACTTGTGAAACAGTGAGAAATGTTCTGAAAACCATCCCGATCAAAGTGAATACAAGGACTGTTGAACTGAGTGATGCAAAGTGGGAATTCCACTAGAATTCATGGTTTTCTCACTGAAGTACAATGTCACGAATTTATATATATATATATATATATATATATATATATATATATATATATATATATATATATATATATATATATATATGGTCATTTTAAGTGTGACATTGTTAACTGAATTAATTTTAAAACACTGTCCCCCAGACTAACACGTGATTGTTCCCTGTCGTCTCCTGGTGGTGTAGTCACACCTGTGTGGGACACACCAGGCATTAATCCTCTAGGTCTTAAGTTAAGCAGCAGTATTTATCCCCCTCCTCCCTCCCCCCTATCCCCTTCCCCCTTCCCCTCCTCCCCTCCCCCTTCCCCCTCCCTCCCACTCTTTCCTCCCCTCCTACTCCCTCCTCCTTTGTCACGTGCATTTTTAGATTCAGGTCGTCCTTTGTTGTGTTCCACTCCCTGCTGCAGGTGACCATAAGTTAAGCCGCAGGTAAAAATTCAGGTCATCCATTGTTCTGTGTGCCACTACCTACTGCGGGTGTGCATAAAAGACCTCTACCCTTTACGTTTCTGTCTCACTCTGTCTGAAGATGTACTGTAATATACGAAAGTACTCACTGTTTCTCCTTTCATTTCTCCTGTGGTTAGTTAGCATATATATATATATATATATATATATATATATATATATATATATATATATATATATATATATATATATATATATATATATATATATATATATATATATATATATATATATATAATCCATCATTAATCCATTTTATTCATTACAGAAAGGTGGTTCTACCGATAAATAAGTTAGTATAGCCTTACACAGTGAATCAGCAGCTACATGCTCAACAATATTCATATAAAAGTAATCCACAGTATCCATCAGAGAAAGGTGGCCCAACTAATAAGATAATAATAGCCTAATCATGACAGACTAATTGATGAGTCAGCTCAACTTATAACTTACGTGTTATATTTAGTTGTTTACATATATCATCCCAGAGTTTTTTGAGGACATCTACATTCTTGTGTAGGGGGTCCGTGAGGTCCCACAGCACCCTGCTCTGAAAAGCAGTGCTTATTATTTCTTCACTACTCATTCTTGGATTACGTCTGATCTGATGTAGGTCAGGATCGTCTGGCGTCCGCAAGCTACTAGGCAATTATAACTAACATGTTGGTTCACTGTGGGGAGAGAAGCGGGTAAGCTTGGCGGGAATCGCTACCCGCGTGCAGTATGGCCAGTCACATTAGATAATGTGTGTTCGTTCTTGCCTCTCTCCCGTTAGGCAGCCCGCTACCCATCTACCCTCCCAGCAAATCGCTTTCAGTGTGGCCATACCCTAAGAGATGGCTGTTTGGCTTTTAGTTTTTATGGGGAGGGGCACTAACCTGCCACCAACTAACTTGTTGACACGTAGGGGACACATAAGGGTTGGTTATATAGTTACCATCTAGCGTTGTAAATGGTTTCCTGACTTACAGGAAACCATATGACTTGTCACTCAGTGTAAAGCCATCTTAAAAGGAAAAGAACAATAAAAAATGACGGGAGAGATTGGAGAAAAGGGAGGAAAGGAGGGCAGAAAGAGAACAAGAATGATAAAGATGAAGGAACAAGTAGGCAGCACTAAATCGTGTGTGTAATTCACCGGGTCGGTCAGGATCAATTGATGGTCGTGATGGTTAGCTTTTACCCTCCCGGAAGGGAGCTGAGAGCTCATATAGTCCGATCTAAGGGCAAGGCTGTGACATTCATACACGCACACATCCGTCCCCTTGCTCAAGGGGGACAGTAACCACCCACTTCGTCAGTGAAACTTTTTGCAACCTGAGCGAGGCGCGAACTCCCGCCCACCAGTTGGCAAGTGGGAACGTTACCACTGCACCAGTGTGTGTGTGTGTGTGTGTGTGTGTGTGTGTGTGTGTGTGTGGATGATTACTCACTTCAGTCCAGAATTTTGCTTTATCAGAATTGAAGGACACCGAAACACAGTGATAAACATTGCTTAAATCCAGCTTCATTATAGCCATGCATAATCTTCATACGTTGAAAGTACTGTACCTTGATCCCATCTCTGCCAATAAGTCGTTCAGATGGGGATACAGACAAGGTCGTCATAATACAGTACAATGACGTAGAAAGTCACTGGTTAAAGCTGGTTCGTCTCTGGGAAATTCACCACGTGGTCAACGTGACAGTATTAAAAATGACACAAAAGCACTCAGGGGCTGAATGCTAATTGCCCGCCAAAATTATGTTATTGGCTAAGGTACAAGTTACCTAGAAACCAAATTAGAAGTAAATGCACAAAAATCAACGGATTTCAGTCACCACGATTCAGAAAACGCAAATCTGTACAGTAAAAATCCTTTAATCTGGAATGCAGTAGCTCACGGACCCTGGATTATCAGACTTTCTGGACTATCAGACAGGTATCAGAAAATGTTCAAAACACACCCCAGAAAATAATAATAAATTTAATAATTAAAAAATGATAGTTTTTTCTACTTACCTTTGTAGTGTAGTGTAGATGTAGGCTGTTTGAGGTCATATTAATGCTAATAGTGTTGGGGTGGTACGGTAGTACCATTGATATTATTCGATTTTTTCATGATTTTTCTCGATTTTTTACCCAAAAAAGCTAAAAATGACCCTCAGCTGAAAATTCCGAACCATCGGGTTTTCCGAACCATGGGATCCTGGATTATCGGAAGTTCAGTGTATTTCAAAAATATACGACGGCTGACATTCGGTCGTCAGTGTGTGTGTGTGTGTGTGTGTGTGTGTGTGTGTGTGTGCATTAAAAATACATAGCTTAAGGACATTGCATTGGATCATCTATAACACACAGTGACATAGTAAATCTATCTACCTATCTATTACCCAACGCCTTAATCCCGTAAGGGGTGGCCACAAACAAATCGCCTCCATGTTGACTTGTCCTCCGCCATTTCACTGCCCTGCTCCCAATTCACACCCCTCTCTCATATACCTCTCTACTCCATCCCTCCATCTCATCCTTGACCTCCCCCTTCCTCTTCCTCTCTCCATCTCACTCACATACATCCTCCTCGTCAGTCTCTCACTCTCCATCCTCTCCACATAGGCAAACCATCTCAGTGTGTTTCTCCTAAGCCTTCCTATCACATCCACATCCACACCACAACGCCCCTTCACTTCCTCACTTGTCAGTCAGTCTCTCCATGTGATTCCACATGCTCCTCTCAAATAACTCATTTCCACTGCTCTCACTCTTGACTTCTGTCCCTCCAACAAGGTCCAAGCTTCACGTCCATACGTTAGAGTTGGTATCACAATAATATCATGTAGTAACTTTTTCACTTCCATGCTCACTTCCCTGTTTCTTATCACTGCCTTCAAAGAACCAGCAACATTTCTTCCTTGTTGCACCCTTTCAAGCACTTCACCCTCTAAACTTCCATCCTTACTCATCACACTACCCACGTACTTAAGCGTACTCAAATCTTCAATTTCCTCCTCATCCAGCCTCACTGTACATTCACTGACTTCATTTCTTTCGAAGCTCATAACTTTACTCGTCCCTACATTCACCTTTAGATTCCGTTTCTTACACACTTTCCCAAACGTATCCACCAAGCCTTGCAACTCCCCTTCGTCTTCACTTAACAACACAGTATCATCTGCAAACAACAGTACAGGGAGTTTCCAAACGCTGCCCGTTCTGATTCGGGCTGCTTCATCATTCACTGTCCTACCTATTATATCTTTTATAACCCCGTCCATATACAGATTGAACAACCATGGAGACATGACATCCCTGTTTCATTCCAACCTTCAAACAGAAAAATTCACTCAGTTCACTATCCACATGCACTGCAGCCTTAGGATCCTCATACATACTATTCACGGTATTCAACAACTTCCCATGTACCCCATACATTCTTAATACTTTACACAATCCTTGTCTATTCACCCTGTTATATGGTTTCCCCCAATCCATGAAGGCCGCGTGCAACTTTTTTCCCTTGTCAAGAAACTTTCTCACTAAAGATCTAAGAATGAATATCTGATCTATACAACCTCCCTGTTCTTCAACTAACTCCTCAGTTATTTCCCTAACTCTGTCAATAAGTATCCTACCAATTGCTTTTCCTATTTCACTAAGAAGACAAATGTCCCTATGATTACCACACATCTTTTTCCCCTTTTCCTTTGTACAGGGGAATAATTATACTCTTTTCCAATCTTCCGGTACTCTACCTTCCTCCCAGGCCAATCTGCACATCTTCCACATCCATTCTACTGCTATCTCTCCCCCTTGCTTCAGCATTTCACCACACAAGCCATCAATTCCTGAGGCTTTCCCCATTTTGACTTTCTTCATTGTTTCCACAACTTCCATCCTACTGATTTCTTCGTCTCTTCTCACATCCCTCCGTCTCCCAGCCATTCCCCAGCCACTTATACTTGCATTACTTTAATTCTCTATGTTCAGCAGTTCCTTAACCCGAGGCGTCCCGTTGACATATGGGTACATTGCAACATTTTGCATTTGCCAGTCCCGTCGATGTACTGGTACGTCGCGCAATTGCAAGGTTCATAATTTGCACAATTTTTAATTTTCGCGCGTGATTTTTCATACGTATACACGGGACACCTTCCTCTAATCCTCTACAAGATGCCAAGCAGGGACAATGCCTTACACCGCATAACCTCCCCCCCCCTGCACGCCATTGTCTCGGTAATTCACCTGTTACCAGTGACCTGGCCAATAAAGACATTCAGGGCCAGAGTGATTCCCCAATCAATGACAATGTGGAGGACAAAGTTTACATAGCATTAGAGGAAGAAACAGTCAGAAATGATGATCAGGTAATGTGGCAAAAGAAGGTCAGGTATGATGATGAGTTAGTGAGTGAAACAATGCTTATAATGCCTATATTACTGTTTGAAAACCAATATACTCTCGTAGTACATTTAAATTCATACCAAGTAAATAAATACCGTTTATGAGTGGTGTGAAATAGTTACCCTCCCATAGAACTCGTTTTCTTTGGTGCCAGCCTGTTAGAAAACCCAGTCAGGTAAGGAGGTACTGCTACCTGGATCGAGTATTTTAAACCTCAGCTGAGCGATTTCTCTATGAAATTTCGACGTTTCTCACCAAAAGCAGAGGTTTTAGCCAAAAAAAAAAAAAAAAAAATTCGAAGATACCTCGGGACTGGGGGGTGTCGGAGGTGCAAGAAAGCTCGGGATGTGACGGGTTAAAGTGTTCTCTCCATCTGCTCACTTTTTCTCCCTTCGCCACTAATAATCTACTATTTTTATCTTTCACTCTCCAACTTCTTTCACACCCTATTTAACTTCCTTTACCTCTTTCCAGAACATTTTCTTACACAGTAAATGATACACATATATCACAGTCATATTCTCTGTGTTAGTACAGCCAGAAATTCAACAGGAGAAACCACAAAAATCGATGTTATTGGCACACAAGTGGCATGGTATATTATCCCTCTGCCAGAGTTAAAAAGAAGAAAATAGAAGAGGAAGACGAAGAAGACGAAAAACTGAAGTCAGGCATCCCGCAAAATTTGTTCCTTCTAAGCAGAACTTAACACAGGTGAACTCATGATCCATTCATTTTATTTTAAAACGCGTCACTGACTTATAATTAGGATTCACTGATATATATATATATATATATATATATATATATATATATATATATATATATATATATATATATATATATATATATAATCTCACATATTAATATGGAATGAAAAGAACAAAGCCTGGCAAAAGTATTGCTTTCAAAGGAAATCAATAACTGTTAAGGACTGGTAATACTGCACTTTAGCAGTGTATGTACAGTGATTTTTATTTATATTTATCTCATTTGTCACATACGTTACCAAACAACAGGGTAAGTTCCATACAGAGAGGACAGTGCCTGAAAATCGAGGGAAAATGTTGGATAAGCACCTGAAAACTGATCTATTACATCATATCTTTTCAATTATGTTATACAGCACCCCCAAAGACAGCACGGTCAGTAGTAAAAAAAAAAAATCT
Source organism: Coenobita brevimanus (assembly GCF_032717465.1). Classification (NCBI taxonomy): domain Eukaryota; kingdom Metazoa; phylum Arthropoda; class Malacostraca; order Decapoda; family Coenobitidae; genus Coenobita; species Coenobita brevimanus. The sequence continues at coordinate 30,397,669 of NC_137023.1, read as the reverse complement.
TGTTTTCTACTCAATTTTGTTATTTTCCCTAGCTTGAATACGTATCTGTACACATTCCTGTGTGGGATGCTGGAGATTCCTTCCTGGCTGCTGCTATGGGGGGGTTTGACCAAACTGGGAAGGAAAAAGACAGTCATACTGCTCTACCTCCTCTCCGGTGTTTCCATCGCTGTACTGGCTGCCCTTATGTATATGCTGTCTGAAGGTAGGTAGTGTACATTATCTCAACTTAACACACATTACCTTGCCTCAGTTAAGCTCACATCATATCTCTTCGCCATCTCTGTGCTGGCTGACTTTTTTTAGTGGTTGTTCTTATGTAGCCATCTTCACAATTAGCACTGTCATTGTACAAAATTTAGCAGGAATTATGACAAATGACTGTCGTTATAGAAAATTCAGCAGGAACCCTTTCCTGAACTTTTTCAGTGTTTCAGTAACACAGAGAGGAGGCTAGGTTGCTCTCCAATACAAATTTTTCTGACTGTCACCACCAACCTACATGCACAGTACACACTACACTTCCTTTTCAAAACTAGAAAAGAAAAAAATGGCAACAAATGACCGGGCCTCGGAGTCCCCTGGGGTGGGGGGGTCATAAATGCCCCCACCATCCGTCCCTCTCCCGGTGACAACTCAACGAGCTCCCTGGAACCACTGTCTAACTCGTTTCTTTATTTCTGCAACATTCGGGACCTTTTCTCTGACTTTTGCCCTGTTGAGCACCACCTCTCCTCTAAACCTCACCTTCTCTTCCTAACTGAGACTCGGCTGTCTGAGGCAATTGACAGCAAGCCCTTCTCAGTATCCTCCTACTTTCTCTTTACTCATTTCAAAGTCAAATGGTGACTGTTGTATATATGTACACAACGACTTATGTTGCTCTCGCGTTCCTGAACTCGATTCTTCCGAATTCACTACTCTCTGGCTTCGGCTTTCCTGTCATTCTCTGACTAAATATATCTGTGCTGTTTACTTATACCCTAATTCTACTGACTGTGAAAAATACATTGACTACCTTACTTGTACGATGGAATACATTCTATCCATTTCTCCTTTCTTTGAAACCTCCATTCTTGGAGATTTCAATGTTCACCACCACCTTTGGCTCTCCCGTCCATTCACTGATCCACCTGGTGAACAAGCCTACATCTTTTCAATCTTTAATGACCTAGAACAGCTTGTACAACATCCTATCTGTATTCCTGACCGCCTTGGAAAGTGCTCCAACATACTTAACCTATTCCTTACAACTAATCCTTCTGCTTACACTGTTAATACTTCTTCTCCGTTGGGCTCCTCCGATCACAACCTTATTACCTTAACCTGTCCTGTCATTCTGGTGCGGCCTGTGGACCCTCCAAAGAAGCATCGATTGTGGCACTTTGGAGCTGCCGATTGGGAGGCCCTCAGGCAGTACTTCTTTGATTTCCTCTGGAATGATTATCACTTCTATGGCCAGGATCCATTTGTGTGTGCCTTGCGCATTATGGAGGTTATTCTCTCAGGCAAGGAAGCATACATTCCTTTCTCATAACCTTTGACTAATGCAAGAAATCCCTGGTTTAATCACACTTGATATAATGCTGTCCACAACAAGGAGAGGGCCTATAAAAGGTACCGGAGCCAACCCACCCGTGAATCACATCTTTTTTATGTTTCTGCCCGGAATCGCGGTAAGTCTGTTCTTCGCTCTGCTAAAAATAATTTCATCCATACTAAATGCTCTCAACTCTCCAAGTTGAATTGTTCCCACTCCTTCTTGCACCTTGCCAAAACCACTCTAACAACTTTACTTCATCATACTTCCCTCCTCTTGTCTACTCCAATGGCTCTGTAGCTATTTCTTCTACTGATAAAGGAAATATCTCTACTCAGACTTTCTTCTTTCCACCTTAGACGATTCCGGTGCTGTTCCTCCATTACTTCTCACCTCTGACTTCCTCATGGCTAACATTAAAATATCTTCAGCTGATGTATTTTCTGCCCTCACTGGCCTCAATACTAACAAGGCATATAGGCCTGATGGAGTCCCTTCTGTTGTCCTCATGAACTGTGCTTCTGTGCTTACACCCTGCCTAGGTAAACTCTTTCCCTTTTGTCTATCAACTTGTACCTTTCCTACTTGCTGGAAGTTTGCTTTCATTCAGCCAGTCCCAAAGAAGGGTGACCATTCCTTACCCTCTAACAACTGCACAATTGCTTTAAAATCCTGTGTCTCAAAAGTTTTCCAGTCAGTTCTTAACGGAAAAATTTTAAAGCATCTTTCCTGTCACAACCTTCTTTCCCATCGTCAGTAAGGGTTCCGTCAGGGACGCTCCACTGGCGATCTTCTCACCTACCTCTGAGATTCCTGGTCATCCTCCTTTCTAAACTTTGGCAAAAGCTTTGCCATTGTACTTGACACCTCAAAGGCTTTCGATCGAGCCTGGCATAAATCTTTAATTTCCAAACTGCCCCCCTACGGTTTCTATCCTTCTATCTGTGCCTTCATTTATAGCTTCTTTTCTGGTCGTTCTATAGCCGCTGTTGTAGACGGCCAACGTTCTTCTCCTAGATCTATCAACAGTGATGTTCCTCAGGGTTCTGTCCCATCACCAGCTTTCTTTCTTTTATCCATCAATGATCTTCTAAGCTGTACATCTAATCCTATCCACTCGTACACTGATGACTCCACCCTTCACCTTTCCATTCAGTTCCTGCAACGTCCATCTCAGCAGTTACTTCAACAAACAAGGGATGAGGCAATGGCACACCTAATGTCTGACTTGGTTTGTATCTCTGACTGGGGTTAAAATAATCTTGTTGTTTTTAATGCATCAAAGACTCAGTTCTTACACCTATCAACCTGACAAAATCTTCCACAGGAGTAACTACTATTATTTAATAATAATCAGCTCAATCCTGCATCATCCTTGAACATGCTTGGGGCTTCATTCACTCGGGACTTATCCTGGAAAGATCATATTACATCTCTTGTAAAATCTGCTTCCAAGAGATTAGGTGTGCTAAGCCAACTCCGTACCTTCTTTATCCCTACACAGTTATTGACTTTATACATGTTTATTTTCCCCCTGTGTAGAGTTCGGCTCTCATGTATGGGAAGGCTCCACACATACAGCTCTTCTCAATAGGGTGGAGTCAAAGGCTATTAGTCTCATTAACTCTCCTCCTCTTACAGGCTCTCTCCGACCTGTCTCTTTGCCACACTGTTGCATCTTTACCTCTTTTCTGTCACTACTTCAATGGTCACTGCTCCTCTGAACTGTCTGCTTGCATCCCTCCACCTAAGTCTACTAATACCATGTCGGTTCACTTTCCTTCAGGGCGCAGGGAGGTGTGGCTTGTGTGTGACGTCAGTCGGCTTAAGTAACAGAAAATGTATAAAAGGGCAGACTCAAATGAAACACTTATAATAAGGGATAACGAAGAAGGGGAAGAAGTGCGGTCTCGTTTAACCACATAACATAGCAGTAGGTTCCCTCACACCCCTATGCCTTTCCTCACACCCTCATACCTTCCCTCACACATTTCAGTCCCTTCCCTCACTTCAGACTGAAAATGTGTCATGATCTGGAGAGTGCAGCATACATCCACTCACCACTACGGTCAGGCGTCAACTGAACTTGGGTTTCGTGCCAGTTGACGTCACTCCGATGCTCCGCCCCCTGCGCCAACTTGGACCCGTTTTAGATGGAAGTGATCCGACTTGGTATTAATAGACTTAGCCCTCCACCTCTGTGACGGGCACATAGCACCCATCTAGCAACAAACTCCCATCCCTTTTCTGTCCAACTCTCTGATGCAAGAGTTAACCGTTACTCCCAGTCCTTCATTTATGCAACAGGTCAACTCTGGAAATGTCTCCCTCTGTCTGTATTTCCTACTTCCTATGATCTTCAGTCTTTCAAACGCAGTGTGTCCATGCATCTCGAAATGAACAGATCTTGAATTTGACTCTCCTTTGTATTTTTTTTTTTTTAAGGAACGGTTTGTGGGCTCCCGGCCTTTGGTTTCTTCTTCCTTGCATAAAAAAAAAATAAAGCCATCTTGTGAAACAGCAATATGGCAGTAGTGATGTATTCTTCGTAAAAAATGGTGGGTATGATTGTTTAACACCCTTGAGGTCGGGTGCCTTTACACGTCTCATTTTTAGAAATTCCTAAGTGGACACAGGGATTTGAGCCAGGTATTTTGTTCAGAGCATGTGCTAAGTTAATGTTTTTTTTTTTTTTGCTTCAGGTTTTTGCGCCACCATATACAGGCATATTGCTATACAAAAGATGTCATGAATCGTATAAAAGGTTGATATTTTTACATGAAAGCCCTAAAACTAAAATAGGACGAGGGAAAAAACAGATCAGTCCGATCTGATAAGTCGCTTTTTCCCCCTCGCCTAATCTTGCACTTTTCATATGGGCATATAAATGGTACACCAACAGAAAGAGTTTTTATTTTTTATTTATTTTTTTTTTTTAGAGGATGCAACAATCAGATCTAAAACTTAGTACTTCTGAAGATAAAACAGTTTAATAGAAGAAAATAATCCATCCCCTTAATCGCTAAAAAATCTTGATGTACTGTGCTACTCTAATCGCAGGTTCCTTCGCATTGTTGAAAAAAAAAAAAAAAAGTCCATCCGCTCAGTAGACTATTATACTCTTACAACATGTTCACTTACATTGTTGAAAACTCTTTACGGTGAGTATATAACAAACTGGAACGTTAAACGGTAAGCAGGACCAGAGAAAGTTAGGTTTATGAAAAAAAGTTACTCCCAAGCACTCTGACCCAATATTTTTGTGTTTCAAAGATTTGTAAGTCCTGTGTATTCTCCTTAATCGTTTATCGAGGCATTATGAATCATGGACACAAATATGGTACTGTTGGAAGAGATAAATCATTGGAAACACGATATGACAAGCAGAACTGAATTATGTCCAAGAGTTTTGTAGTGTGAGAGTTTGAAGAAAATGAATTTCTGTCGGTGCAAAAATAAATAAATAAATAAATAAAAATAATTGTATGCTCCATTTACTCAACTTGGGTTTTCACTTGTACTTTAAAGAATCGTACGGCACTGGACTACCAGACTAAATTATTACATGATAAGCAGAACCTGAGTAAATTATGAGAAACAGAATTAATTGGCAGGTGAGATGGTGGTGGTGGTGGTGATGGTAGTATTGTTGCGGTGGCACTGGCGGTGTGGTTGTGGTGAAGTGTAATGATGTGGCGTGAAGTGGTGTGGTGGTGTTGTTCATACTGATGATAAATATTAAAATAATTTATTATCATACTGTTAACATTTTAAAGCGATATAAATCTAGACAGTATATACATTACTGACACTGGCATTGTATCAAGACAATAGGTGAGCTGAAGGAAGCCACACTCGACCTTTGTAATCTGTGTGTGTGTGTGTGTGTGTGTGTGTGTGTGTGTGTGTGTGTGTGTGTGTGTGTGTTCTTACCTAATTGTTCTTACCTAATTGTATCTTTACAGGAATGAGTCAAGCTCGTACTGTCCCGGGTCTTAAACTCTATTTATCGTACATATCCTTAAATTTGTGAATTGTTTTGGCACAGACTATTTCATTCGGTAGTGCATTCCATTGATCAATTGCTCTGTTTGGGAAACTGAATTTCCTTACGTCTTTATCACCTCTCTTCTTATGCAGTTTTTTGCAGTGTCCTCTTGCTGATGCTTCTCCATATGTTAAGTAATCATATATGTCTATTTTCTCCTTCCCTGATATGCACTTATATAGCATTATCATGTCACCTCTTTTGCTTCTCTCCTGTAGTGTTGATAGATTCAGTTTATTTAGTCTTTCTTCGTAGCTTAGGTCCCTTAAGCTTGGTATCCATCTTGTAGCGGCCCTTTGAACTTTTTCAATCTTGTCTATGTGCTTTTTGAGATGAGGACTCCAGACTACTGATGCATATTCCAGGGTTGGTCTAATGAATGATGTTATTATCCTTCTTAGCATGTCTTCATTTATGTATGCGAATGCTATTCTCATATTTGCAAGCAGTGTATATATGTTCCGTACCTTCTCGCTGAAGTGGTCAGCCAGAGATAGTCTGTTATTGATAATCACACCTAGGTCTTTCTCTCTTTCTAATGTGTATAGGGTTTTATTTCCTAACTTATAATCCCAATCAGGTCTTTTTCCACTTTTACCAAACTTGATTACATGACACTTGTCCACATTGAATTCCATTTGCCATGTATTACTCCATTCATGAAGTTTATTTAATTCTTCTTGTAGCTCTTTACAAGAGTCTGTGTTAGTAATTCTCCTTTGTATTTTTGCATCATCTGCAAACATATTCAGATAGCTCTCATTTCCAGTGTTACTGTTTATATCATTTATATACACTAAAAACATGATTGGTGTCAGCACTGAACCCCGTGGTACTCCACTAGTCACTTCTTTCCATGATGAGTAGTTTCCTCTTAGTACTGTTCTCATTTCTGTTTTTATGAGAAAGTCTTGCATCCAACAAAACAGTTTGCCTCGAATTCCTCCTTGATGGTACAGTTTCCATAAAAGTCTTTGGTGTGGTACTGTGTCAAAAGCTTTCTTGAAATCTAAATAGATACTGTCCACCCATCCTTCCTTTTCCTGTATTGTGTTTGTTACTCTGTCGTAGTAGCTCAACAGATTAGTAACACATGATTTTCCTTTCCTGAAACCAAACTGTCTTTCTGTTATCATACTGTGTTCTTCTAGATGATTTACCCAAGCTTTTCTTATAAGCTTTTCTAATACCTTGCTTACAACACTGGTCAGTAATACTGGTCGGTAGTTGAGTGGATTTTGTCTATTTCCTTTCTTGAATAAGGGGACAATATTTTTTTTTTTTCCAAATATCAGGTAGATTACCTTGACTCAAGGATTTCTTGAAAATTATAAATAATGGTTTACTTAACTCCTTTACACATTCTCAAATTACCCAACATGAAATTTCATCAGGACCACTTGCTTTTCCTCTGTCTAATCTACTTAAATCCTCCTGTATTACTTTATCTGCTATTTGTATATCTGGTAGTATGTGTGGACATGCATGTTCCACATAGTCCCTCTCAAAATTTTTTTCTTCTGTAAAAACTAATTGAAAATTCTTATTTAGTGCTTCACAAATATCTTTCTCTTGTGTATAAGTGATTCCCTCGTCCGTAATTGATTGTATTATATCTTTTACTTTGGTTTTGCTTCTGATATAATTGTAAAACAGCTTTGGTTGATCACTACTTTTATTTATTATATCCTCCTCAAACTGTTTTTGGGCTTCCCTCCTTATTCTTGTATAATCGTTTCTTGTCTGTTTGTAATTATTATATGCCCTTTCACTATTATGTCTTCTGTATCTATTCCACAACAAATCTCTTCTTTCTTTTGATTTTTTACATTCTGTATTGAACCATTTCTGTATTTTCTTATCTGATTCTTTGTGCTGTGGGATGTACTTCTGGACTCCTATTTCATAAAATTCACAGAATTTTTTATATACAGCATTTAAATCTTGTCCTCTAAGCCCATTTTCCCAATCAACTTCTAAGAAATACTTCTTTAGGTCTTGATAATTTCCCTTTTTATAGTTTAGGCTCTTTTTGTAACTGTCATTGCTGTTTACTATGTCATATGCTATCCTGAAGTTATAATTTAGTACTGCATGATCGCTTTTGCCGAGTGGAGGGTGATATATTAAACTGTCAATATCAATTTCTTGCCTAGTAAATATTAGATCTAGCACTGAAGGTACATCAAGTCCTCTTTTTCTGGTGGTTTCCCTCACATGTTGCGTTAGGAAGAACTCTTGTACGAGATCCAGGAGCTTTTGGTCCCAACAGCTTTCTTGGCTATTTATATCTAGAGTATTCTAATTTATATTTGTATTGAAGTCCCCAGTTAGTATAATTCTTTCCGATTTCTCTTCCATTTTATGTAGCAATGATCTTACCCTCTGAATTGTACTCTCTGCCAGGTCCTCATATTCGTCTCTTTCCCATGTGTTTGATCTGGGTGGCATGTACAAATTGGCTACAATTACTTTACCTTCAGATGTGTTGATCTCTACTGCAATCAGTTCTACTTGTGATGGTATATCTAGTTTTATTTCATTGACTTTTAGATTTTTCTTAGTTAATATCATAATTCCTCCTTTTTTTAAATTTCTGTCTCTTCTCCATATATTGTATTCCTCTAAGTTTAGTATGTCATTGGATATCCTTGGTGTTAATTTTGTTTCAGTTAGGCATATTATTTGTGGTTCATTTTCTCTGACATAATCATTCATCTCTAGTAATTTAGATACCATTCCATCCACATTTGAGTACATCAACTTTATCATCCTGTTTATATACTTGTCATGAAATGGTTCTACTACCTTCCTCCTTTTTATTCCATCCTGTTTGTGTACCACTTTCGTACCTGCAATCCTGTTACTTTGTAAAAAAAAATCTTCTTCTCCTCTTCTGATCTTCCCTCATTTTTTGTTTTTGCTTCCTCCCTTTTCTCTTTCAGTAATTCCAGTTCCTCTTGTGTTAGGCATCTTTTTATCCATACATTTTTGAACTCCTCTTTTTCCATAAGATTCTTTGCATTTTTTAGTATCTCTTCCACAGTGTTTACACTCTGGAAAGTCACCTTTAGAGGTCTTGTCTTGCTCTTCTCATATTTCCCTAACCTTTTGTGTTCCTCTATGTCTTTACTACAGATTTCCTCTGATACTTCTTTCAGTAAGCTCATTACATTTGCCATCTCCTTTTTGTTTCTTGTGATCTTGTTTTTACTTCTTCTTCTTCTTCTATACCAGTGATTACTATAGATTTGTTTATATCTACTGAATCTCTGACTAACTTTGGATTGTTTTGGATTATTCTTTTCACCTCCTTTTTAATGCTTTTTTCCTCCACCCTTGTTTATAAGTCTTTCTTTACTTTCACCATTTCAGCATACGTGGTTTCTACATCATTTTTGTAGCTTTGCACAGCTTCATTCACCTGTGTTATCTTCTCCTCAATATCACTGCTCTGGTCTATAAGACTGCTTACTTGCCTAATTGTCTCTGTGTCATTTTTGAACTCTTCCATAACACTCTTGTGATTGACTACTGTACTTGCCATTTCACTCATTTTCTTCCTAAGTGTACTCAATTCCACGGTTAGTTCACTGATGGTTGTGTCTTTCTTATTGGCCTCCCTTCCTAGTTTTTCTATTTCTTCCTTTTGCAAGTGCATCTGCTTCTTTATTTCATCAATTTCATTTTTGAAAGCCATTTCTAGTTTGTTTACACGTTCAACCAGTCTATTGTGAGTCTCCACTTCAACCAGTTCTTGGTAGAAATCATCATTTTGCTTTTTACCTTTATCCCTTTTCTTTTCCAAATTTGCTCTACTAAAGTATGTATCCATTTCGCAATACTAAAAGTGCAGAGCATGTACTTACAATCCCCGTGTTGTTGTAGTCTAAACAAACCTCAGATGACTCAGTGTATTCTTTCTTCTTGGTTCTTTTTCCTGTTTGAACAAGTCTTGTTTAAACTTATTATTTTTTTCCTTTTAATAATGAAAAATCATTTAGTCTAACCTGCTACAGAGCTTGACTTATACAAAGATACTAATTTAGGTAATGCCACTGGTCGTGTTGGTTCGGTATGGAGCGCCGATGTCGCACGTCCGCCTCGATTGTGTGTGTGTGTGTGTGTGTGTGTGTTTCAGCGTATAGTGTACCAGTGGTTGTATGGCTTTGCTTTATAGAAATGGCCGGAAGACAGAAAGTGGTTAACAGATGCACTGGGTGTGATCGGGAAGAGACACAGACTTCGGATGTCAGTTCTTCAAAGAGGATGCTGCACACAGCTTGCCACTGCCAGAATATCTTTGCATTTACAAGCAGGCGACATTATATAGAATGCCAACATTACTATATGAATATGTACGATGCACATACAATTTTCAATTCGTTAATACATATACGTTCTATCTTCGCGTTTACGAACCCTCCAAATAAACAGTTTTGGGGCTGCAACAGTCTTATGTGCATACAAACCTTACTCTCAGAACTTTTCATCTCTGTATATACGAATCTGAAATGACAAACGCTCACATCTCGGGGATCAATGGAGATATCAATAATCTGTACACACTGCTGGCATCATGAGGAAGGTTTTTAGGCATAAATCGTTGATATCTGTTAATCTGAACTTTTGGTCGTTTTTGTTACAGTAAAACTGCATTCAGTAACTATGTTTTAAGCGAAAATAATGCCGCGAAACTAAACTGATCATAAAGAAAAGTGCAAGATTATTTGCTGCAGGAGTTTTACTCCCAAATCTTTGACCGCCGAACCAGATTATCCGGATCTTGTCTAAGTTGGATTTGTCACTGCAGGATTTTTTCACAGCCGGATGTGTCACTTTCAAGTTTGTACTAGTATAAGTTTTCTTTGGAAAGGTTTAATGGTTATGCAAGGAACTTAATTGGCCGCCGTAAGTGGCTTATGGTGCTAAAGGCACCAGGGGTCCAAAGGCCTCCATTGTGGAGATGCCCGGCTTAGCCCTGCGGGTCCGCTAGTCATATATAACACACAGTAAGAACGCTTCTCTTTCATCACTCATAGATGGCTCTGCTGAACACATGCAAGTTAGACGTTAAGGAACTGCAGCTGGATGTGGCCCTTGAGCTTACTTTCGTAGACGATTTGCGTTTATAATTTAATAACCGATCACCTTTAAATGGCTGGATTATGTAGCCTAGCCTGAAGCCCCTATAGCTGTGACAGGGAAATAATGGATTGGATGACAGACAGATACATGATATCAGATACCTACAGTATACACCAAGACAACACCATATGATTTGCAAATTTATGCAATAGTATTGGTTTGTGCATAAATGCATATTTATGATTCTTAAAGATAGTAATTTTATATGGAGGTACTGATGACACAAATAATTGGTTTCTAGCATTTGATTACACATTCTTAAGGTTATGTGCTATATTTATGGATATTAATGGTATCTAAAATATTGTACTCTTTGACGTACGGAGGGGTGGCTGATTCAAACCAGCTCTGTCCCAGACCAGGTTCATTTGAGCTAACGTAAACGTTGATACCTGCAATGGATAATAATAACAGTGATAAACTATTTCTAGCACCTGTAATTATGATTGGTGATATTTCAGTGCCAGTTGGAGTGAAGCTCTTCTTGTCGCTGAGTGGTAAGTTGGCCATTAGTGCAGCCTTGCAGCTGATCTGGATATACACAACAGAATTGTTCTCCACTGAATATCGGTCCCGAGCTGTTGGGGAGGCCAGTACTATCGGAAGGATCGGTAGCATTATGGCCCCGTACATAAATGATATCTTGGTAAGTTTCAACAGTGAATATAGTACTCTGAGTAAGAATTGTATAAGACTTTCGAACATTCAATGGTTGCGATATGACCTGTCATCCGTGGACCGAGGATTCGATTATTCCCCCCGTCAAGGTTCATTAAGAGCAGTTAACTGGAAACTCTTCACAAAAACGTACTTAGAGTTGCTCACGTGTTATTGGCTTTTATGAATACAGTAGAGTTTGCGCTGCAGTTACTGGGACCTGGATCAATCTCATTCCGTGGTGGTCAAACAAGGTTGCAGTATGCTGGTAAAAACGCAACTGGTGAACTAATAGTCTTTGACAGAGGGGAGATGAGTGATGACTGCTACGTGTTGCAAGGGTGTGCTGTGTTGCAAGGGTGTGATGTGTTCCAAGGTGAGTTGGTGGTGTGATAATTTTTAGGTGAGAGCGAGGATGGCTCGGACAGTGGGATGGTTCCGACAATGACGTTCCCGGAAGCATATTTCCATTCTGTACGAGTATTCGTCTCAGTACCACGGCCAGCCACCTCAGCCAAGTAGCCATAACGAGAAGAGTCGTATTTTTGCCTGGGAAACAAAATGAACATATTTTCGAGAAAAGCCTATGGTTACTTTTGAAGCGAGAGGGCGAGCTGAGGGTTCCCTGTAGGCTTGCCAACTCCCCCCCCCCCCCCGGATTCGCCGGGATTCTCCCGGATTCCTGTATAATTTCCCGTCTCCCGAAATGGATTCCTAATCTCCCAGAATCTTAGATAAATATATTCTGTTTTCAGTAAAATGCAGTAGCAGTGTAGCACATCAACTAATTTAATATGTAATTATTTTCTAAACGTAATGTAACGCGAAACGTGACAGAACAGACAACAATCAACGAGGTAACTGTACACGTTCTGCACAAAATAGGTTGTGGAGACGGATCAGCTGCTGAACCCTGGTCCAGTCCCGTCGTCAGTAACGCAACTTAGGCTACTCCCGCCAGGCGTGACGTGTCACGGATGATAGCAGTCGGAGGTGTGCTGATGCAATCCTCTAATCATTTTTTTAAGGAAACATGAATGATGAAACACATCTTACATACTTTCTCCACTGAAAAATGTAGACATGGTATTCATAGTGTTAAGAAAGTTGTCCCTTGACACTGATTTTCTATAGTTTGTTCTCGTCTGTTCTTACACCTTCATATAAAAGCTTCTTTATTTCAGGAATTAGTTTATTTATTCCCGTTTAATTTTTATAGTAAAAAGTTTGTTTTACTTTAGTATATAAAGTATATAAACCAGCCTGAAGTGATCAGCGAGTGATCACGCTATTTCCGTCACAGTACACTAAAAAGAAACAAGAGAAACTGCAGCTGCACTTAGGATGCCGTGTTTGTGTACGATCTCCCGGCTTTGTAGTTAAGATAGTTAGCAAGCCTAGTTCCCGGTGGTGAGACAAATATGCATACAGAACGGAAATATGCTTCCGGGAAATAGTATAGACACTCTTCTGGCAAAATATATATATATATATATATATATATAGATATATATATATATATATATATATATATAGATAGATAGATAGATAGATAGATAGATAGATATAGATATATAGATAGATAGATAGATAGAGAGATACACAGAATATTATATATAATCTCAAATCACATGTAATTTTTTCGTTGACTATCATCAGTAGACTATAACACCAGTCGAGCAGGGCAGTACTCCCAAGGTGGATGTAAAGTCGATGACAGGGAGAGCTGGAGCTCCCGTTTCATCAGCCCTCGGGACTAGTTCCTGACCATCCCCCTTTGCCGAACTTTTTCAGTGTCTCAGTAACACAGAGAGTAAGTCAGCATGCTCTCCAGTACAAGTATGTCTAACTATCAACACCAAACTACATGTACAGTACACACTACACATCCTTTTCCAAAATTCAAAAACATATCATGGCTTCAAGACACATAGCCTGGGAGTCCTCGGGGGGGGGGGGACCATAAATGCCCCTACCTTCCGCCCCTCTCCCGGTGACGACTCGAACCGCCTGGAACCACTGTCTGACTCACTTCTTCATTTCTGCAACATTCGCGGCCTTTCCTCTAACTTTCGCTCTGTTGAGCACGACCTCTCCTCCTCTAAACCTCACCTTCTTTTTCTGACTGAGACTCAGCTGTCTGAGGCAACTGACAGCAAACCCTTTTCTATATCCTCCTACTTTCTCTATACTAATTTCAAAGCCAAATGTGGCTGTTGTGTATATATATGCAACGACTTATCTTTCTCTTGTGTTCCTGAACTCGATTCTTCTAAATTTTCTACACTCTGGTTTTGGCTTTCTTGTCATTCTCTGACTAAAAATATCTGCACTGTTTACTTATCCCCTAATTCTACTGACTATAAAAAATTCTTCGACTATTTTGCTTCTACGGTGGAACACATTCTATCCATTTCTCCTGTCTCTGAAATCTCCATTCTAAGAGATTTCAATGTTCACCACCACCTTTGGCTCTCCTCTCCTTTCACTGATCCACCTGGTGAACAAGTCTAATCTTTTCTATCCTTAATGACCAACAGCTGATTGTGTAGCACCCTACCCGTATCCCTGACCACCTTGGAGAGAGCTCCAAAATACTCGATCCCTTCCTTACAACTAATCCTTCTGCCTACACTGTTAATCTTTTCTCTCTGTTGGACTCCTCCGACCACAACCTTATTACCTTAACCTGTTCTATCGCTCCGATGCAGCCTGTGGACCCTCCAAAAAAACATCGACTGTGGCATCTTGGAGCTGCAGATTGGAGGCCTCAGGCAGTACTTCTTTGATTTTCCATCGAATGATTACTGCTTGCATGGCAGGGAGGCAACTGAGTGTGCCTTGTGCATTACTGAGGTTATTCTCTCGGGCATGGAAGCATACATTCCTTTCTCATATCCTTTGACTAATGCAAGAAAGCCTTGGTTTAATCACGCTTGTTCTAATGCTGTCCACAACAAGGAGAAGGCCTATAAAAGGTACTGGAGCCAACCCACCCCTGAATCACATCTTTTTTATGTTTCTGCCCAGAATCGTGCTAAGTCTATTCTTCGCACTGCTAAAAATAGTCGTCTGTACTAAATGCTCTCAACTCTCCAACTCGAATTCTTCCCTCTCCTTCTGGCACCTTGCCAAAAACCTTTCTAACAACTTTACCTCATCATCGTTCCCCCCTCTTTTCTACTCCGATGGTTCTGTATCTTCTTCTACTGATAAAGCAGATCTCTTCGCTCAGACTTTCTCCTCCAGTTCCACCTTAGATGATTCCAGTGCTGTTCCTCCATCACTTCGCCCCTCTGACTTGCTCATGGCTGACATTAAAATTTCTTCAGCTTATGTATTTTCTGCCGTTACTGGCCTCAGTACTAACAAGGCATATGGGCCTGATGGAGTCCCTCCTGTTGTCCTTAAGAACTGTGTTTCTGTGCTTACACCCTGCCTAGGCAAATTCTTTCGCCTTGGTCTATGAGCTTGTACCTTTCCTTCTTGCAGGAAGTTTGCTTTCATTCAGCCAGTTCCAAAGAAGGGTGACCAGTCCCAACCCTCTATCGTCCAATTGCTTTAACATCCTTGATTTCAAAAGTTTTCGAGTCAATACTCAATACAAAACTTTTAAAGCTTGATTCTTGTCACGACCTTCATTCGGATCGGCTCCACTGGCGATCTTCTCACCTACCTTTCAGACTCGTGGTCATCCTCCTTTTGGGACTTTGGCGAAAGCTTTGCCATTGCACTTGACGTCTCAAAGGCTTTCGATCACATCTGACATAAATCTTTAATTTCCAAACTGCCCTCTTACGGTTTCTATCCTTCTATCTGTGCCTTCATCTATAGCTTCCTTTCTGGATGTTCTATAGCTGCTGTTGTAGACGGCCATCGTTCTTCTCCTAGACCTATCAACAATGGTGTTCCTCAGGGCTCTGTTCTACCACCAACTCTCTTCCTTTTATTCATCAATGACCTTCTAAGCTGTACATCTACCCCTATCCACTCGTACGCTGATGACTCCATCCTTCACCTTTCCATTCGGTTTCTGCAATGTCCATCTCAGCAGTTACTTCAACAAGCAACGGATGTCTGACTTGGCTTGTATCTCTGACTGGGGTAAAAATAATCTTGTTGTTGTTAATGCATCAAAGACCCAGTTCTTATACCTATCAACCTGACAAAATCTTCCACAGGTGTACCCACAAATGTTTAACAATCAGCTTAATCCTGCATCATCCTTGAACATGCTTGGGGTTTCATTCACTCGGGACTTATCTTGGAAAGATCATATTACATCTCTTGTAAAATCTGCTTCCAAAAGATTGGGTGTGCTAAGCTGACTCCGTTCTTTCTTTACCCCTGCACAGTTGTTGGCTCTATACACGGGTTTTATCCGCCCTTGTGTGGAGTACAGCTTTCATGAGTGGGGAGGCTCCCCACATACAGCTCTTCTCAATAGGGTGGAGTCAAAGGCTTTTCGTCTCATTAACTCTCCTCCTCTTACTGGTTCCCTTCAACCTCTGTCTCTTCGCCGCACTGTTGCATCTTTATCTCTTTTCTATCGCTACTTCAATGGTCACTGCTCCTCTGAACTGTCTGCTTGCATCTCTCCACCTCTACGACGGGCGCGTAGCACCCGTCTAGCAGCTAACTCTCAACCCTTTTCTGTCCAACTCTCTGATGCAAGAGTTAACCGTTACTCCCAGTCCTTCATTTATGCAACGGGTCAAATCTGGAACTGTCTCCTCTGTCTGTATTTCCTGCTAGCTATGATCTGCAGTCTATCAAACGCAGTGTGTCCAGGTATCTCGAAATGATCGGATCTTGAATTTGGCTCTTTCTTGTATTTTGCTTTTCTCTTGGAAGGAACAATTTAATTGCGGGCTCGTGGCCTTTGGTTCCTTCTTCCTAGCATAAAAAAAAAATAAAGATTTGCGACCATGAATATGAGTGGGATCGTATGCATAACATATTGTGTTAATATCATTTGTTCTGGAAGACATTGCCGTGGCAAATCGATGCTTATCTTTCATGTGTCAGATGGAAGTACCCTCAGAAGTTATTATGTGGTGTCAAGATGGGTCAGCCAGTGGATGGTTTGTTGGAGATCTAACTATCCCTGTGATGGTGAAAAGATATTATTACTGATTCATACAAATGTACAATATAGGTATTATATTAAGATGTTGCAGTTCTATGACGACACACACACACACACACACACACACACACACACACACACACACACACACACACACACACACACACACACACACACGTACGCGCGCACGCAAGCATACACACTGTGTGTGTGTGTGTGTGTGTGTG
The DNA here is from genome assembly GCF_032717465.1 of Coenobita brevimanus. Classification (NCBI taxonomy): domain Eukaryota; kingdom Metazoa; phylum Arthropoda; class Malacostraca; order Decapoda; family Coenobitidae; genus Coenobita; species Coenobita brevimanus. Next base: position 30,380,960 of record NC_137023.1, on the reverse strand, counting down.
TGTGTGTGTGTGTGTGTGTGTGTGTGTGTGTGTGTGTGTGTGTGTGTGTGAATCAGTTATAATATTTTCCTTTTCTTACGACTTTCGAGGGAAAAACATTTAATGCAATTAAGGATATCGAGTATAGTGCTGTATATGGAGCAGTATTTTTATGTTAAATACATTGAGTACATTTTCATTAGTAAATTTTTCCTTCATGATTATTCACCATCGTGTTATTATGCGACATGGACAAGTATAATACATGACCGATTCATCCCACTGCTGTGGCCGAACCTTCCCGGCAGTTACGACATCTTAGACTCCTTTATTATTAGACTTCCTCCTCGACACTTAAAGACCTACAGCTTTGAACATTCCACAATTAGCAGCCGAAGGATAGGATAACAATTTTGCTCTAACAAATTGTAATTGCAATCAACATTTTATTTTTCATTTTTTGAAAATTGGTCGAATCATCACAGCTCGCCCCTACAATGGTGAGTTGTGTTCGTAGGTAGGGTGGTAGTACCTTTGTGAAGTGCATAAAGGTATCTTAATGTAAAATGTACTTAACGTTTTTTGTGTGTGTACAACGAAGAAAGAACCAAAGGGAAGAGCTACCAAGATTGTTTCTTCCAAGAGAAAATAAAAAGATACTAAAGAGCCAAATTCATGATCCATTAAATAGGAGATCCGTACACACACTGCGTTTATGGACTGGAGGTCATCGGCAGCAGGTAATACAGACAGAAGAAGACAGTTCCAGAGTTGACCTGTTGCATACATGAACAGACTGGCAGTAACGGTTAATTCTTGCATTAGAGAGGTGGATAGAAAAGGGATGAGAGTTTGCTACACGATGGGTGCTACTCGCCCGCCATGGCGGTGGAGTAATGCATGAAGACAGTTCAGAGGAGCTTTGACCATTGAAGCAGCGAAAGAAAGGAGATAAAGATGCAACAGTGCGGCAAAGAAACAGAGATTGAACGGAACCAGTAAGAGAAGGAGAGTCGATGGGACGAAAAGTCTTTGACTCTAACTTGTTGAGAAAAGCTATATGTGGGGAGCCTCTTCACCTATGAGAGATGTACTCCACACATAGGCGAACAAAACCAATGTATAACGTCAACATCTGTGCAGGGGAAAAAGAAGATAGGGAATGGGCTTGGCACACCTGATTCCATGGAAGAGATTTAAAAAAAAAATAATAATATGATCTTTCCAAGATAAACCCCGAGACATTGAAACCAAGAGTATGTTCAAAGATGATGCGGGATTCAATTGTTAAAAATTAAAGGATATTCTTTTTGAAAATTCAGATGGGTCGAAAAATGTAAGAAGTGAGTTTCTGATGCATAAAAATAACAGTAGTATTTTTACCCCAATCAGGGATATAAGCCAAGTCAGACATTAGGTGTGCCATAGTCTCATCTTTTGCTAAAGTAAGTGATGAAATGGACTTCACGGGAAGCGGATGGAAAGGTGAAGGGTGGTGTCAACAGCATATGTATGGATAGGGTTAGATGTACAGCTTAGGTCATAGATGAACAGAAGGAAGAGAGCTGGTGACAGGACAGAGCCTTGAGAAACATCACTATTGATAGCTCTAAGGCAGGGATCGGGAAACAGGGGTAACTTAACCCATATGGGGAAAATATAAAAATTTCTGGGGTACTGCGTACGGTATGAGAGATAGTGCATGGGGTATATTACGACTTTTCACATACATGTAAGTTTTTCGTGGACATGGTGTAAAACCATGTATCATGTATCATAATATTTGTTGATTTTCCTCCATACTATTGACAGATGTGTACACAGACCTGGCTAATTTTATTTTTTTGTTTTTGTTTACTTTGAGGTCTGGGGGTAATATCACTTTACTCAGATTTTTGGGTAATACCCTAGAAAGTTCCCTGACCCCTGCTCTAGGAAAAGAACGGTGGCCGTTTACAACAGCAGTTATGGAACGACCAGAAAGGAAGCTAGAGAGAAGACACAAATAGAAGGATAGAAACCATAAGAGGCAGTTTGGAAACTTAAGATTTATGCCAGACTTAATCAAAAGCCTTTGAGATGTCAAGTGCAACGGCAAAGCTTTCGCCAAAATCCCGAAAGGAGACTGACAAGGAGTCTGAATGGATGGATGGTGAGATGATTGCCAGTAGAGAGTCCCTGGCGGAACCCACACTGACGATCAGAAAGAGATTGTGATAGAGAAAGTGCTTTAACCTGAAGAATAAATTCAAAAATTTAAAAATATAGAACGTTAATGGAATTGGACGATAGTTAGAGCGTTGGGAATGGTCACCCATCTTTGAGACAGCCTGAATGAGAGCAAACTTCCAGCAAGGAGGAATGGTACAAGTTGACAAAGGTGAGGGAGTTACCCTAGGGAAGGTGTAAGCACAGCAGCACAGTTTTGAGGAAAACAGGAAGGACCTCATGAAGCTCATATGCCTTGTTAGTACTGAGGTCAGAGATGGCAGAAGAAAAAATCAATGGAAGAAATATTAATGTCAGGCATGAGGAAGTCAGGGGGGGAAAGTGATGGAGGAAGGGAATTGAAATCGTCTGAGGTGGAACTGGAGGAGAGTCTGAGCGAAGAAGTCTACTTTATCAGTAGAAGAAACAGCTACAGAGCCAATAGATATAAAAAGAGGAGGGAATGATGATGAAGTAAAGTTGTTAGAGAAGTTTCTGGCAAGGTACCTGAAGGAGCAGGAAGAATTTGAGTCAGAGAGTTCAGAGCATTTACAACGAATGAAATTATTTTTAGCAGAGTGAAGAACAGACTTAGAATAAATTCAAAAATTCTGGACAGAGACATAAATGAGATGAGATTCAGGAGAGGGTTGGCTCCGGCATCTTTTGTAGGCCTTCTCCATGTTGTGGACAGCATTTGAACAAGGGTGATTAAACCAAGGATTTTATCTGCATTAGTCACAGGATAAGAGAAAGGAAAATAAATCTCCATGCCTGAGAGTAAAACCTTCATAATGGAAACAATAATCATTCCAGGGAAAATCAGAGAAGTACTGTAGGTTCGCACAGTGCACGTCATCGCAGTGCGCGATTCGCATTGTGCGCAAGTGACCAAAAATCGTAACCAAAAACCCTTCAATGCGCGCGTTTACCGCACAGAACGCGAGGCAGAGGCAAGGAGTGGCTCAACAATGCCATTTTCTACTAGTGCGCGACCACCCATCACACAGCGCATCACGTGTCATCATGTTGATGCACAGAAATTCCCGTGCATTCTACTGCACAGCTTGGGGTACAAGGGAACGGGCGCGCCATAACAGTCCTGGCTCGTGTACTGTGCGGATCTGCTCTCTACAGCTAACCTGTCGTGTACAACATGTGGTGTTTTTTGTGCTGCCTGTACTTCGCCGCACCATGGCTCCAACCCCAAGAGTTAAGAAACTTCTGACGCACGCCACCAAGTTAAAGATCATTAAGATGAAGGAGGAGGGTCAAGGAAACACTGCTATCGGGAGAACCCTGGGACTGTCTGAATCTACAGTGAGAACTGTGTGGAAAAACCGTGAAGCCATAAAGGCTGTAGTGAAGACGTATGGTGCCTCTGACCTAGACGGCCGTTCGCGGGTGGGAAATCGTGCTATGATACTAATGGAGCGCTATCTTGCCACCTTCATAATGAGGAAAGAAAAGGAAGGTGTTCCACTGAATGGAAGATTTATTCGAAACCAAGCCCAGCTCTTTTACAAGGCAGCATCTCGCAGGTTAAAAGTGGAAAAACCTTTCAGGGCATCGGTGGGATGGCTGGACCGTTTTCTCAAGCACAAGGAACTCCGTTACGTGAAAGTGTCTGGTGAACGTGCCTCTGCCAATGAGCTGGCTGCGAGAGACTATCCTGCGATATTTCGAGTGATTATTGAAGAGGGACAGTACACCTAGGACAAGATCTACAACATCGATGAAACGTCGTTATATTACAAGGCCATGCCCAAATCAACTTACATCGCTAAAAGACAGAAACAAGCCCTTGGTCGCAAGCTCCAGAAGTGTAAGATGACGGTAATGTTCGCTGTAAACCTGTCTGGGAGCCACGAGATGAGGCCAGTTGTTGTACATACAGCTTCACATCCAAGGTGCTACAAAAACCTCACGAACATGGATGCAAGTGGCGTGTATTGGTACGAGTCCGCAAATGGTTGGATGACCGGGAACATTATGGCAGACTGGTTAACGAGGCGGTGTGTCCCTGATGCCAGGGCCAAGTGTCGGGAACTGGGCATTCCATTTAAGATGTTCCTTGTGCTTGATAATGCACCAAGTCACCCTCCATACCTTGAAGATCTTCATAAGGATTGTCATGTTGTGTTTTTGCCGCCCCGCACGATGTTACTAGTGCAGCCACTGGATCAAGAACTAATCACCACAGTGAAGCATTTCTACCATAAGCAAGTGTACGACTACCTATGCAGGAAGACCAACACACAAGAGGAACTTCATGCCCTACAAGAAGATCATGACGAAGACCTTAATGAGGGATCTGCTCCCGTTCCATCTCCACCAGCACCTGTATCCCGACCTGCCACAGATGCCATGACTGTTGAGGCATTTTGGCGTAATTTTACGGTGAAGGACGCAGTTGAATTTCTCCTACAAGCCTGGCACCAGATTACACCTGCAACGGTGAACCATGCATGGCGAATGCTCGTGCCTCACTTATGCATCACCCAGGAGACGGCCATTCAACCACTGGCCGAGGCTGAGGCAGCAACATTGACAGCAGCACAAGCTGTACCAGGTTTCGAGGACGTTACATTGGCAGACATACAAAAAGTGCACACTGGTACTGAGGAATAGCCTCCCGAGGAAGTATTGCAACGGATAGACGAGGCTGACGCAGACCCCGGCGCCAGACAGAGTCAAGTTGAGCAGCCAAGCGTGATGGAAGGCAGGACTGAGCTGTGTATGTCAAACATTAGCAAGATCCTTGCTGCCGTGGATAAGCTCAAGGAAGAGGTGAAGGAACAGGAAGTGAGCAACCTAAGAACAGAGGAACTTCTGGTTGGTATCGATAAACTCTTCCGTTTCTACACAGACAGGCACAGAGAAGAAATAAACAGGAGAAGACAGACGCTCATAACAAGCTACACACAGCAGGCTCAAGTTGGTGAAATTGAGGAACCAGCGACATCGTCTGCTCCTGTTCCTGTTGAGGATGAAGAGGATGCAATGTCAGAAGTGTCAGCACTGGACTTTGAAGGGTTTATGGCCGAAGTGAGTGACTTTGATGCTCCTGGGGAAGGTGATCAAGAGGAGTCTGTGGAGGGAAGTGTTGGTGCGGTGGGAGGTGCAGTGGGAAGTGCGGCGCTGTAAGTGTTGCTGCGCCTCAGAACCCCTGTTATTTAAGGTCATCAGGCCTGTTGTCTACTGTTGTTAAGGTGACTACCCATATTTTTGTTATTGTAGCTATAGCTTTAGTACAATGTCTGAAACATATGACCTTTATTATGTCTCTAAGGGCCAAAAAATGTCCAGGTATGAGGGGGTACTGCCCATATGTAATTAGTTCCATAAGATTATGTATTCCTAGTATGCGAATTCCCAGTGTGCGAGGTCGTGGACCGCCCAATCTCTCGCGCACTGTGTGAGCCTACTGTACTACCTGACAGCCTCACAATCAACAGCCCCAAAGTGCCACAGCCACTCCTCTCCCGGCCATCATGGGGAGAGGGGTGGGCTTTTATGGTCCCCCCCCCACCGGGACTCCTAGGCTGGGAGTTGAGATGTCAGTTTTGCTGATTTTGGAATGGGTGTTGTGTGTAACGATGATGTAGTTTAGTGCTGACAGCTAGGGGAAACTGTACATGTTGGCCTACTCTCTGTGTTACTGAAACGCTGCAAGATTCAAAAAAGAGGGATGGACAGAAGCTAGCCTCAGGGTTAATGAAACGGAAGATCCATCTCTCCCTGTCATCAGCTTTCCATCCACCTTGGAAGTATCGTCCTATTTGACTGGTGCAACAGTCTGCTTCCTAGAGTAAACCCTATTCATTATTTTCGTTTACTATCTTGTATTTTTTATGCAATTTGTGACTAGGGTACCTAGTTTGCTGCCTGTTTGAGTATCAGTTCGGGAAAGCTAGCTAATGGTTTGAACCATGTTTACATCTATGTGAGCAGTGTGAAACCAGAAGTGAGAAAGTAAATGGCAAGAGACAGGTTGGCAGTTAGATTGCAGAGTTCAGACTGATGACAAGAACTCCTCCCTGTACCAGAACCTAATGAAAAACAATGAGTACCTGAGTTTATTCTTGGCCTTCTTTGGTAGCAGCGGTAAAACAATAAAAGCAAGATGGGAACCAAGGATACTATAGCAGTTCGAGTAAAGGAGATCCCCTTAACTTTAACACTTGGTAAGGAGACATCACCAGCGGTCTTTCAAGCATTCTTCGCACTACAAACTCGTAAAAGAGTCAGACAAAATGAGGGGAGTCAGAACTTGGAAAAATCCAGAATACCGAGCCGTGATGTTGAGATTCTAGTTGAAGCAGCACCACAGCAGTATATGTGGAACAACAAATCACGTTGAATGGAAAGTGAAGAGCGGATGATGAGGCTATATTAGCACAGCCTGAAAAAAGCAGATGCCATAGAAATACGGATTCTGCGATTCGAGGAGGCAATGCAAGGTCAGGGTGAGAGCTTCAGTGACCTCATGACTTGTTTACAGCAGCTATCGAATCAGGGGTACATGAAGGAAGTTAGTGATGTCATACGGAAAAGAGTTGTGTGGCGTTTCCTGGATGATGTAAAAGACAGAGACATAAGGCACAAGAAAATTAAGGAAAAGTGAATGGAGACGGACAAGAAAACTAAATCATAAGATGAGATGCTGAAAATTGCTGAGAATGCATTGGCAGCTAAAAATGCAACCCAGGTAACAGGACAATCACCATGTCAAGCTAAACTTGGTACAGGTGGGGTCAGCAAACATGCAGTGGTGAAATGTTGGGACAACACAGATCAACAGCAGTCCAGTATAACCAAAGGCAGGTAGTGCCTGATCAGGCAATGAGTGCAAGCCCAATGGGAACAACTAAAGGACTTTAATCGGGCTTCAAGAGTGGAGGACATCAGTCCAGAGGGATTGTCCGGCTCAGAGCACTGAAGGATCAATGTTGTTCTGGTTTAATCCCTGGAGGATGATGGGCCAGTTGCACAATGAGACCTAGGGAGGATCCGGACTGGAAACCAGGATCACAAACAGGAAACCTGGATTTTCTTAAAACCCGGCCAGTATATGAACAGTGGGTGGACTAAGAGAAGGAACAGATAGGACGAAAACTACCAAGTATCAAGAAATGGAAATGGAATGTATATTTGCTCTAAAATTGAGAGGGGAAAGTATAATCGACCAAGAGTAATAGCTATGGTGTACGAATAGCAGAGGCGAGATAAAGGTGCACAGCGCCACGAACCTTATCCAGAACACCTTGACGATTTAGTGAGAAGAAATCCAATTTATGTGGAGGTTCCATTACAGCACCGGAAATATAAAGCATTTGTAGATACAGGTGGTGATTTTCTGTTGGTGAATTGGGACATTATAACTGAAAACTAATGGAAAGATATGTTACCATGCAACAATACAGTAGTGCATACAGTGTGTGAAAAGAAGAGATACCTACTGAGGGAGAAGTATGGATGAACATAAAGCAGAACAAACATCCCCAGACAGCGATTCGTGGTAGTGTCAGGGCTAATCACCGATGTTATTCTGGGTATGAACCTCTGAGGACATGTTGGAGACTTTTTAGTAGATTCAAATCGCAGAATGATGCATATTGATTCATGGCTCACGTCCAATGGTAATGACGACGGCTCTGAATGAGACCAAGAAAGGAGGGCATAAACCAGGGAAAACAATTACTGTCAGGGTTGACCATTTTGTGGCTCTCCCTCCTTACACCAAAGCATTAATACAACCCAAGGCACCTGACCAGGTTCCTGGGGAACAGTATCTGGGGAAACTATTGTAAACTGTGGGTTCCTGTGTGGTGCCTGCTCACAGCTGCATTAGCGGGTCATCAGCATATAAGACACACTTCTGAGTATCCAGAGCAACGAGTACAACTGAGACCCTACATGAGAGAAAAGTCTGGGAGTACTTGAATCAATAACTCAGATAAAAGATCCCTAGAGCAGGCAAACATAGAGGCAGCCGGAGGACATCCACAACATTGTGGAGGCTAGAGATGAATTGATGGCAGAACAAGTGAAGGAACTCAAAGGTACTGTACAAGATTTCCAGGACATATTTTATGCAAGGTACTGTACAAGATTTCCAGGACATATTTTATGCAAGGTACTGTAGAAGGCTTCCCGGACATATTTTATGCTGGGGAGGGGGCTCATCGCCAGTGGTGAAGGTAGGGGTTGAATACTGTCAGGGTAGACCCATGAGCTTCTACTGCAGCACGTCCATGAAGATTGTCTCCTCAATGTGAGAAGGAAATTCGAAAAGAGTTGAACAAATTGCAGGAATGAGAGTCATCCAGAAATCGAGCAGCCCATGGCCAGCCCCAAACATATGTGCTCATAGACCAGATGGTTGTTTACGTCCAGATGTATCTGTCGGCAGCCCCTTTTGATCTGATAATGCAACTTCCGGCTCTCTGCTGGTTGAACTCACTGAATATGAGTGGAGAACGAGGTTGACGGGGATGGTGGATGGATCTGCAAAAATTCGTAATAATCCAGTGCATAAGACAGATCGGAGACCAACGATATCAATGGTAGGTTACCTATTGTGGGTTGTACTGAATAAAGATGACCAGCATTGTCTGCTGGAGTGGGTCGTACAGTTCCACAGCTCACTCAGACTTTCTGAGATGTAGCCAAACTGAAGCAGGAACAGGAAGATGGTGAGATGGCAGACATGGTGGCAGGTTTAATGAAGAGGATCTTATAGGATCTTATGACGAGAGATGTTTCCTTACCAGTCTCGCTTCAGGATGTCCAATCATGATGTTTTGTGTTTCGTAAAACATGATTGCCGAAAAAGACAGGTACATCCATGTGTTGCAAAAGAGAGTTGGGCATCAGTCTTGCCGAAAGTGTTACGCTTACAGGCTTTGCAGCTGATACAGGATGCTTCATTAAGTGGCCATATCGGGCAGCACCGGACATGGGAAAGAGTAATATCTGCTGGCCAGAAATGAAAGCTGATGTGATGGATATTGCAGTTGGTGTGACATAAGGAACAAACAAAAGAACAAAGCATCTGGGCAGGGCTCCCTTCCAGAAGACAGAAATACCAAGCTACCTCAATGAGCTAGTACTGTTTGCGGTGTCAAGGAACCCACAACCTCAGATATATGCTGCAGATTCAAGACATTCTTCATTATTACACGATGATGACTGCACAGCAGAAACTGCCACTCCACAATTTTTTGACTGATGGGTTTGTCTATTTAGGTTTACCACGTTGCCTGTCATCAGACAGAGCGTCCTGCTTTAATTCAGACACATTCAAGCAATGTGTCCCTCGGCTGGAATCGAGCAAAACTTTGAGTCACTTCATCATCCACGTAGTCAGGCCCAGGCAGAATGGCAAAACCGGCTGAAGGCAAGTGTGTCTTCTTGTACTTGTCGTCAATAAAATCTATCTATCTATCTATCTATCTGTGTTGGGAAATGATGGCTCGTGCACAGTTTAGTCATAACACCTTCAGAAATGCAACTCCGAGACTGCCCAGAACGTATGATACAGGCAGCAGCACAGAATGCAGATCCAGACCACCATTTGCCTGACCTCAGTAGCACAGAGGTGGCTAGGCACCAAGTATGAAGAAAGATGCAGAAGACTGAATGGGCACCACAGGCAGTTCACAACATTGCAGCAGCATACAAGAGAAGAAACAAGAAATACAGGAGTCGGGGGACTGCTTTTCAAGCTGGTAATTTGGTCCGAATGAAGTTGTCAGCAGCTGAGAGGCAAATGAGAGTGGGCAAGATGATGCTACCATGTCTATCAATGCGTTACTGAGTGGTCAGAGTCCTGAGACGAGGTTGATCCTATCAAGTTGCTCCCTTGGATAATCCATGTGGCCGAGATACAGTAAGGCATTTCGATGAACTGGAAAGGTTACCAATGGACCTGTATTCCTGGGAAGAGTCACATTAAGGGAGAGACCTTTCCCCGTACCCGGAGCAGGATGACAGCTGGGGCGCCATGCAATGTTCATCGCACACCCACCGCTAACCAGATAGACTCTATGTGGACCCTAGAAGGAGATATAGCTCTGATCAGGAGGAACATAGAGACGAAGCTACGGGTAATGGGATGATGGAGACGTAATGAACTAGGGGAAAGCAGTAAGGATGATTATTAAAAAGTGATATTGATCTCAATGATTATTATACGAGATTTATTGATGCATATATAAGTTATATGTATGAGCATTTTAGCACATTAATATTTTAGATAGTCTTGTCATATGGACAAGGGGTAATGAGTATGGACAAGGGGTAATGATATGGCAATGAGTACAGTGTGAAGTAGCAATGTGTTTTAATGTATAATGTGTTTTACCTTGGGTAAACCCTTTTCATTTCATATCATGTATTGTTGACGCTGATCGTGACTTTGGTACCTGGTTTGATGACTTTGAGTACCAGTTTGGGACAGCTAAGAATGGTTCTGAATTTTGTTTGTAAGCAGTATGGGACCAGAGCCGAAAGGGTGACTGGCATGAGGCAGGTTGGCAGTTAAATGGTAGAGTTCAGCATCATCACAACAACTCCTCCCTGTACCATAATTTAATAAACACCTGAGAGTACCCGAGTTTATGCCTGAACTTGACTCCAGGTTGCGTAGATATGAATTGTTTCAGGGTGAAGTGAAGATAGCAGGATTATTTGAGAGCTGTATGTGTTACAGGGTGAGGTGGTGGTGTGGGGACCCAGTGTTGTGTTTAGCCTGGCTTCCCTGTTTGCTGCAACGCTCGTCCTCATCCTGCCAGAAACGTCAAACAAGAAACTGACACAGACAAACAAAGACTTTGAACTCAACGAAACCACCGAACTGGCCTGTGCTTAGTGTGATCCCACAGTGGAATTGCCGACTCTTCTGTATGATGATGGATTATTATTTTTGTTTTTCCAATCTTCACACGATGTTATGAGGTTTAGCGGACAAAATTCCAACCGATTTTAATCTCTACTGTAATATAAATTTTGAGCATTTAGCTCGGTACATCAAGTTTGTAGCAGCGGAGGAATAATTAGCTGAAAAATTGTATGGCTACATATGGAGTCAAAATGTACCGTCAGGAGTAATTTTCTTCTTCTGAAGGAAAGAATTATGTCCATGATTGTTTTTCATGTATTTTATCCTAAAATTGGAATTCCATTAAACCATAATAAAACTAGTGAAGATCCTTTTCTTCGCAGGTGCAGTGGTAATATCTGTTCCTAAAATGTGATATTTCCATTATGTAAACTGTACAACAAATGACGGTGCTGCTAATACTCCTTATCTTCACCATACTGATTCTTAGCTATTTGCTTCAATTCTGAAACTAACTTTTTTCAGATAAAAAATATGAGGGAAGTCGTTTACAAAATCTATCCATTCTGAAGCTGATTGCAATGTGGTTGTCCTTATTTTTGTTTGTAAAAACTGCTTATAACTCTTTTTTTTTTCTTCTTCTTCTTCATCGCTGTGGTCAGACACGGGGATAGTATAGCTTTACTTTCGCCCTGGCAAGATTAAGCTTCACCATATATATAGTAAAGCTTATTGTTTTGGTAAGTAATATTATTATTTTTCGATGCACTTTTTTTTTCCTTAGATCTTGATGATATTATACAAGAGGGTACCTTAGGGTAACGTTTAGGACAAGACAAATATTTGTGCCAAATGTAAATGACCTTGGCCTATTTTTGAAGGTAATATACTCATTTTTGGTGCAAAAAAAATGCATATTTGAAACCGAAATATTTCAAAAAATAATTGAGATACAGCTATCTGGTTGCAAATCCTACGATAACAAAGTTTGCTGATAATTTTGGCTGAATATTTTGGCATTTAACCTAGCTGAACATACCGAATTCAAATCTGCTCAGTGTTTTGTTTGTAACACGTTTTAGAGAACACCACAAAAGTTGTAAAACTGTAACTTTACAGAAATATAGCTGTGGTCCCTCTCATTATGTGAAAAGAATTTGGTTACAGTTAAGCATACAGTTAGCCAGTTACTGAGACAAATGTAAAATGTACCTATGCTTCATTTATTTCTTCCACACCTTTTCCTTCAGATTTTGTTGATATTATACAAGAGGCTACCTGAGGTTAATCTAAGTACATGTTCAAAATATGAATGACCTTGAACTATATTTAACAAAAAATTGTGCAATATCCAAGTTTAGTTCACATGAAGTTTTTAGGCAGTGAACACAAAAGCAGCATTTGAATAACTAACAAGACAGTCAGTACCATAAAATTATGGCGAAGCTTCCTTAATATGGCTACTCAGTAAATAGGTAACTAGTTTTTTCTTCGTTTCTAAATGACAGCTGACTGAAAATATTATCACACCAAATTCACACTCGGTCTTTTGAGGCATAATTCTGTCATCTTTCTATATCGCTCTTCATATGATGTACATGTAACTATGATAATAATAAACTTTTCCACTCGCTTCTTTTAACTCTAAACATCCCTCAAGAAACGACAGTGCATAATTCTTGTGTTATGAAATGTTTTCTACAATACTACAAAAACAATCAATAGCTGATGACACAGTACTTATCAATTTTAACAAGAAAAACACGAAAAATCATTTACAAAGTTTAATATTAGAGTCACATATTACTCAAAGTTAACATATGATATAGACAACCAATAGTCCAATGACTACATTTGTACTTTTTTTTTTTTAATGTTCCGACTCAGGGCATAGGCTTCACAGCCTGCTCTCAAGGCCCAGTAGTCCTCCTACATACCATATACCTCTACATGTCACCACTTCGGCACTAACACCCACCGTCCATATTGCATACATGCTAGGGCTGTCTCATACAGGACTGGTGTACTGGTATTAGCGGGGGTATTTTTACATGTCGGCGGGTCTTCTGGTGGATGGGTAAAGTCTGATTTTTAAGAAATTCAAGTCCTTAAACTGCTCCCTGCAACAGACGGGATTTGAACCTGGGTCCGGTAGAACTGCAGACCACTTCTCTACCGATTGAGCCACTGCAGTCATTTTAATACAAACTTATTTTACTGATACAATATTCTAAACAATCTTGCTGAGTGCTTTATCCCTTACGTATTCTATTCAGGAAGATACTGATACGCATAATCAATGTGTGTTCGCAGAAATATACCTCCTTGGACGTAACAGTGACCTCAGAAGAGCTGCTAAATTATTTTTTCCTGGATTTAAATTAGTGTAACTCTTACATTTAGTTTTCGAAGATACTGTGTTGTTCACATTCCATCTGTTGAATATAAAAACTGCAATAATTGGTGTAACACATTAACCCTGCACTGTTTCTTATTCTGTGACTAAAATGTATTCACTGGGTTTACTTGGATTAGGGTAGAGTTCTTGTAGTGAAGAGGTTGGGAACAGCCTCCTCCAAAGCAAGAATAGAATTGCTGTGGGACCTGAGGCGAGGTTCTTGTTTCAAACAGTTTGTTTAAACTAAGCAAGGTGTGTACAAAAAGAGGTGTGTGCATGTGGGGCTCAAGGAAATCTACTAGTTGGCATCTTTTACTCAAGGCCGCCCTGGCCACACCCATTTACCACAGCCCATCCGCGTACACACACAGAGATGCTATATTAAAAGCCGGTAGCTTCCTGGGTAAAAAAAAAAAAAAAAAAAAGCATAAAACTGATACTGCAGTTATATTAACAATGACAATATCCAGTTCAGGAACCTGCAGTAACCTGGTAAGCTTAGAAACAAAACCAACCGAAAGTATGTGGGAAAAAACGTCGTAACTAATCCTTATTCTGTCATGCCTAACTGTGATTACGAAGCGTAATCTGAAAGACTTTATCTTGCCAAACTTTACGATAAGGAAGGCATAGGCTAAGGCATTAGCCTACTGATAAGAATCTTGATTACATAAGAACTTAAACGACAACTAAATGCTGTTAATTGCACAGTAGCAAGTCCGTTTTACTAAACAGGGTGTCCAGCGAGTTTCGTCATTAGCAAATGGTGATGATTATTCAAGACATTCTAAGCCAAAGAAAAAAAAAAAAAGTTCCATTAACTTTTTTTTGCAATAGTAATACACAATTGTTCGATATTATTATCCATAGAAATTTGTCAATCGCGTAAATAAAGAAAATTTAATTTAATGGAGAACTAATGCAATATTCCATAAATACATAATTTATTTCATATATAATATAATGACAACACTCACTAGACAACCTGTAAATTCAGTAGCCCATTCTTTGCACTGAAAACAATTGTCTAGTGTGATGAAAATACTGTACTGCACTTCCACAACTATGACAACAAAATCTAAAGAACTATCAAGTAATGCTGAAATTGACAGAGGTATGATTATAATGTCACTTAATGGATTATTGAAAAGGTACGGTACTGAAAGCTTAAATCTTTTATTTCCACTAAAAATTTAACGTTCTGGAAGCAAAAAGTCAGCACTGGTAAAATACTTGTACTGTATGACCTTCTTACGAAACAGGATTGCGAATGTTGTTTCCTAGTCTTGGTAGATTTAAAGTAGGGAACGAACTTTGCTTTGAAGGGAGTTTGACATTGTCATATGACAGGTGAAAGTTAAAACACTAGGATGAAAATGGATAGAGCAAATAAAATGCAATGGTTTTACTTGCTTGACATGAAACAGATCTTTTCTTTTGCAGGAATCTAGCCACTTTCGTAACACCTTGTGTTGGTTTCGCGGAAATACATGAAAAGATACAAACTTCTTTCTCAAAATCTCAGTTTTTCAAATTAACTGTGTATGTTGCGACATCACAACACACCATTGATACAAATATAGAATAACACAAACAAACCGTCTTCCCGCCGTGACGTGTGGTAAGGGGGCGGAGCTAGTGACGTCATAATAGCTAGCCAATCAGGACACAGATGGGACTGCCATATACTGCTATATAGAGAATTATTGTTTATTCGGTGTTAACAGAAGTATAAGGAATAAAACAAAAATTCCTCTTCTTTATTTTAACGAAGTGTTTAGTCTACTAATAAACTTAAAAAGTCCTGAGGAAAAGAGTCACTTTCAAAATGTGTTATTAGAGAGCTCAGTGGGAATGAAGACACTCTATATACACACTATTACCCAAGTTGTCGCTAGGTGGGGCCACCTCAGGTGTCAGTTGATGGCAGATTTGGATTCTCCATGTCAATTTACCGTATATGGTACAACTTCTATGTCTCCTAAGGCCTTCTTTTAACAAATCCACCAGAAGAAGACGAATGCTGGCCACTCATTGACCTGTTGGATATCGCCGCAAGTAACAACTAACACAGTTACACTGTGTTTCTTTACATCTGCCACTAGATGATTACATTAAGTTTAGAGAGGGCTATTTTTGGCTATGGGGTTAATAGAATGAAAGCCTTGATATACGTGCATCTTGAAGTGACATTAACTTTTTGTCATACCAGTCATGTTTTACGAAGAATATCTGTCCCACCCAGACATTGATCTTTCGTACTTTGTTTGGGTTACCAAGATGAATCACCAAAGTAATATAGAAGATGAAATCAACTTTATAAAAAATGAAAAAAACATGAATCATTTGTATAGGTCGATTGAACACGAGTAATACTTCCTTGTCTATTAAACAAAATATGCATGCACAGTACAAACAGTGGTGGAAAGCTTATCCAAAGAGTGAGAGGGATGAACATGAAAAAAGATACTTCACTCTTTTTGTAAGCCATTGGTCTACCACCTGAATGTTCCGACCAGAGGTAAACAGGGCTTCTGTGTCTCACCTCGGTCGCTTTATTGCTCCTTGTATCATCCTTTGAAACGAGGTTAAGCATACTTTCATTTTCCATCAATGTTCGTGCAGCTTACACATTTTTCCCTTTTCATGATTTCGAGACAATTATTGGCAGAAAGGGATGCCAGAACCCGTCTTCAAGAGTGGGATTATAGCAGCCATTTTGGGAAGAATGGCAAGCCAAGGTAACATCATCATCATCATCATCCAATTCTACGTTTCCCCATGAGGAGCGTAGGAGCCCGGGGCTAGGCAAGTTGGTTCTGACATTTAAGATGAGAGTGACCAGCCTCACCCATCCCTGAGTGGCATTACGTGAGCAATAACCCCAACCACCCCTTAGATACAAACCTTCACCGGCCCAATCTGATTGGAGCGCCGCAATTACTCACTAAACCACTAGGCGCCATAATTTGGTTATATGGTTACCACTCAGCGTAGTAAATGGCTTCCTGGTGTACAGGAAACCATTCGGCTTGTCACTCAGTGTACAGCAGAGTCACCCACAGGCAGAAGGAAAAGAAAAGAATGAAGGAAAGACAAAAAAGGGAGTGTAAAGTTACCCGCAGGCAGAAGGACGAGTAAAAAATGAAGTAAAGAAAGACAGAGGAGGAAGGAAGGAAAGGATGGAGGAGAGGGAAGGGCAGACATCCGAGAGCAGCACTACATCGAGTGAGTGGATGGTGAGCGCCCCCACCTACCACAAAGCCTAGGTAACACAAGTACGCATTGTCATTTTTTCAGAGTAACGGTTATTTGTGTGTGAAGAGGTTAACTTCTAAGCTGTTTTCTTTTTGCACTATTTATTCTCAAGCGACCATCACAGAGAGAGAGAGAGAGAGAGAGAGAGAGAGAGAGAGAGATTTTGCAAGCGCGGTATGAGTAGTTGTGGAATGTCTGCTTTTCGTCACATAACACTGAGCTTGTCCAACGAGAAGAGCGTACAGGATTATAATTTTTCCACAGTACTGTACTACTACTATTTTGAAATTAGATTCCAGCTACATATTAACTGCAAGAAGAATGTGCAAGTAACCTAATTTATCTTAACTTGCACCATTCGCTAGACATAGTCTAGAGGAGTAGACAGCAGCACCAGTCGAGCAGG
The DNA here is from genome assembly GCF_032717465.1 of Coenobita brevimanus. Taxonomy (NCBI): domain Eukaryota; kingdom Metazoa; phylum Arthropoda; class Malacostraca; order Decapoda; family Coenobitidae; genus Coenobita; species Coenobita brevimanus. Next base: position 30,363,866 of record NC_137023.1, on the reverse strand, counting down.
GCAGTACTCCCAAGGTGGATGGAAAGCTGATGACAGGGAGAGCTAGAGCTCCCGTTTCATCAGCCCTCGGGACTAGGTCCCGACCATCCCCTTTGCTGAACTTTTTCAGTGTCTCAGTAACACAGAGAGTAGACCAGCATGCTCTCCAATACAAGTTTCTCCAACTATCAATACCAAACTACATGCACAGTACACATCACACTTCCTTTTTCAAAATTTTCAAAATGGCGTCGAATAACATAGCCTCGGAGTCCCCAGGGGAGGGGACCATAAATGCCCCCACCTTCAGCCCCTCTCCCGGTGACGACTCAAGGTGCCTGGAACCACTGTCTGACTCTCTTCTTCTTCATTTCTGCAACATTCGTGGCCTTTCTTCTAACTTTCGATCTGTTGAGCACCACCTGTCCTTCTCTAAACCTCACCTTCTTTTCCTAACTGAGACTTAGCTGTCTGAGGCAACTGACAGCAAACCCTTTTCTGTATCCTCCTACTTTCTCTATACTCATTTCAAAGCCAAAGGTGGCTGTTGTGTATATATACGCAACAACTTATCTTGTTCTCGTGTTCCTGAACTCGATTCCTCTGAATTCTCTACACTCTGGTTTCGGCTTTCCTGTCATTCTCTGACTAAATATATCTGTGTTGTTTACTTATCTCCTAATTCTACTATCAAAATTTTTTTGACTGTCTTACTTCTTCGATGGAACACATTCTATCCATCTCTCCTTTCTCTGAAATCTCCATTCTTGGAGATTTCAATGTTCACCACCACCTTTGGCTCTCCTCTCCTTTCACTGATCCACCTGATGAACAAGCCTACACCTTATCTATCCTTAATGACCTAGAGCAGCTTGTACAGCACCCTACCCGTATCCCTGACCGCCTTGGAGAGAGCTCCAACGTACTTGATCTCTTCCTTACAACTAATCCTTCTGCTTACACTGTTAATCTTTTCTCTCCGTTGGGCTCCTCCGATCATAACCTTATCACCTTAACCTGTCCTATCGCTCCGGTATGGCCTACGGACCCTCCAAAAAAACGTCGTCTCTGGCACTTTGGAGCTACGGATTGGGAGGCCCTCAGGCAGTACTTCTTTGATTTTCCCTGGAATGATTATTGCTTTAATGGCCGGGAGCCATCTGGGTGTGCCTTGCGCATTACGGAGGGTCTTCTCTCGGGCATGGAAGCATTCATTCCTATCTCATATCCTTTGACTAACGCAAGAAAGCCTTGGTTTTATCACGCTTGTTCTAATGCTGTCCGCAACAAGGAGAGGGCCTATAAAAGGTACCGGAGCCAACCCACCCCTGAATCACATATTTTATACATTTCTGCCCGTTATCATGCTAAGTCTATTCTTCGCTTTGCTAAAAATAATTTCATCCGCACAAATTGCTCTCAACTCTCCAACTCGAACTCTTCCCGCTCCTTCTGGCACCTTGCCAAAAACCTTTCTAACAACTTTACCACACCATCCTTCCAGCCTCTTTTCTACTCTGATGGCTCTGTAGCTATTTCTTCTACTGATAAAGCAGATCTCTTTGCTCAGACTTTCTCCTCCAGTTCCACCTTAGACTATTTCGGTGCTGTTCCTCCATCATTTCCCCCCTCAGACTTCCTCATGGCTAACATTAAAATTTCTTCAACTGATGTACTTTCTGCCATTGCTGGCCTCAGTACTAAAAAGGCATATGGGCCTGATGGAGTCCCTCCTGTTGTTCTCAAGAACTGTGCTTCTGTGCTTACACCCTGCCTAAGCAAACTCTTTCGCCTTTGTCTGTCAACTTGTGCCTTTCCTTCTTGCTGGAAGTTTGCTCTCATTCAGCCAGTCCCAAAGAAGGGTGACCATTCCCAACCCTCTAACTATCGCTCAATTGCTTTAACATCCTGTCTCTCAAAAGTTTTTGAGTCTATTCTTAACAGAAAAATTTTAAAGCATCTTTCCTATCACAACCTTCTTTCTGATCATCAGTATGGGTTTCGTCAGGGACGCTCCACAGGCGACCTTCTCACCTACCTTTCAGACTCCTGGTCATCCTCCTTTCGGGACTTTGGCGAAAGCTTTGCAATTGCACTTGACATCTCAAAGGCTTTAGATCGAGTCTGGCATAAATTTTTAATGTCCAAATTTCCCTCTTACGGTTTCTATCCTTCTTTCTGTGCCTTCATCTCTAGCTTCCTTTCTGGTCGTTCTATAGCCGCTGTTTTAGACGGCTATCGTTCTTCTCCTAGATCTATTAACAGTGGTGTTCCTCAAGGCTCAGTCCTATCACCAACTCTCTTCCTTTTATTCATCAGTGACCTTCTAAGCTGTACATCTAACCCTATCCACTCATAGGCTGATGACTCCACTCTTCACCTTTCCATTCGATTCCCACAACGTCCATCTCAGCAGTTACTTCAACAGGCAAAGGATGAGGCTATGACACACCTAATGTCTGACTTGGCTTGTATCTCTGACTAGGGTAAAAATAATCTGGTAATTTTTAATGCATCAAAGACTCAGTTTTTGCACCTATCAACCCAACAAAATCTTCCACAGATATACCCACTTATGTTTAATAATACTCATCTTAATCCTGCATCATCCTTGAACATGCTTGGGGTTTCATTTGCTCGGGACTTGTCTTGGAAAGATCATATTACATCTCTTGTAAAATCTGCTTCCAAGCGATTGGGTGTGCTAAGCCAACTCCGTTCCGTCTTTGCCCCTGCACAATTGTTGACTCTATACAGGGGTTTTATTTGCTCCTGTGTGGAGTACAACTCTCATGTGTGGGGAGGCTCCCCACATACAGCTCTTCTCAATAGGGTGGAGTCAAAGGCTTTTCGTCTCATTAACTCTCCCCTTCTTAATAACTCCCTTCAACCTCTGACTCTTCGCTGCAATGTTTCATCTTTATCTCTTTTCTGTCGCTACTTCAATGTTCACTGTTCCTCTGAACTGTCTGCATACATTCCTCCACTTCTGCGACGGGCGCGTAGCACCCGTCTAGCAGCAAACTCTCACCCCTTTTCTGTCCAACTCTCTAATGCAAGAGTTAACCGTTACTTCCAGTCCTTCATTTATGCAACTGGTCAACTCTGGAACTGTCTCCCTCTGTCTGTATTTCCTGCTTACTATGATCTCCAGTCTTTCAAACGCAGTGTGTCCAGGCATCTCGAAATGAATGGATCTTGAATTTGGTTCTCTCTTGTATTTTGTTTTGCTCTTGGAAGGAACAGTTTTGCGGGCTCATGACCTTTGGTTCCTTCTTCTTCACATAAAAAACAAAAAGATAAATTAGTATTTTGATGAATACCATGAATTTGTTCTCCACGAGCCGTGTGTGTGTGTGTGTGTGTGTGTTCTTACCTAATTGTACAGTATCTTTACAGGAATGAGTCAAGCTCGTACTGTCCCGTATCTTAAACCATATTTATAGTACATATCCTTAAATTTGTGAATTGTTTTGGCACACACTATTTCATTCGGTAGTGCATTCCATTGATCAATTGCCCTGTTTGGGAAACTGAATTTCCTTACGTCTTTATCACCTCTCTTCTTATGCAGTTTTTTGCAGTGTCCTCTTCCTCATGCTTCTCCATATGTTAAGTAATCATTTATGTCTATTTTCTCCTTTCCTGATATGCACTTATATAGCATTATCATGTCACCTCCTTTCCTTCTTTCCTGTAAAGTTTGTAGATTCAGTTTATTTAGTCTTTCTTCGTAGCTTAGGTCCCTTAAGCTTGGTATCCATCTTGTAACGGCCCTTTGAACTTTTTCAATCTTGTCTATATGCTTTTTGAGATGAGGACTCCAGACTACTGATGCATATTCCAGGGTTGGTCTAATGAATGATATTATCCTTCTTAGCATGTCTTCATATATGTATGTGAAGCTATTCTCATATTTGCAAGCAGTGTATACATGTTCCGTACCTTCTCGCTGATGTGGTCAGCCGGAGATAGTCTGTTATTGATAATCACACCTAGGTCTTTCTCTCTTTCTGATCCCAATCAGGTCTTTTTCCACTTTTACCAAACTTGATTACATGACACTTGTCCACATTGAATTCCATTTGCCATGTACTACTCCATTCATGAAGTTTATTTAATTCTTCTTGTAGCTCTTTACAAGAGTCTGTGTTAGTAATTCTCCTTTGTATTTTTGCATCATCTGCAAACATTCAGATAGGTCTCATTTCCAGTGTTACTGTTTATATCATTTATATACACTAAAAACATGATTGGTGCCAGCACTGAACCCTGTGGTACTCCACTAGTCACTTCTTTCCATGATGAGTAGTTTCCTCTTAGTACTGTCCTCATTTCTGTTTTTATGAGAAAGTCTTGCATCCAACAAAACAGTTTGCCTCGAATTCCTCCTTGATGGTACAGTTTCCATAAAAGTCTTTGCTGTGGTACTGTGTCAAAAGCTTTCTTGAAATCTAAATAGATACTGTCCACCCATCCTTCTCTTTCCTGTATTGTGTTTGTTACTCTGTCATAGTAGCTCAACAGATTAGTAACACATGATTTTCCTTTTCTGAAACCAAACTGTCTTTCTGTTATCATACTGTGTTCTTCTAGATGATTTACCCAAGCTTTTCTTATAAGCTTTTCTAATACCTTGCTTACAACACTGGTCAGTGATACTGGTCGGTAGCTGAGTGGATTTTGTCTATTTCCTTTCTTGAATAAGGGGACAATATTTGCTTTTTTCCAAATATCAGGTAGTTTACCTTGACTCAAGGATTTCTTGAAAATTAAAAATAATGGTTTACTTAACTCCTTTGCACATTCTCGTAATACCCAACATGAAATTTCATCAGGACCACTTGCTTTTCCTCTGTCTAATCTACTTAATTCCTCTTGTATCACTTTTTCTGCTATTTGTATATCTGGTAGTATGTGTGGACATGCGTGTTCCACATAGTCCCTCTCAAAAATTTTTTCTTCTGTAAAAACTAATTGGAAATTCTTATTTAGTGCTTCACAAATATCTTTCTCTTGTGTATAAGTGATTCCCTCGTCTGTAATGGATTGTATTATATCTTTTACTTTGGTTTTGCTTCTGATATAGCTGTAAAACAGCTTTGGTTGATCACTACTTTTATTTATTATATCCTCCTCAAACTGTTTTTGGGCTTCCCTCCTTATTCTTGTGTAGTCGTTTCTTGCCTGTTTGTAATTATTATACGCCCTTTCACTATTGTGTCTTCTGTATCTATTCCACAACAAATCTCTTCTTTCTTTTGATTTTTTACATTCTGTATTGAACCATTTCTGTATTTTCTTATCTGCTTCTTTGTGCTGTGGGATGTACTTCTGGACTCCTATTTCATAAAATTCACAAATTTTTTTATATATAGCATTTAAATCTTGTCCTCTAAGCTCATTTTCCCAATCAACTTCTAAGAAATACTTCTTTAGGTCTTGATAATTTCCCTTTTTATAGTTTAGGCTCTTTTTGTAACTGTCATTGCTGTTTGCTATGTCATATGCTATCCTGAAGTTATAATTTAGTACTGCATGATCGCTTTTGTCGAGTGGAGGGTGATATATTAAACTGTCAATATCATTTTCTTGCCTAGTAAATATTAGATCTAGCACTGAAGGTACATCAAGTCCTCTTTTTCTGGTGGTTTCCCTCACATGTTGCGTTAAGAAAAACTCTTGTACGAGATCCAGGAGCTTTTGGTCCCAACAGCTTTCTTGGCTATTTATATCTAGAGTATTCCAATTTATATTTGTATTGAAGTCCCCAGTTAGTATAATTCTTTCCCATTTCTCTTCCATTTTATGATTGTAGCAATGATCTTATACACTGAATTGTACTCTCTGCCAGGTCCTCATATTCGTCTCTTTCCCATGTGTTTGATCTGGGTGGCATGTACAAATTGGCTACAATTACTTTACCTTCAGATGTGTCGATCTCTACTGCAATCAGTTCTACTTGTGATGGTATATCTAGTTTTATTTCCTTGACTTTTAGATTTTTCTTAGTTAATATTATAATTCCTCCTCCTTTTTTTAAATTTCTGTCTCTTCTCCATATATTGTATTCCTCTAAGTTTAGTATGTCACTGGATATCCTTGGTGTTAATTTTGTTTCAGTTAGGCATATTATTTATGGTTCATTTTCTCTGACATAATCATTCATCTTTAGTAATTTAGATACCATTCCATCCACATTTCAGTACATCAACTTTATCATCTTGTTTATATACTTGTCATAACATGGTTCTACTACCTTCCTCCTTTTTCTTCAATCCTGTTTGTGTACCACTTTCGTACCTGCAATCCTATTACTTTGTAAAAAAAAAAATTCTTCTTCTCCTCTTCTGATCTTCCCTCATTTTTTGTTTTTGCTTCCTCCCTTTTCTCTTTCAGTAATTCAAGTTCCTCTTGTGTTAGGCATCTTTTTATCCATACATTTGTGTGTGTGTGTGTGTGTGTGTGTGTGTGTGTGCGTGTAGTTGTCATGTTATGGTCCTTAGAGGTCCTTTGCCCTAACTGTCTACAAACTTTTTTTTTCGTTAAAAAAAAAAAAAAAATGAAATGCTACTTACTAATAATTTGATATACCGGAATTGTATCACACTGACTTGGACTTTCATGTACAAGTTCTAAAATCAAGAAACTATAAAATCGTCTTGAGGTATGAAGAACAAAATATGAAAGGCATCATCATGCTGAAGTGTTAATGAAATTCCTATTAACCGCCTCCAGTTCTGAAATGTTATGTCAGCAGCATAAGCATGTCTCAGACATTAAGATACAGGATAGATAGTAGTTAAGTGTAACTTTTGGATCAAATTGTCACTCCAGATTTGCTGCTGAAACTGAGGGCCCTATCCGTGTTCTCTCCCGGGAAGGCAAGAAAACCAGGATCCGGAGTTAGTTAACATTCAAAATCAAGATGGTTTGTTGCAATCACCTCGAACATGCACCCAGAGACTTGTTTACATTTAACACTCATTGCCTCTTCTTGCTTCCCCATCCTCTCTCTTATTCCACTTCTCCACTTTCTTTTTCATCATGTCATGATCTTTCCCATCTTGGCAATACAAACCGCTCATGCGTCAGTCTGCTCAGTGTTGTATCGTGCTTTTTGTCTTCTCTTTGTCGCCATCCATCGATCTTTGTATTACTAAACTAGATATTAATTTGGAGTCATTTTATAGGTGATGTAGATCCAATGCAATCTTGATCGTCGAAGATCTGCTGTCCATATGCTATGAGATGCAATTGCCCTTTGGGATGACCCCCTTGCTGACACTTTCTGCCTTAAGAGTATCTTATCTTCTCTGTCTGTTATCAGCCACTGTCAGTCCACATAGTAACTTAAGTAAGCTATATGACGGACTCGCATTATTGAAAATTAAGCTATACTGATGATTTGTTTAGTCTCACACTGGTTTCCCTTCCACATAGTCCTTCAATTCAGTATCCTATCAGACTTTCTCTTATCTTGTTGGTGTCATTTTCAGTACTCCCTTTGCTCTCACTATTAAGGCGATATTTTCAAAACTTCACGATCGTTTGGATCACCTTGTTTCTGCCCTCCAGGCTTGGAATAGGGCATTGCTTATCCATAAGCAACTACTGAATAAACTGTTGGCACATATGAATGTAGTTCATTCCTTTCTGAATAACTTCGCTTGTTTTTTTTTTGCGATTTGTCAAGGAGGGTGAACTTTCTTTTCAAATTATATTTCTCCTTACATGGATCTCTCTCTCTCTCTCTCTCTCTCTCTCTCTCTCACATTAATGGCATCTTTCATCTTTTGGTGGATGCTGCTTATGGTAGTGTCTGCACTTAATTTGTATCCAGGTCTGACCATTTCATTCTCCAATGCGCTTATTTTAACGTGTACTTTTTTTTTTCCTTACTCTGCCTTGGAGTAAAAAACACTCTCTCCTTGACGTTCCACTGGTTTCTGGGGCATGTAGCCCTTCGCTTTTCTGCTAATTTTTTTCTGTGTAAGTTGTAACCACCTCCATTTGTGATAAACAGCCCTCTTCATACAGCTTCTCCTTCCCTCAACCTTTCCTCTTTGTCACAAGATCATTTATCGTTTCGCTCACGGACTCCATCACTCTCAGTGGCTGTGCGTCTGTCCATCAGTCCTCCTCTATGTGTCCAGCCAATAGAACTTTCATTTTCTCTTCTGCAGTTGCTTCCTCGGTGACTGCTCCTTTTCATAATTTGTTTCATCTTTGTACTTCAACATCCAGTTTCATGGTCATGTAAATCACGTCTGGTGTTTCTGTCTTCATGAAGCCTTGTCTATTAATGTGTTGCACCTTGGTGCTCACGTTAAATCATTGACTGCCAATAGTTTCAATACTGACCCTGATTACTGTGCTGTCCAGTCTGAGTCCTTGTCTGCTTACCATGCTCATCACCATTACGCCATCCACTTTCACAGTTTGCATGTTTAATCCACTTTCACAGTTTGCATGTTTAATCCACGTTCACAGTTTGCATTTTTTTGAACCTCTGCATAGTTCTATCGTTTTGGCTATTAATAATCTCTTTCTACTTCTAAAAAATTAAGGATGTTTTATCTTAACCTGCGGCGTCCCGTCGATGTTCTTTAACGTCCACACGTTTTGTCGCTGCCAATCCCGTCGACGTACATAAACACAAAAAAATTGCAAGTCCCTAATTTGCACAATTTTCAATTTTCGTGAGTCATTTTTGGTACGTATACACGTGACACCTTCCTCAACAAGATGCCAGGCAGGGACAATGTCTTACCCAGCATGACCTCCTCCCCCCCCCCTGCAAGCCATTGTCTCAGCAATTCACCTGTTATCAATGACCTGGCCAGTATAGCCATGTCATGCCACGGTACGAAATTCAGGGCCAGAGTGATTCCCCAATGAATGACAATGTGGAGGACAAACTTTACATAGAATTAGAGGAAGAAACAGTTAGAAATGATGATCAGGTAATGTGGCAAAAAAAGGTCAGGTATTAGTGAGTGAAACAATGCTTATAATGCCTATATTACTGCTTGAAAACCAATATACTCTTGTACTACATATAAATTTGTACCAAGTAAATAAATAAATACCGTTTATGAGTGGTGTGAAATAGTTATCCTCCCATAGAACTCGTTTTCTTTGGTGCCAGCCTGATAGAAAACCCAGTAAGGTAAGGAGGTACTCCTACCTGTAATGAATATTTTAAACCTCAGGTGAGCGATTTCTCTATGAATTTTCGATGTTTCTCACCAAAAGCGAAAGTTTGAGCCCAAAAAATTTTTTTCCTAAAATGGTCGGGATTGGGGGGAGTCAGTGGTGGAAAAGTGGTCGGGATGGGGCGGGTTAATGACAGTGACATCCGGAATGCTCCACTCTGCGTCTGCCTACCGTTCTTGTTCATCCTTCTTTTGTCTACCCTGCAGTGTTTTTTTTTCCTTATATGGATCTTACTGTGTGTGTGGTTGCTTTCCACTTTTGTGTTGCATGTATGGATGTCTGTCTTCAGGAACTTTGTGTTCCGGAGGGCCTGGTTTCTCACTAACAACATATGCCCATCTCCTGCCTTGTCCTCCAGGAAGCCACACAGTCACCCACAAAGTTCACCCACCCACCAACCTTCCCACCCTGTCAGCAAACTTACCCACCCATCCATCCTGCTAACTCGCCAACCCTACTCCTCTCACCAACCCATCGGCCCAACCCATCTTACCCATCCACCCACTCTTTTCACTGCAGCCCTCCCACCACGCTCATCCCACCCCACCCACCATGCTCTTTTTTATGCTAGGTAGTAGGAACCAAAGACTCATTACACCCCACCTATCCACCCACCATCCAACACATCCACACACCAGCAGGATGGCTTGGAACCCTTGTAGTGCCCGGAAATGATAATGAGTTGTATCGTGTTCATTTTACGACCAAAAGTTCGGTTTAGTGAGAGAGTATGGCCAGGGTATAGCTGTTTCCATGCGAACGTGATCAGAATGTAGATCAAGTTACCTAGTTGCTAAGTCATTTTTTTTCTGCTGTAATATATTAGTACTTAGTCTCTATAATACAGTAATAAAATCTCGTGCGGGTAGGAATATGTATGGTCACGTAATCCAGCAAAATGTACGCATGCGCAAAGGGATGTAAGGCACGATGATTTTTATTGTTTTTCGATGTAAGGATATTGAGAGAGGTTGTGGAGAGTGATTATTGTAACTAGGGAATGTCATTTTTTTCAGGTAATTAATTGAAAGGGAAAAGGCATCACATTGAGCCTATCACGAGTCTACAGAAATGAAAATTTTAAATTGCGTAAGCCGTCATCCTCCCCACCCCTTTCCACAACGCAAGACCGGCGTGTTACTCGCTCATCGGCCTTGAAATGTGGTGGATGGTCGGTATTGTTGTCATCCTCCTTCCCTCCCACCCAAGGAATTCTGAAGTGTTGTGTTGATCATGTGAGGACGCTAATACGCCATTAGCCTCATTTGAAGCGAGTCCTGAGTCTCCCTCACCACTCTCGTATTCTGTGAGCTGAATAGTGAGCGGGTCCCAGTGAACAAGTAAAGGTCCCAGTGAGAGAATCAAGGTCCCAGTGAGACAGTCACCGTCCCAGAGCGTGAGTCAAGGTCCCAGTGTGGAGATCAAGCTCCCAGTGTGGAAGTCAAGGTCAAAAATATCAGAAGACCGGACCAGTTGACTATGGGCTCAGAGGGACGATTGTGGAGAGCCACATTGGACTGAACCTGGGACAAAGGAGCTAAGTTTTGTGGAATTTGATATTAGGGCCATATATTTGTTGAATAACGTGCCAACTGATCCAGGATTATTCTGTAAGGCTAGGAGATGGGAAGATTTCTAACTTTTTTTTTTAGTCTTGTTAATACACATTTCCTCCCACTCAAACTTTTTTGTTTGTATAACCCTTGAGACTTGTGGTATAAAGTTGATCTAGTAGCTTGTTAATGTGTAACCCAGGAACATTTTGGAAAACTGCGAAAGTCGGGCTTGGTTGGGCCGAGTTGGAAACTGACCCTGTCATTTTGGCATGCTACCATTCTTAACTCGTCCACTTGAAAAGTAACAAACGCAACCAAAGAGGCCGCTATTGGGAAAGAGTCTCCGTCAATCTGAGTTCCTGACCGTTCCAGCAGGCAGTGGTCATCACCAGTAACTTGATTTTTGCCCCTTTTGACCACGCAAAAGTCCGGATAAGCGTATTAGAACACCGTGCACGTACACACACACACACACACACACACACACACACACACACACAAACAGACAGAGACAAAGTTCCTTGGGCATGTTTTAGGCACTGTTTCTGTATTATTTCTATGTTCCATGCTTGGATTTTATATAAGTCTATCTGCTGTTATATACATTTGTACTATATAATTGTTACTCTTCAGGGGTTAAGAATACCCCATCTAGTAAGTCTTCCATTTGTAAAATGATGTTGTTGTTTTTTTCCTGCATCTATTTAGCTTACCTCTTACTCGATAATCTTCACATTCAGACAATGTATCAAGATTATCATATCTATATTTCAGTCATTAATGGTTTCTTGTCTGCCACCATTGCTTCCATCCATTCATATGCAGATGACTCATTGCTTCACAGTTCCTTTACATTTAACCATCCTTTCTCAAAGCTTGATATCTTTAACTTTGAATTCAGTACAGCAATCTCCTTAAATCAAAGGTTACTTTACATCACTGAATGTGGACAAAATAATATCGTCTCACTGAATGTTAGGAAAACCAAATATATCCAGCCTTCATTGTCTTCAGCTCAACCAATATTCCTTTCTCTAACAGCATAGAAATTCTTGGCATTTCACTTTACGGTAAACTCAGTTGGATCTCTCACACTACACCACTTGGTAAACCCGCCCCGAACAAATTTGGATTATGTGCAGTTTATAATGTCTTCAGTAACGAGCAAGTTAGTTATAATTTATACGAGTCGTGTATGTTCTCTGTTCGAATATTACTCACCCTTGCAGAGTGGATGTGGAAAGTTGCACTAAAAGTCTGAACAAAATTTAAAACAAACTTTGAGAATAATTAATATCTCAGGAATTATAAGTGAACTACCTCCCTTACAAGTAAGAAGGAGTTGTGCCTCTCTTGCATTTCTTTGCAGATACTTTTATGGCAAATGCTCAGATGAAGTTGTATTCATCGCCACTTCTCCTCGCCTTCCCCAGCGCCATGTTGGAATCTGGCAGCTCTTATGGCTTGACCGTCACACGGCCATATTTCAGAACCTCCTACCAGCAGTCCTTTATTCCCCGAACGACTTATCTTTGGAAATCGCTTCCCCAAATTAGTTTCATCCCAGACTGCAGGCCTCAGCAGTTAAATCCAAACTCCTAAAGATTGCTTGCGAATGCAGTACACTTGTATTCTAAAGTACGAATCTTTTTAGTCTTTAAGTTTCCTATTCTTGTGTATATATGTATATATATATGTTTTTTGAAAAAGTGAGAATTCACTATGCACAATCCTCCTCCTGTTTTTTGTACAAAGCTTCTGCCACTGCCGGTGCATGACGCATATTTCACTCAGAAAGGAAAAAGAACATAATACTCATGTGTCCAGCTGACATTTAATTACTTGTGTTAGTCATAAAAAGAATTTGTTGCATCATTTGTATTACTTTAGAGTTTTATCTTAGCAACCCAACTAAAGGATGAAGAATGATTCCTTGAGTGGTATGGCAAGGGCTATGCCACTTCTAGCTGTGCCATTTTCTTTCCGCCATTCAGTGTCCATTGTTTGATTTGCATTAACCCTTTCATTGTAAAGGGTTTTACCTAAGGTTAAAGAATTTATCAGGTAAAGAAAAAAAATGGAAACAAGATATTATAATCATACTGGTGTGTTTAAAGGAGACTAAGCCACTCAATTCAGGAGATATCCCAAAAGTATCATAGCGTCGTTTTAAGATGGGAAATCTAAATTTAAAATCCATTATCTTATTGAATAGGCACAATATGGATCACACTAAGCAGCGGCCATTTCAATGGTCTCCTGGAGTGTGAAGTCGTTGTTGGTTTGGGTCATCTTCTTGTTTGATGTTTCTGTCAGGATGAGGACGAGCACTGAAGCTAACAGGGCAGCCAGGCTGAACACAGCACTGGGTGCCCAAACTACCACCTCACCCTGCAACACAGAACACATCCTGCCATTAGTCCCCACACTACCTATTCACTCTACAACACATAGCATATACTTGTAATAGTCCCCACACTACCTACTGTATACACTCTACAACACAGCATATACCTGTAATACTCCCCCACACTACCTATTAACTCTACAACACAGCATATACCTGCAATACTCCCCCACAATACGTATTAACTCCACAACACACAGCATGTACCTGTGACAGTCCCCACACTACCTATTCACTCAACAACACAGCATATACCTGTAATAGTCCCCACACTACCTATTAACTCTACAACACAGTATATACCTGTAATAGTCCCCACACTACCTATTCACACAACAACACATCCTTTAAATGGTCCCCACACCACCAGTTCACCCTGCGATATGAAGCGCATCTTTGTAATAGTTCCCACTTCACCACCTTACCCTGCAACATTTTGTATATCCCTGTCACATGCCGCACACTAAACCTCATACTCCAGCGCGGAAAAACACTTGAAAAAAATAAACATCATCACCTTATCTTGCAACATACAGAACAGTTTTGCAACAGTTCCCATACCAATAAATCATCAGGTAACGCAGAACATACTATTGCAGTAGTGTCTACACTATCATCTTTTCGTGCAATATATAAGATAACCTTACAAACTTATTCCTGTAATACAGACAAGTGCCTTGTAATAATCCATGCATCACCATTCACCCTGCAACACCAAACACGTCCATGCAATAGTGCCCACTTCACCCTGCAACTCAGTGTGGCCATCATTCACCTCTCTGTGACTGGGAACATTAAATCAACCAGTTATTGTTTCTTTAAGCATGTCGCACCCATCTATATCACGTAACTGACCACCACTGGGTGAGATTTTTCAGGCCTTTGGAATTAACAATGCACCCTGTGTTGTGTTCAAACAAGAAAATAACACGTAAGGTGCTCAGAGTGTAATTGTCTCCATATAAAGGTAGCCATCGGAGGTGGAGGATATGGAACTCGTCCCACCCTTGCTGGTCTGCCAATCACTGCATAGACAACTCCCAGTCCCAACACGTGTACATTAGGTCCGATTTATATGACGGTAGACTATAGTTTTACAGTAACTGAACGCGGTAGAAAAGAAGTTATAGCAATTTTTCGAACGGCATGAGTTTAGTGGCTTTTAATTAACGATTTGATAAACTGATCTCTGTGGAGCAACGTGTCATCCCGTGATTCAATGGTTCAGTAAAAGCTATTCGAACAGCCAAACTGTTATTGTCAGACGCTTGGGGGCTCTTGGCCCATAAACGAACATAAAGGGGCTAAGACGACTCTAAAGAGACCATTATATGAACCTGACTACGAATTCATAAAGAATCTTGAGATATTATTTTTCTCAACTTAAGATTATGAATATGACTGAAGTCCCTTGGAAACATCTTCTAACATCTAGTTAAACGAAGGGAAAATTGATGGAGCCGTCTGGGGAATTCCAGTTTGGTCCATTTGTCTCCTGGTTACAACCAATGAGTTTGAGACTAATGCCTTAGTGGGTAGCCCTATACCACTCGCTGAGTCAGGCTGTAACCAATCATGATTACAGTGGCAATGGCGCTTCATATGATTTTGCTTTATAAAGTTTTTTATCTTACAACAATTATATAATATATTAATGACAGTTAAACCCAAGAGAAATGCTGCAGAATATAAGTAGTATTTCTGAAAGTGGATGGCCAAGAAGATTGATACTGAAAAATAATTATTTTACCTCTCACCTATATACTTTTTTCCGGAACTTATTAGAAAGGTTTTACATAATGTACGGTGATATCACCAGAAAAAATCTGTATAACCAATTTACGAGACATAGAATGTCAGCTGTAAACTGTGGTTTCATTTATATAATGTTACACAATGGGGCAATGATGCATGAAAATGCACATAACGTGGTGGGTGATTAATCCATTACGGTACAATAAGCGTGTCTTCTGTTAAACATCTCATTGTAATGCAGTATACTGTATTACTGATTCACCAACCAGTGGGAAATTCTGTCCATTCTTCAAATGATATTAGTGCTCTTGATACAAGTTATATAAACATTTTGTATATATATATATATATATATATATATATATAGCCTGATGATATCATATATATATATATATATATATATATATATATATATATATATATAAATTATATATATATATATATATATATATATATATATATATATATATATATATATATATACACTCCTCATTTTGCTCACATCTCTGTCCTCCCCTGTACAGTTGTTATTATTGTGAGAGCTCAGGAAGTCTCCAACCATCTAGCAGCTGTGTAATTTGAGTATAAGTGTTATTACATTTAGTTCTTGTACTGTATAGCATAAGGTGTTGATTCGTAGGCCTAGTAAAGTTTTTGTAATTCATACTGTCAGCCAGTGGTAATAATATTTTGTATCTGTAATAATGTATCTTGCATTCACTGAGTATTATCTGGTATTGTCATTTTATCAGGGCTGGCTTAGATAAATTTACTCATGCTAATTTCGTGTTAATAGAGCCTATTGCAGTTAACCATATATTTAACCTGTTTTTTGCCATTACATTATCCTTATGAGTCCTGAATGTTTTGTTGTTAGTTTGAGCATTAAACTTTAACTTGTAATTTTACCTAACTCTTTTGTTTTGAACCTGGAACTTTACGGGACAGTAGTGATTTTTAGTATTCTCACTTAAAGTGTACATTATCTTTCTCTGTTCCGTAACATAAATTTGGCGACCTCTTATCAGGATATTCAGGATATTATCATAAGGATATTGCTTGATATTTTGTGACTGTGATTTATTCATGATGTGTACTATTACTACGCTTGATGAAGCCAAAGATTTTTTGTCAAATGTGCAAACAGTGTGTGATGTAGAAAACAGAACAAAGAATGAACTGAAGCTTGTTGCTCAACAATTGGGAATTGCTGTTCGCTCTCATCATTCTAAAGATCAAATTGTTGACATGATTAATGAAAGCTTGTTTAATGTAACGCCTCCAAATGAGCAAACGCAGATTGAATTAGCTAAGTTACAGCTAGCCCTGCAGGAAGCTCGTACTAAGGAGGCTGAATTTCAGGCAAAAGCTAAGGAGGCTG
The DNA here is from genome assembly GCF_032717465.1 of Coenobita brevimanus. NCBI lineage: Eukaryota > Metazoa > Arthropoda > Malacostraca > Decapoda > Coenobitidae > Coenobita > Coenobita brevimanus. Next base: position 30,347,569 of record NC_137023.1, on the reverse strand, counting down.
AGGCACAAGTTGAAATTGCTAGGATTCAGGCAGACCATGAGTATCGCATGAAACAAGGTGGAACTGGATCATCTAGCTCTGATGATTTTGATGTGGCTAAAAATGTTAAACTTGTCCCTCCTTTTAATGAATCTGATTTAACAAAGTATTTTCAGTTGTTTGAGAGGGTAGCTAAAGGTTTTAATTGGCCCAAAAATATTGGCCAGTACTCCTTCAAACTGTTCTCACCGGTAAAGCTCAAGTAACTTATGCATCTTTGCCTCAGGATCAATCTGATAATTATGATGTAGTTAAGAGCTTGATTCTTAAGGCCTATGAGCTTGTTCCTGAAGCCTATAGAGTAAAATTTAGGACAACTTATAAGCAAGATAAGCAATCCCATGTTGAGTATGCAAAAATCAAAGAAGATCTGTTAGAGCAGTGGTTAAATTCTGAGTATGTGGATTCTGATTTTGACAAATTTAAGCAGATGATTTTGCTGGAGGACTTCTAAAGGTGTATTAATAAGGATGTAAGCCTATATCTTGATGAGAAAAGAATAGAGAATTTGTCTGATGCTGCAGTTTTAGCTGATGAATATGTTCTCACTCACAAGAGATATTCTAGAGAAAAAGGGAAAGCTGAGAGTAAGTACGTTGCCTCTACTCAGAGTACATGTAAGAGGAAAGAGAGTAAAGATGATGTTTCTCAGGAAGTAAATACCAGCTTCACCTCTAGATTTCAGAAAAGTAAATTCACTTATTGTAGTAAGCTTGGTCATACTACAGAGAAATGTTTCAGGAGACAGCGTGATGTGAACAAAAAGGAGTCTTTAAATATTCAGTCAATTGGTCTAGTGTCCACCCTTGAGAGTTCCCAGAATTCTTTAACTGAGTTAACTGAACCTGCTTTGAGGGGTAAATGAAATTCTCATGATGGAGCTCCTCTTTTGAGCAGTAACGTGGGTGACACTCTCAAGACTTTATGTGCTAATTTCCTGTCTGAAGGTTTTGTCAGTCCTCTGGACAGTAATGACAGGAAGTCTGTTAAAATATATCGTGATACAGGTGCTTGCCAATAACTTATGCTGACCAGTGTTCTAGGCTCTAATGTTAATTCCTCTGACGAAACTGTAATCTTACAAGGTGTAGGGAATAATTACTTCTCTGTCCCTCTGTGCAGAGTGAAATTAGAGTCTGGTTTTGTTAATGGTTCCGTTATGGTTGGGTTGGTTGAGACACTCCCAATGTCAGGTGTAACTTTCTTACTTGGAAATGATATTGGTGGAAGTCAAGTGTGTCCAGCTCCTCAGTTGTCTAGTGAGCCAGTGGCTGCGACCCAGGATTGTGATGTCCCTGATGTGTTCCCTGCATATGCTGTCACTAGGGCTAAGTCTAAAGTTACTGGTGACTTAGAGGATAATGATGATGATGATGTTATCCTAGCTGACACTTTTCTTGCTAATTTGGACCACTCACCAGATGAGGCAGTACCCCGTAGTGTTGATAATTTGTCTCGTCAAGAGTTGGTTGAGTTGCAGGTTGCTGACCCTGAGTTGAAAGGTCTGGCTAACTCTGCTTGCAGTGAGGAAGAGTCAGCCGGTGCTTCTACTTGTTATTATATAAAGTCAGGAGTACTTATGAGGAAGTGGAGACCCCCAACAGCATCAGCCGACTGTGAATGGGAGGTTGTACATCAAGTTGTTATCCCTCGTGTTTGTAGGCAGGATATCATTAGAGTGGCTCATGATTCCAGTTTGGCAGGACACCTTGGAGTGAGGAAGACTGTGGCACGCATTTTGAAACACTTCTACTGGCCAGGTATTTTCAGGGATGTTTCCTGGTATTGTAAGTCTTGTCACACCTGTCAAGTTGTGGGGAAGTGTAATCAGACCGAAAAGGTTGCACCTCTAGTTCCCATTCCTCCTTTTGAGGCGCCATTCACCCGTGTGTTGGTGGATATTGTGGGCCCTCTTCCTAAGACTTCTTCAGGATTTTCTTATGTGTTGACCCTGATTGATATGGCTACTCGTTATCCTGAAGCCATTCCACTTAGAAATATCTCAACAAAGAACATGGTTAAGGAAATGCTAGGGTTCTTCACAAAGTTTGGTCTGCCCAAGGAGGTACAGTCCGACCGGGGAAGTAATTTCATGTCAAATGTTTTCAAGCAGTCTCTGAAAGAGTTGGGCATCACCCAGATCACGTCTTCAGCTTACCATCCCCAGACCCAAGGAGCGTTGGAGAGATATCATCAAACACTCAAATCGGTGCTCAAGAAATACTGTTTGGAACATCAGAAAGACTGGGATAAAGGTCTTCCATTCTTTGTATTTGCCGCAAGAGAATCTCCAAATGAATCACTGGGCTTCTCACCTTTTGAACTACTGTTTGGCCATGAAGTAAGAGGACCCCTTAAGCTACTCAAGGAATGCTGGCTGTCGGAGGAAGATGACGTCAACCTGCTGGAGTATGTGATGAAGTTCAAAGAACGTATGTCCACTGCTTTACAGCTGGCGAGAGAGAATTTAGGAGCTGCACAGGAGAAGATGAAGACTTGGTATGATAAGAAGTCCAGGTTACACCACTTTCAGCCAGGAGATCAGGTTTTGATTCTGCTACCGGTGCATGGGCAACCTCTTCAAGCCAAGTTTAGTGGTCCTTATTTCGTGGAGAAGAAACTCAGTGATGTCAACTATGTCATCGCCACACCAGATCGTAGAAAGAACAAGCAACTTTGTCACATCAACATGCTAAAGTTATATCACAGGCGGGACGAAAATAATCCAGTCTGCACTGTAGCTGTTCCACCCGAGTCTGCAAGTGAAGCTCTCCCATGCAGTATGAGCCTGAGTGATAGTTTGGGGAAGAATCCTGATATCACGAATGATCTCCAGACTAAGCTTTCTCATCTAGCTCCCGAGGAAAGGCAGGAGTTTTCGGCATTACTGCAGGAGTACCCGCAAGTGTTCCGTGCTACTCTAGGAAAAACCACTGTGTTGATGCATGATGTCGATGTTGGAGACGCAAAGCCGATTAAATTGCCTCCTTACCGTGTGAACCCAGTGAAAGTTCCTCTCATCGAGAAGGAGCTTGGCTACCTGTTGGACCACAAGATGATTGAGCCCTGTCAGAGCGAGTGGAGTTCTGTCACTCTAGTCCCTAAGCCAGGTGGGTCACAGCGGCTTTGCATCGACTACAGACGTGTTAATCAGATAACCAAAACAGACACTTACCCTCTCCCTCGCGTGGAAGATTGCATAGACAAGATCGGAAAGGCTAGGTACATAAGTAAGTTTGATTTGTTAAAGGGATACTGGCAAGTACCTATGACTGAACGTGCTAGGGAGATCTCATGTTTTGTAACACTAGGAAAGACTTTTGCATGTTCTGTAATGCCATATGGTATGAAGAATGCACCAGCCACATTTCAGAAGCTCATGAATGTTGTAACAGAGGGTTTGGCAGGGTGTGTTGTTTATATTGATGATATATTAATCTTCAGTGACAACTGGAAAGATCACCTATGCCATGTCAGTAAATTTCTTGAGCGTTTGGTTCAGGCTAATCTTGTAGCTAATTTATCAAAGTGTGAGTTTGGTCAAGCTAAAGTTCAGTACCTTGGGTACGTAATTGGTGATGGACATGTTGCACCACCAGCAGCTAAGGTTCAGGTTATAAGTGATCTTCCCAGACCTAAAAGTAGGAAAGAGCTACAAAGATTTTTGGGAATGGTAGGTTATTACCGGAGATTTGTTCTTAACTTTTCAATTCTTGTATCACCGCTTACAGACCTACTGAAAAAGGGAGTTAAATTTGTCTGGATCGATAACTGTGAATCCTCTTTCAGCAAACTTAAAGCTATCCTATTAAGTCAGCCAGTGCTCGCTACTCCAAATTTTGCTAAGCCTTTTAAGATGGCTGTTGATGCAAGTGATACAGGAGCTGGGGCTGTTTTGCTGCAAGAGGATGATCAGGGTATTGAACACCCTGTATCTTATTACAGTAAGAAGTTCACTCCACCTCAAAAGAGCTACTCAACTATTGAGAAGGAGCTTTTGGCCTTGATTTTGGGTTTACAGCATTTTTCATTTTATTTGTGTTCTGGTTTTGACCCCATAGTCATTTATACCGATCATAACCCACTGAAATTCCTTAGTAAGTTTAAAGATAAAAATCAGAGATTGACAAGATGGAGTCTACTTCTTCAGGAGTATTCATTAGACATACAACATGTCAAGGGGAAAGAAAATGTTATTGCAGATTGCTTATCTAGACTTTAGAAAGATTGTTTTAGAATAATAAGAAATTTCCTTTGTAAATTTCTTTTTCTTTGTGGGGAGGTGTTACATAGCCTATGATTTCATCATCCTTTGTGTAATTCTAACGTACAGTATGCTGCATGTTTGATCACGAGCGTGTTCTACCTCACTCCCCAACTCCTCCCTTATAGTAGAGTAAGTCGTTCTTTCTGTTGTTCAGAGCAGGAGTGTCAACTCTTTGTCCCCTCTGGCTTCATTTGCGCGTCCTTCTTACAAGTTGTATCAAGCTCTGCCGGCCCCTATATAATGAGCTCAGTCTCTACATTAATTGCCACTTAGATCTACTCCTCATTTTGCTCACATCTCTGTCCTCCCCTGTACAGTTGTTATTATTGTGAGAGCTCAGGAAGTCTCCAACCATCTAGCAGCTGTGTAATTTGAGTATAAGTGTTATTACATTTAGTTCTTGTACTGTATAGCATAAGGTGTTGATTCGTAGGCCTAGTAAAGTTTTTGTAATTCATATTGTCAGCCAGTGGTAATAATATTTTGTATCTGTAATAATGTATCTTGCATTCACTGAGTATTATCTGGTATTGTCATTTTATCAGGGCTGGCTTAGATAAATTTACTCATGCTAATTTCGTGTTAATAGAGCCTATTGCAGTTAACCATATATTTAACCTGTTTTTTGCCATTACATTATCCTTATGAGTCCTGAATGTTTTGTTGTTAGTTTGAGCATTAAACTTTAACTTGTAATTTTACCTAACTCTTTTGTTTTGAACCTGGAACTTTACGGGACAGTAGTGATTTTTAGTATTCTCACTTAAAGTGTACATTATCTTTCTCTGTTCCGTAACATAAATTTGGCGACCTCTTATCAGGATATTCAGGATATTATCATAAGGATATTGCTTGATATTTTGTGACTGTGATTTATTCATGATGTGTACTATTACTACGCTTGATGAAGCCAAAGATTTTTTGTCAAATGTGCAAACAGTGTGTGATGTAGAAAACAGAACAAAGAATGAACTGAAGCTTGTTGCTCAACAATTGGGAATTGCTGTTCGCTCTCATCATTCTAAAGATCAAATTGTTGACATGATTAATGAAAGCTTGTTTAATGTAACGCCTCCAAATGAGCAAACGCAGATTGAATTAGCTAAGTTACAGCTAGCCCTGCAGGAAGCTCGTACTAAGGAGGCTGAATTTCAGGCAAAAGCTAAGGAGGCTGAGGCACAAGTTGAAATTTGCTTGGATTCAGGCAGACCATGAGTATCGCATGAAACAAGGTGGAACTGGATCATCTAGCTCTGATGATTTTGATGTGGCTAAAAATGTTAAACTTGTCCCTCCTTTTAATGAATCTGATTTAACAAAGTATTTTCAGTTGTTTGAGAGGGTAGCTAAAGGTTTTAATTGGCCCAAAAAGTATTGGCCAGTACTCCTTCAAACTGTTCTCACCGGTAAAGCTCAAGTAACTTATGCATCTTTGCCTCAGGATCAATCTGATAATTATGATGTAGTTAAGAGCTTGATTCTTAAGGCCTATGAGCTTGTTCCTGAAGCCTATAGAGTAAAATTTAGGACAACTTATAAGCAAGATAAGCAATCCCATGTTGAGTATGCAAAAATCAAAGAAGATCTGTTAGAGCAGTGGTTAAATTCTGAGTATGTGGATTCTGATTTTGACAAATTTAAGCAGATGATTTTGCTGGAGGACTTCTAAAGGTGTATTAATAAGGATGTAAGCCTATATCTTGATGAGAAAAGAATAGAGAATTTGTCTGATGCTGCAGTTTTAGCTGATGAATATGTTCTCACTCACAAGAGATATTCTAGAGAAAAAGGGAAAGCTGAGAGTAAGTACGTTGCCTCTACTCAGAGTACATGTAAGAGGAAAGAGAGTAAAGATGATGTTTCTCAGGAAGTAAATACCAGCTTCACCTCTAGATTTCAGAAAAGTAAATTCACTTATTGTAGTAAGCTTGGTCATACTACAGAGAAATGTTTCAGGAGACAGCGTGATGTGAACAAAAAGGAGTCTTTAAATATTCAGTCAATTGGTCTAGTGTCCACCCTTGAGAGTTCCCAGAATTCTTTAACTGAGTTAACTGAACCTGCTTTGAGGGGTAAATGAAATTCTCATGATGGAGCTCCTCTTTTGAGCAGTAACGTGGGTGACACTCTCAAGACTAATTTCCTGTCTGAAGGTTTTGTCAGTCCTCTGGACAGTAATGACAGGAAGTCTGTTAAAATATATCGTGATACAGGTGCTTGCCAATAACTTATGCTGACCAGTGTTCTAGGCTCTAATGTTAATTCCTCTGACGAAACTGTAATCTTACAAGGTGTAGGGAATAATTACTTCTCTGTCCCTCTGTGCAGAGTGAAATTAGAGTCTGGTTTTGTTAATGGTTCCGTTATGGTTGGGTTGGTTGAGACACTCCCAATGTCAGGTGTAACTTTCTTACTTGGAAATGATATTGGTGGAAGTCAAGTGTGTCCAGCTCCTCAGTTGTCTAGTGAGCCAGTGGCTGCGACCCAGGATTGTGATGTCCCTGATGTGTTCCCTGCATATGCTGTCACTAGGGCTAAGTCTAAAGTTACTGGTGACTTAGAGGATAATGATGATGATGATGTTATCCTAGCTGACACTTTTCTTGCTAATTTGGACCACTCACCAGATGAGGCAGTACCCCGTAGTGTTGATAATTTGTCTCGTCAAGAGTTGGTTGAGTTGCAGGTTGCTGACCCTGAGTTGAAAGGTCTGGCTAACTCTGCTTGCAGTGAGGAAGAGTCAGCCGGTGCTTCTACTTGTTATTATATAAAGTCAGGAGTACTTATGAGGAAGTGGAGACCCCCAACAGCATCAGCCGACTGTGAATGGGAGGTTGTACATCAAGTTGTTATCCCTCGTGTTTGTAGGCAGGATATCATTAGAGTGGCTCATGATTCCAGTTTGGCAGGACACCTTGGAGTGAGGAAGACTGTGGCACGCATTTTGAAACACTTCTACTGGCCAGGTATTTTCAGGGATGTTTCCTGGTATTGTAAGTCTTGTCACACCTGTCAAGTTGTGGGGAAGTGTAATCAGACCGAAAAGGTTGCACCTCTAGTTCCCATTCCTCCTTTTGAGGCGCCATTCACCCGTGTGTTGGTGGATATTGTGGGCCCTCTTCCTAAGACTTCTTCAGGATTTTCTTATGTGTTGACCCTGATTGATATGGCTACTCGTTATCCTGAAGCCATTCCACTTAGAAATATCTCAACAAAGAACATGGTTAAGGAAATGCTAGGGTTCTTCACAAAGTTTGGTCTGCCCAAGGAGGTACAGTCCGACCGGGGAAGTAATTTCATGTCAAATGTTTTCAAGCAGTCTCTGAAAGAGTTGGGCATCACCCAGATCACGTCTTCAGCTTACCATCCCCAGACCCAAGGAGCGTTGGAGAGATATCATCAAACACTCAAATCGGTGCTCAAGAAATACTGTTTGGAACATCAGAAAGACTGGGATAAAGGTCTTCCATTCTTTGTATTTGCCGCAAGAGAATCTCCAAATGAATCACTGGGCTTCTCACCTTTTGAACTACTGTTTGGCCATGAAGTAAGAGGACCCCTTAAGCTACTCAAGGAATGCTGGCTGTCGGAGGAAGATGACGTCAACCTGCTGGAGTATGTGATGAAGTTCAAAGAACGTATGTCCACTGCTTTACAGCTGGCGAGAGAGAATTTAGGAGCTGCACAGGAGAAGATGAAGACTTGGTATGATAAGAAGTCCAGGTTACACCACTTTCAGCCAGGAGATCAGGTTTTGATTCTGCTACCGGTGCATGGGCAACCTCTTCAAGCCAAGTTTAGTGGTCCTTATTTCGTGGAGAAGAAACTCAGTGATGTCAACTATGTCATCGCCACACCAGATCGTAGAAAGAACAAGCAACTTTGTCACATCAACATGCTAAAGTTATATCACAGGCGGGACGAAAATAATCCAGTCTGCACTGTAGCTGTTCCACCCGAGTCTGCAAGTGAAGCTCTCCCATGCAGTATGAGCCTGAGTGATAGTTTGGGGAAGAATCCTGATATCACGAATGATCTCCAGACTAAGCTTTCTCATCTAGCTCCCGAGGAAAGGCAGGAGTTTTCGGCATTACTGCAGGAGTACCCGCAAGTGTTCCGTGCTACTCCAGGAAAAACCACTGTGTTGATGCATGATGTCGATGTTGGAGACGCAAAGCCGATTAAATTGCCTCCTTACCGTGTGAACCCAGTGAAAGTTCCTCTCATCGAGAAGGAGCTTGGCTACCTGTTGGACCACAAGATGATTGAGCCCTGTCAGAGCGAGTGGAGTTCTGTCACTCTAGTCCCTAAGCCAGGTGGGTCACAGCGGCTTTGCATCGACTACAGACGTGTTAATCAGATAACCAAAACAGACACTTACCCTCTCCCTCGCGTGGAAGATTGCATAGACAAGATCGGAAAGGCTAGGTACATAAGTAAGTTTGATTTGTTAAAGGGATACTGGCAAGTACCTATGACTGAACGTGCTAGGGAGATCTCATGTTTTGTAACACTAGGAAAGACTTTTGCATGTTCTGTAATGCCATATGGTATGAAGAATGCACCAGCCACATTTCAGAAGCTCATGAATGTTGTAACAGAGGGTTTGGCAGGGTGTGTTGTTTATATTGATGATATATTAATCTTCAGTGACAACTGGAAAGATCACCTATGCCATGTCAGTAAATTTCTTGAGCGTTTGGTTCAGGCTAATCTTGTAGCTAATTTATCAAAGTGTGAGTTTGGTCAAGCTAAAGTTCAGTACCTTGGGTACGTAATTGGTGATGGACATGTTGCACCACCAGCAGCTAAGGTTCAGGTTATAAGTGATCTTCCCAGACCTAAAAGTAGGAAAGAGCTACAAAGATTTTTGGGAATGGTAGGTTATTACCGGAGATTTGTTCTTAACTTTTCAATTCTTGTATCACCGCTTACAGACCTACTGAAAAAGGGAGTTAAATTTGTCTGGATCGATAACTGTGAATCCTCTTTCAGCAAACTTAAAGCTATCCTATTAAGTCAGCCAGTGCTCGCTACTCCAAATTTTGCTAAGCCTTTTAAGATGGCTGTTGATGCAAGTGATACAGGAGCTGGGGCTGTTTTGCTGCAAGAGGATGATCAGGGTATTGAACACCCTGTATCTTATTACAGTAAGAAGTTCACTCCACCTCAAAAGAGCTACTCAACTATTGAGAAGGAGCTTTTGGCCTTGATTTTGGGTTTACAGCATTTTTCATTTTATTTGTGTTCTGGTTTTGACCCCATAGTCATTTATACCGATCATAACCCACTGAAATTCCTTAGTAAGTTTAAAGATAAAAATCAGAGATTGACAAGATGGAGTCTACTTCTTCAGGAGTATTCATTAGACATACAACATGTCAAGGGGAAAGAAAATGTTATTGCAGATTGCTTATCTAGACT